>NC_048426.1:20409582-20457412 GCF_013103735.1 Etheostoma cragini | reverse complement strand
GCCCCAGTCCGAGGGAGATTGACAGTCATGTTTAGCTTCTTCCATTTTCTATTGATTGCTCCAACAGTGGACCTTTTTTCACCAAGCTGCTTGACAATTTCCCCGTAGCCCTCTCCAGCCTTGTGGCGGTGTACAATTTTGTCTCTATTGTCTTTGGACAGCTCTTTGGTCTTGGCCACGTTAGTAGTTGGATTCGTACTGATTGTATGGGGTGGACAGGTGTCTTTATGCAGCTAACGACCTCAAACAGGTGCATCTAATTTAGGATAATAAATATAGTGTAGGTGGACATTTTAAAGGCAGACTAACAGGTCTTTGAGCGTCAGAATTCTAGCTAAAAGACAGGTGTTCAAATACTCATTTGCAGCTGTATCATACAAATAGTTAAAAAATAATACATTTTGTTTTCTGGATTTTTCTTTTTAGATAATGTCTCACACAGTGGACATGCACCTACGATGACAATTTCAGACCCCTCAATGATTTCTAAGAAGGAGAAGTTACGAAATAGCCAGGTGTTCAAATGCTTATTTTCCTTGCTGTAAATACATGGCAGGTGGCAAGTCGTATATAAGGCCGTTCACCCAGTTTCAAATAATGGCAAAGATTGTGCTGAGGAATCTATAACTTGAATGCTTTTTTCTTATTACATTGCAGTGCCCAGCATTAGGTTTGTCCCATGTGCTGGTAAGAGTTAGACTAACAGAGCATTATTCAAATGTGTGTAAATCACACATCTAACATGTGATGTGGTCTGTTGACACATTAATGATTAGTCAGTTAGGAGTGGGTAACTGTGTTCAGTTGTCTTGAGCCGTCATCTGTTTCCTGTGAGCTCTGACTGCAGCATTTTGATGTTACAAAGTGAACATGTTTTAATCACAAGTGCTGTCACTCGATTGAAGCAATTTCCTGTGGCTCTGTAAATTATGAGGTTGCAAAGTAATTGAATTTGGGCCATAATTAAATGCAAGGAGCCATGTGATCTTGTCCCCTATGCCTTTCATCTTTGTAATAGCATAGCAGTTCACTTCTGAGAGGCAAGGTTTTCATCACTGAAATGAGTAATTGATAGTGGTCTTCCAAGCTTTATGTTCCGTGTAAGGTACAGCAGAATTATTATTAAATTGGATATATAGATTAATTTGACATTGAAAGGAAGAAATAACAAATGAGTTGAAGATCAGTCATGGAGACAGCTGCCTAGGAAGATGGGTGGCAAAAGCTACATTAATGACAGGACTATAATATGGGACACAAGTTTAAAATGAAACCTTCGACAGTATCCATGTAAGTTTTTTTCTTGAAAAGGTACTTTTGATTATTTTTGTGAAGAGCAGTAAGGTTGAGCTTTTGTTTCCATTCGTCAATGCAAACATGGTTAACATTTCTATTGTTTCTTGAAGCCCCCTTTCCTAATATTTTCAACTTCACAATTGCAGTGATGTATTAATCAGCACTATATTATTGAGCACTGCAACTGTACTAATGTAATCTCTAAATTATTCACAACAGTGGTAGGAACTGGGAGGATAACACAGCCTCAAAGAGTTTAAACAGTAGATACTAAACATGACCGAGAGCATGAAGTAATATAACACACTGTGGCAGAGATGATGGAAGAAACTATAGGAAATGACATTGAATGAAAAAGGGGAAAAACACTGAGAAAGTAAGCAGCAGTGATGAAAAAGGGCTGGGAAAGCTGTCAATGTGTTTTACTTCTCTATCACACATGATGTTCCTAGTGAAGTGTTGGTTGTTTGAGAGCTGGTGATATGTCAAGATGCCTCTGTTGCACTCAGTGTAAGTAAACTAGCAAATGTAGGAAATCTTAAGTCAACTGAGCTGCTTTTAAATTTAAGTAAAGTGTGTTTGTTGTTTTATCTATTACCCCTGTTGTTTGTCACCACCTATTATTCAAGCTAGAGCAGGGAAATATATCGATATTATATTGATATCGAGATATGAGACTAGATATCGTCTTAGATTTTGGATATCGTAACATGGTTTAAGTGTTGTCTTTTCCTGGTTTTAAAGGCTAAATTACAGTGAAGTTATGTAATTTTCTGAACTTACCAGACTGTTTAACTGTCCTATTATTTGCCTGTACCCACTTAGCCATTATATCCACATTGCTAATGATTATTTATCAAAAATCTCATTGTGTAAATATTTTGTGAAAGCACCAACTGAGGTGTTTGGTCAAAAATATCGTGATATTGGATCTTCTCCATATTGCCCAGTTGTAATTCAAGCCAATGACCTAACTGCAATCTACTATATTATCTAACCAACCACCATTGACTTGGCATAGTCCGTGCTTTATGTCACATGTTTTCCACTGTTGGCAAACTCTGTAGGCCAGCAATCTTTTAATCTGGTTTTGTCAAACATTAATTTCGGTGTCTCACAATGAAGCACAAGGCATGATCTGAATTAAATCGTACAAGGGCATCACAGTTGCCTAATGCGCTCGTCAAGATGACGCCACATGGTTATCCTATGTTTGACACAGCATCTCTAGTCATTCAACTTCTTAAATATCTCAAAATCTTCTTGTTTGTCTATTTTTGGACATACTCCCACTGTGTTATGGTCGTGACTGATATGACCTACAACTAAAAAAAGGGCTACAACATCCAGATGGGTTTGTGTGCACATCCACGAAAGGTATAACAACATCTGGGGCCAAGTTTAGGAGTGTCTTTGGGTGTGGAGAAACTCATCCTGCAGGACTTTCTTTCTCTTCATATCCTTTGTAAAGTTTTTTTTTTTACTTTAATTGTCAATGCGCCCCTCCTGGCGTACTGTCCTAAGTGTGGGCTCTGTGGGGGAAAATTGAACCACCTGGGTTGACAGCAAGTCGCTTAGATAAGCTTATCTGACAAGAGTTTAGTCAGCATAGCCCCCTTGTGAGAAGCTGAGAGGACTGTTTTATAGAATTGAAGGTTAGTTATCCTGTAGCCCCTGTTTTCTGATAACATGAACAGAGTTCTCACCAGAAGCACCCACCTCGCTTAAACTGAAAAAGATGTAGTCTACTCTCAAATGATGAGTGACCTTGCTTCAATCATTTTTTTGTGGAAGGCAAAGGGCTAGGCCTCAATGACTTTGTATGGAGCCTTTGTGTCATTAAAAAAATAGGGGTTACAAGATAATTAACCTCATGTTATATATTTGAGCTGACTAAAATGAAAGAAAAAAAAAGCTCTGCAACTGACTGACTGGCCATTTATGATAGATAGCAGATACCCACAACCCCAATATAGACACATGCAAAACGATGTACTAAATTAACCACAGTTTGTGTGAACTCACATATAACTAGAGCTGTAAAATTCCAAGTGTTGCTGTATAATTAATTGTCTCAGATATAACTGAGATTAACAATATAATTGTCTCATTCAGGCAAATTTGAAAAGAAATATGTTTTACGTTTTAAGACAAACTAAAGTTAAAAGTTTGAATACTAACAATGGAAATAGAAAAAAGGTAAAGGATGGTGATGTTTATTTAATTAGCGGGTTTGTCGGGCAGATTTCGGGCCAGAAAAAACAGGCAAGTTCAATTTCTCTAGCTTGAGTCAGCTACAGTCCAAGGTGTTTAGAGTTGCTATGGTAACAAGTGACAGCTGCTGCTAGCGTAGCTTTAGCTTAAAAGCTTGACAAATAATTACTCATTGGCATTGGCACATCTTAACAAACATTAACAATTACCATCAACAGTCTCAGGCCCTTAGCTATTAAAGAACGAAGAAATGGTGATTATGTAAAAAGATTTACAATTAGACAGTTGTTACAGGCCTAAATATAACTGAAGTAAGTGAGCGGGAAATGTAGTTATAAGATCCCAACAATGTATACTTGCACCACACACACACACACACACACACACACACACACACACACACACACACACACACACGCCAGCTGGCCAGTGTAATTCAGAATCAAACAGAATGTGACATTTGTTTATTTTTTTGTTGTGGGCCCACACATCGTTGGGCAGCGTTAAAACTCCTGCTCTTCCAGATGGCCAGACTGCCCTTTGTTCTTGGTGTTTTTCTGTCTCAGTTGCACGATTATATGCTGCCTTTTTTCAAATACTTTTTAAGTCATTACTGAAGCTTGCAAAAACTTGCGAGTGATGTCAGAGAGCAGACGGGCAGACAGCTGAAGCAACCTGCCAATCAGCAGTTAACAGCAAGATGCAGGATCCTGTTGCATTAGCTTTCTTTGACTCTTCTGCTCCACTACCTCTCCTTCATAACACAAAAATCATCATTTATATAGATTTCATAGGTTTCCTGGTACCCCATGAGCATTATTATGCCTGTGTAGTCACTGATGCACCACTTTTTATTACCGGGCATGCCGATGGGGCTCATTTCATTTAGAACTATTCCCAAAGTTGTGTTATGTGCTTCCTATTAACCCCTACCCAATGTAATATTCTAGACTCAGACAGTTTATTCATGTTGGAAAGTTGAACAGCAGTTGTCAAAGACCTCATTTCATTACAGGTCTTTCTCAAGCAATGAACATTGGATCTGATACAACACGCAACAAAGACATTAGCGAAATCTATTAGCAAAACCCACAGCGCTGCAGACGGTTTCTCACAAAATGGAAAAGGAGGTTTTTATTGTAGACCTGTCATTTATTTGAAGAAATGCCATCATGTACATCTAATACTAAGACATATAAGTCATCTATTCCCATCAGTCTTGGCCTAGTCTTCACTGTTCCTTTCCTAATTTCTCTTATAAATTCTTTCATAGCTTCTGATCTAAGCCCTCATGGCCAGCCAATATAATATCAGTTTGACCTCTATTAATTTGTAGCAGAATTTTATTCAGCGTTGATTTAAACCTTAAATTGAAGTTCAGCAATCCCAATCTCTTGACTTTCCGCAAGATGATTTTTGAACTTGTTGCTATGCAACACATTCTTAGGATTAGATACAGTATATGAGGTGTCTCAAAACTGCCGATAGAAGTATGTGATATTTAATGTTATATTCTTTCTGTACTGGGAGGGCTGTATTTTAGTCGATAGTAACATGACAAACTGGGGGTTGATGCGAGTTCTTTATACACTTTCCACAGCTTTTCTTTTTCAGTCTTCAAAGTGTTCATGTCTTATTGTTGCAAATACATGAATCAAAGTAGAATTAATGTTGCACATCTGGACACTACAAATTTCCCTACTTTTCCCCCCAAAATGTTTTACTACCTTAAAAACTACCTTGTAAACACACAAAAGATAGTGATAGGTATCGAGCAACAGAAGGAAACATTAGGCCTGTCAATAAATATATATGTCCACGTCTCTGTAATACGTTTGAATAGACATAGACTATTGTAATTATATGTCATAAAATTACAGCAAGAAGCAAATTCCCAGAGTTGGCATATTGGAGGGGGCGTGTCTCCCCATCATCACTGGGGCCGGATTAACCGCTTGGTTTGGGTTCACGCTGAGCTTGGCTTTGCAGTTTCTGTGTGGATGTTTTTAACACACTGACATGAATACCTGATGGACTGTTTTTTTCATCTGGGTTTGTTTATTTGGTTTGGGTTGCTTTATCTTCTGTAATTTGCTCTTGGCAGATTATTAATTTTTAATTTATAATAAGTTGTTTAGCACAAAAATGCTATATAGCTTTATTTACGTATGACTCATATGAACATACAATGGCTTATGCTTGCCTTGAGTGCAAATCTTAGTCCGCAAAATCAGGTAAAAGCATCACCATTACTGTTGACTAAACCACTTTTCCCCAAGTTTAAAGTGTGCACAAACTCCCATAATGAAATTTTTTTGGTATTCATTGTCTGTGCGGCATGTGTGATGAGACCAAACTAGTTTTCTGAGAATGTGGTGTATAGTGATTTTTTGCCTTTACAAATGTTTAAAAGATTCAGTTTGGGGCAGAGGATGAAAAAAACATAATTAATTCCCTTTGGCTGAACAAACACTGAATTCTGCCAAAAATATGTCCCCAATACAAGTCACCCGCAGATTTAGCTTTCAACAGAGAGCATTCAAATATGTCCTCTTTAGTTTGGGGAAGTGGCACTCATTCAGCTGGGCCATGTCAGGCCGTTCAATCTAATCTGCACTTCTCTTGATATATTGGCTCACGCCTGTTGTGCATTATGCTATTTGACAGTCCAAATCAATGTGGCTTAAGTAGAGATCCTAAACCAGCAGCAGTCACAGTCGTGCCCCCACCCAACTCCTAAGTCCTAAACCCTGCCGCCTCTATATGCAGGCCTTGTCGTTCACAGCATCATTTTCAATCAATTTCATCTTTTCCTGATGAAAAAAACCACTTCAGTTTAAAACAGACGGCATTATCGAAAGCTATGGCAATCTGTCTCTTAGGAGGGAAAAATTCCATTACCATGCAAAGCAATTTCCATTTCTATCCCCTCCTTACTTTAATTTTACTGCACATGCATTCAACAGGTTACCTGGACTTGAGGCATGATTGAAAACCTTTTGCATTTTTATGCATTTAGGCCTAAGGATGTGTGATAAATACCTTTGTCAGTACCATAAAGTACACTATGTATTGTTCATACCATACACAATATAGTTTTTTTTGTCATAACATCACCAGGTTGTGTATTTTCAAGGGCCATTTGGATTAAAGAAGGAGACATTGTAGAGTTGATACTTCCTAGCCTTTAATGTGATCCCTATGTGTCTATTTGCAATGTTTGATCGCATCTCAATCTAATTAGCTCTGGCATATACAGATTAATTTGATTTAGACTAAATGCTGACATAAACTCACGTTTGCAGTCCTGTGTAACATCTCTGTGGTATCATCTATAGCTGTTGTATAACATTGTGATTACAGAGCTATTCAGAGTGAGTTAATCAAGTGACAATAAGGTAAATTTAAGAGATAATGTTAGCTTAATAAGCACAACAAAAATACGACTGGCTCATTTCCAGTGTGTTTAGGTGCCACAGCGCCCCCTTAAGGCTTAACTTCAGTCTGCTGTTTCAGTTATTTTTTACATATTCATTTTCTGATTCAATTTTCCATCCGTAATTATTTCCGGTCTTCTGAACAGTGATGAAAAACTAACCAACCAAAACAACGTGATGGAAATCACTGGAGTAGAACCAGTAAACGCACAACAAAGACACTTGTGTGATGTCCTAAACATCGTCATTTAGTTCCATGTCTTTCAGTGTCAAAGAAAAGTAGCAGTCACCTGCAAATCAGTTTATTAGCAAGATCATCTTTGCGGCCATCTCATGACTACAAGTTGGTCATCAGGATAGGGGAAAAAAATTTAAATGTCAACTTTAGAGTAAACACAAGACAAGCTGAAGATTACTATCAACTATGACCTAGGTCCACAAACCCGACTATGTGGACAACAAGACCACCTCTGTGTCCATCTCCATCTTTACTTTGAAGGTGGCACCAAGGAAAGCATGGAAGAATGGAACAGCAACTGTAACTTCTCTGCTAGGCCTCCTGCTAGCCAGAGTGCAGGCGTCAGACAGTGAGCTGTGTGGCCTACGTGCCTGCCTCAGTTTCGAGCGGGATATTGAAAGGTGTGGTGACCTTCACCGAGACTCGGCTGAGTGTTAGTGCCGTTCACCCGGGGGATTTTTTTTTTTCTGTGTTTCGATCTAATGACCACATTCTGCTTCGTGATAAGGAAAGTTGAATGAGCTGAAGGGACAGCATTTGACTATAATTGTACATTGTACGATTTTATGTGAAGAATTATGATTTTTAAAATACTTTTACAGAGTTTGTGTTTGAAAATCATTTTATTTCTGTACTTCTCATGACCTTTAATCATTCTGTTCCTCTCTTAACCACAAACAAAACCTTATTCCCAACCTAATTCTCAGTTCTAACATGAAAGAGCTTGCAAGATGCCATCTGTTCACACAAGGCAGGTATAAAGTTAGTCTTCCTGTCTGCTCCAGCCTCCCTCAGTCTAACCAGGCCTTACAGCATTAGGGAAAAAACTCCACTTTGAAAAGAATTTGCAACACACTTCTTCATGTATTGTTTGTCCTGATGGATGAGACTCTACGCTAATGCAAACCAGATCCCACAAGACAAATGAGCTCTAATGTGGTTAGGACATAAGCATGCTACATCCTTACTAAGACAAATACACACACACATACACCAAATTAAAATTAAAAGAGCCACATTAGCCAGAGCAGAACACTAAGGGAGCATAAATGAATAGCATTATGAAATGAGAATTGTCAATAGGCAGCAAAGATTTGTTGACCGTAGCTGTTTTGTTTGTTTTTTTCTATGGTAAAAATAAAGTCGTCATGGGAGAGGCTTTCATCAGACTGTAGTCTGAACAAAGGTCAGGTGATTTTAAATAACCAACAGGCCATTAGGAAATAAAGGACCATAATGAGAATTATTAGCATCTGCATTTGGATTAGTAATTAATATCTAAACCTCACATGAGAAGTCTTTATCATTCATTTTAATTTATTTATTTATATTTAGGGCCGCTGTGCCTTGCATGGTATTCTTTTAATTAGGTTTAAATGTTTGAGTGATGTGCTCTGGAAGCTTTCCCCTGATCCGCTGCTCAGTTAATCAGTCCTGTGAGCGCCAGCGCAGACGTAGCGCGATAAGACATGAAAATAATTCAGTAGCCCAGAAGACTTGTGTTCATTTTTACACTGTGAGTAGATAGAGATCAGTTTTACATTGATCATTTTAGATTGGATGCCAAACAGCTCTGCCTATTTTATTATCAGTACATTGAGTATATGCAATGCCAAACACGAGTTCTTTTGTCTACACTGTTGCTCCTCTTATGTTTCAGGCTACTGATCTCCTGTGTTTCATGTTCATATATAAAGCATTTTCATTTCTGTTCATCTAGGTTTAAGTGTACATGGTGTTGCTGCTGGTGCATATGCTTGCATTGCTTATGGACAGGGAGACAAACATTCCTGTACATTTGCAATCCCATCATCACATCATGCTAAGTAGTCATTCATCAAAAAGGTCATGTCTTAATTTGACCCTCATCTGAGCCGGTTGTAAATTCAGCAAGACCATATGTGTAGTCGGCAGTTCATTACAAGGTTATCAAGGAGGTAGTGTCAGTCCTTATCTAAGGGCTTCATTTCCTTTCTTGTATAGGATATGGCAGGGAGCAGATCCCATACCACCAAGTTGTTCTCTAAGAGTGTACTTTAGTGCTATAACATCACTTCCCATCTGGTCAACACCTTCCCACCACTCTGAGCATTGTCTGGGTGGAGAGAGAGGGAACGAGGACGATCTAGTGAAAAGGGACTAGAAAGATGTGAGAGCAATGAAGGACAGAGGAATAGTGGGATGCAACAATACAAATAAGAAGGTAAGCCAGCAACGGTAGTAATGCAAAGCCTGTTAAGCCCGAGCACAGACATTGGAGAAATCATAAAAGCTCAGAGCCTGTTGGTGTAATGGGGACTTGTGTGTGTGCATGCATGCGTTTGTTTGCTGTACACAATACCGCCCAAACAAAGCACAAAATAAACAGGGTGCCAACAGAAAACAAGTCAGTATCTGGTGGGTTAGGGTTGATCCGTGAAGATGACACCTCTCCAAAGTGTAAGTGCCAGAATGTGAGCAATTTTCCACTCAAGTTACTAGTCAAAGTGCTAACTATGTCTGTCTTCATCTTGCAAGTAGAGTACGGTGGGTTTATATAACCTTTCATTGAGATTGACCCATGCATTAAAAGCAAAACAATGAGTTAAAAGGAGCTAGAAGGCCATGTCAAGGTGCAGAGTTTTTTTGATATCTTTCAGTGGGTTTGTCATTATGAGTGAAACCATAACATTACACATTGTCATTTAATTCATTATAATTTATTGTCAAATCGTATTAATACCAAATAATATTGCTAAATACGCCAGGCTTAACCTGATACATCAGCAAAAATTGTTCCCAACTTAACTGTGGACCTTTGGCTCTATTTATAATATTGGAACTGTATGCTAATGATTATGTTATATAACCTCATATATATTCTTCCCCTTATTTCATATATATATATATATATATATAATATATTTTTCATTATATGTCAAGGTGTTCAAAATGTTTTGTATTATAGTAATGTGTTTATTTCCAGATACATTTATAGTTATTTTCAGGAAAGATGGTAAGGTAGGAAGAAAATGTCAACAGCAAGAGTGTTTGGATAGCAACAGAAAAGTGTCAGATCTTAAATAGCAAAAACAAAGTGTGCAACCATGCATGCTGTGAAAACACTCCTTTCCATCTATGCACACAGTATTTTATTAATTGTGTGTGTGTGTGTGTGTGTGTGTGTGTGTGTGTATACACTGTAGAAATGTCATTAAGGAAGTTACAGTGCATGTGTTATATGTGGTGTCATGACTGTGTGTAAAAATGAAGGGATGGGCAATGAAGGGATGGGCAAGGGACAGTGGGAGGAGAGAGAGAGAGAGAGACAGACATTGGCGATGAGCTCCGAGCCAAAGAGAAATCAGCACAATTTGCTTAATGAAATTAGGAAGAGTTAAAGCCAGCCGCTGGTTGAGGGAGGACAACAATCAGTGCAGGACGGCAGCTCGCTAACACACAAGAACTTTACCTGAGTGTGTTGTTGTCTCTTGGCCACACACCTGTTCTAGTTGTGTCTTTAAATTGTATTCTGACTCCACACCATCCTTAAGCTCTCAAGTGAGCGCCACCCCCTGGCACGCTACCACCTCTAAACCTCCACTAGACCCAGGGAGTCTGGGGTGGGCCCAAAGTAGGGCCATGCATCAAAGGACAAAGGAAGAAGGGGACCCTCCTAAAATGGAAGGGAATGAGGAAGCCCCCATGTCGGCTTCCACTGAAGCCCTGGACAGTCCAACCTCCGAGACTGTGGTAGCTCAGGCAGAGCAGGCCCGAGCTACCCTAACCCCAAACCCCCGCAGGGGATGTGGGTTTTTCTGTCAGCTGTGGTGTCTGCTGCTTGCACTGACCCTACTCCTGCTTTCTTTCCTTGGCAGCTGGGCAGTGGTCCACCTCACCCTGGGGACCCACGGAGGATCACCTTTTCGGGTCTCTGCCAGCTACAATCAGCGGAGTCAACAGGATGACATGGCCACCATCGAGCCCCACTTCACCACAAACTGCACCATGGGTAAGTTGTCACATCCATGTCATTTGTTTCAGAAATTATAATGCTGCTTTTCTTGTGTCTGAGCACTATTGATGGTTTTGTTAAATGTAACATTTTGTAGGAAGACGAAAAATAGCCTTTGGAAAAGTAGCTGAACCAATATTGGCTGTTTGTAAATTAGAGATCAGAGTTAATAATCTACGTATGTCAGTTTGGGCTCTTACTAGTTCTGGAGACATGTTATTGTAATGTTTGTCATTTCATAGACTAAATGAACAATCAGTAAATTGATAATGCACTATTTACATGAACCTACAATGAATGATATAAGTTAAATAACAGATCAAATGTGAAGTGATCCAAACAAAACAATGTAGGGTGACAACGTTTATAATTCTTCTTTTATATTCAGTGCTTTGTGTTTCCTGTCACAGTTTCTGTGATATTTATGTGAACTAAATTGGTCTCACATGTCTGCAGAGGGACCTATTTCCAAGATGTCAAACTGAAAATTGCACAGTTACATTGTGTGATTTTTAACTTCATTACACCATGTTGTGCAATGAAATGCGTAGACTGCTAGACTGAAATAATATCCTTCTCTGTCAACCTGGAAAGCTCCTTAAATTGGATTAATATAACTGATTCAATTTCCTGATTCAATTTGAGCTAGATGCAGAAGCACATCAACCCTTGCTTAAACATTTCAAGTGTGCATGACTGAGGAAATATGGATGAACACGAACATGAACATCCTTATTTCCTCTAAAAACAGATGTTTTGTACGCAAAGGGAAGGCAAAATTGTCATACCAAGGATTGTTGTTGTTCTGTATAAAAATAAAACATTGCAATATATTTTATATATATATCATAATTTTTCAAGCAAGTGTTGAAAAATGCATGCTTTTCTAAATGAGTGATTGTAGTTTGGAGATGCAACATTTCAGGCATCTGTAAGAAAAGTAACCCAACCCATCTGTTTACCAGACCATGTTAGAGTCACATAAAAGCGAATTAAAAATGCTCCTCCAGTAGCAGGCTAAATTAAATCTTAAATTGGCAGTAGCACTAAAAAGAGATCCATCCATTGATAAAAACTAGCTTACACAACATTGTCCTACATTTTTTCAGAAACTACATTTGCAATAATCAGCAATGGGAGAAGTCCTCGATCTTTCACTTATGCAAAACAAATACTGGGTACTAACTAAAAGTACTGCATTCAAACTTAAAGTAAAGTATTAGTATCAGAATGTACCTAAATAACCAAAAGTAAAAGTATACATTATGCAGAATGGCCCATTTCATTGTATGTTTATTTTTATATATATATATATATATATATATATATATATATATATATATATACATATAACATATAACATATAACATATAACAAACACGTATATACTGTATAACATCCCTGGATTGCAATAAGTGATGCATTATCGTGTTCATTTGCAGCAGGTAAAGGTGGGGCTAAATCTATAATAATACATCTTGATTTTGTAATAATAATTTGAATGCCCAAAGTAACAAGTAACTATTAAATTTATTTATAATTCACTTATTAAATAAATGCTGTTGAGAAAAAGTACAATATTGACTGGCAAAATGTAGTGGAGTAGAAGTATGAATTGGGATAAAATGTAAAGTTTAGTTAGTTCTTGAGTTAATGCATTTGGTTACATTCCACCACTCGCTACAATATATTTATGATTGCATTCTGGCATAGTTCTTCTCTGTTTATTCACATCAACTTTGTTCATGTTAATATTTTATAGTACATGTTGGAGCAGACTTCTTCAGTAATGTTGACTAGACAGTATAAAATGTTAGAGAGGCTTCTAAGTTTGCAGTTTATTTGTGATTTTTAGTTGGTCTAAAACATGCTCTTTAGAGCCACATGGGATGTTGTACTGTGCTGTATCGTGTCTGTATTACAGGAGGCATGCTGTATGAATTATAAAAACCTTCCTTGACATTGAACATCAACCCCAGTTTCACTTCAACTTGAATGATATCAAAACAAAATCTAGGGATGCCAGATTTGTAGACATATGGAGATTATAATTGAAACCCGTACCTTCTGTCAGTATATAATGTGGCCTTACTGTAGAACAACAACAATTGTTCCACTACCTGTCACCTATTATCATCCTCAGTCGCCCTGGTTTCTGAGAGATTTTGGGCAGATCACTATGACAAAAGAGTGACAGATAGACCAGAATTATACAAACCATCTTCAAAGTCAATTCTGTTCCATTGCTTGTTATGGACGACACAGGAAGGAAGTGGGCTTAACTTTGTATTTTTCTTTAGAACCACACAAATCATCTTAAAAGAGGTGATCACTCCCCAAGACTTCTTTTTGAATTTGAATTTGAAAGATGCACACATTCCTGCAAATCAAATCCCTTCTCCTTTTACAGCTGCAGAGTTCCTTTTAACAATGAAAAAGCTTTTGTGCTCAGCCAATTTTTGGCTCTGGATGAATGAGAAGCATCCTTCAACAGGAAAGATTTGTAAACGCTCTAATTTTTCAAATGAATATGGGGTGCTTGGGCTTTAGGTCAGAGAAGGTAAGTATAGGGAACAATTCATCCTAGCCTACACTTAGAGAGAGAGAGAGAGAGAGAGAGAGAGAGAGAGAGAGAGAGAATGAAAAAGAAAAGGAGGGGGTTTAATAGAGTTTAAATGCCGACACATTCAACCCTGTCTCCTAAAAAGTGATGTTCCCGTACAAACAAAACTGCATGCTCAGTTAAGTTTCCTAATTTCCTCCCCCTCAAAAAAAAATCCTAATTTCTAGTTACTTGCACACGTTAGGAAATGGTCGTTGTATTAACGTAAATTGAAACAAAACTACTTTTGCTAGGTTTAGAAAAAGATTAGGGTTTGGGTAAAAACAAGCATGTTGTTGCATAATTTAAGTTACTCTTGTTACACTCTAATGTTAAGCATGCATATTACGTACGTTACGCAGGTTAAGTTAACAAACATTTTTTTAAATTCAACGTTGAATTCTGGTTTCACACGTTGAACAGACAGCGGTCTCATCCGGTGTTAGTCTGGCCCATCGATCCACTCCGACCTCCTCCCAACGCAGACTTTCGCTGACTTTGATTTGAGACATAAATGTTATACATCAAAGTGTAATCAACGTGCATTTCCCTTGAAACATAATTGATAATGCAGTCTTGTTGTATGGGTATGGAATTTTTATGGGACAGGGCTGACACATTTCAATATTTTTAATCCAGTAGTTCTTGAAGTCCCCTCCTCAAATCATCCCCAGAGTCACTTTGCAGGAGAAAAGCCTCTGATGGAAGTGCAAACAAAGTTAAACATAAAAGTACCTGAAACACACAAACAAATCAATATTGTATTAGTGATTCTCCAGTAATTCTTTGTCCAACTGGCTTTTCAGTCACTGTAACGACAGATCGGAGTGGGTGCTGTTGCTCATGCAAATCCAGACAGATTTTTGTTGGACAGTGTCTAATTGTTCTCGGCACTGGGTTCGCTGTGTTCCTCCTGCCAGGCAGCACAAAAGCTGTGACTAGTAGAGAGAAAAAAGTATGTAGACATGCTGTACTCTCTTTAGGCACCACCTGGTTCTCCCACTATACACATCCCACTCCCAAACTAAGCCCTAATCCGTCTCGGCACACTCGCCATGTGTCCTCACCTCATTTTGCGGTGTTCTAAACCTCCCCCCTTTTTCCCCTCCAGCACCTGTCACAAACCTGGGCTCATATTACCTTCCTTCTTACCGAGCACAGAACGTGAAGGCAGAGCGCTTGATTAAAGCTCTTGCAATCAGTCCCTGGTAAAAAAGTATTTTGCTTTATTTGTTCCAGGCCCCTGCACTCAATATTAACTAATTACTGCTAGATATGTAGATTACAGTCTGATAAAACTTGGGTTTGAATAATTGCAGTAGATTTAGTCCCAAAGTCTGTGGAATGAAAATGTTCTGTATTTGTCATTGATACAAAAGCATAATGTGTGCAAAGCATGTTTCCTTCTGAGGATTTTCAAATCAGAGAGACAAAAACACGCAAATGATTAATTTAATTTCTAACCCCACGTGGGGTGTTATTACTTGTTGTCTTTTGAGCATGTCTGACTTGAGATATACAATATTATCAGCCAGAAGTCATAATATTCTCCACTTACTTTTAGCTAATTCCAACACATCCAAATCCTGTACATCAATCCAGCCTTAATCAGCTCTCCTGTGCTCTTTAATCTGAATTGGAGATTTGACAATGTCCATTTCCTCCCTTTTAGTTGTTTTCTTGAGCAGAAAGGCGGCGATTACTCAAGCCAGTGAGGCGCGAGGGAGATTTAGTCAATACGGGATAAATAAATGGAGCAGTGTCTGCCTTCTTTCACCATACCCTTCCACTTTAATTAACTCATCAGTCACTCGGCCAACAAGCAATCCAATTTGCTGCCCCTAAAGTGACTTGTATGGTTATATGCCTATCTCTAAAGCTCGTCCTCCTGACAGGAAGCTAGAATTCCTCTGATGGTTTTGGCATAGCCGTACAGAGAACGTAATTATTCAAATGCAGCAAACCTGTCAATGACCATCCACAGTTCCTCATCCTGGGAGTAAACAGAGACTACTGTGATGACTGACAAACTCATTACCAGATTGTGTCAATAGCAGATTTGACTTTGCCTCTGTTATAGTGCTGTGGCATGGAAGAAGGTCACATTTGCTTTTAAACTCACAAAAATGTTTGCCCACTGAAGAACATATTCGTATTTGCGCTCATGTATTACCCTGCAAGCTGTCACAATTCATTTTACCAATTGGACATGTGGGCGAGACAAGGCAGTGGTGTACCCTGTGGGAATTTGAACCAGTGACCTTCTCTTCCCTGGCCCATTTCCCTAACCATTACACCTTACTGCTGCAGGCCCTTAATGGAGCGTTACGGCGAGTCCATACTCTGCGATTAGGTACACAGCAGCGTGAGGGTGTCCCTAGGCCCATCAATCACACACGGCCCTGTAGAAGCAATGAAGAAAATGGGTTTGGAGAGAGCCAGTGGAGTGGACAGAGTGTTGGACATGTTGGATGGATGGGTGCTAGAGTGTTGTAGAGCAAAAAAGAAGCTATTCAGCGTCATAACGTGGTACTGAGACTCACCTTTAAATGCAGAACATCTCCAGCATAAGCCTTTAATTGAATTTTAAATTTCATTTTGAATGCATGAATAAAATAAATTCATCCCTGGAGTTCTTGTTATTGGGTAACAAGGAAAGGCTGATAAAAAAAACAAAGAAACAAATATATACTGTATATATGAATGTGAACAAAAGAATGTCAAAATTGAAAAACATTTCTAAAGGGATGAGGGCAGTGGCCCATAAGGATGAGTGAGTATAAGTGATTTCACTGTTTCATTCGGTCTTGTAAAGACTCATCATCTTTGCCAGTGCTCATCAGTCCGTAGACACACAGACATGTTCAGACTGAAGAATGTCAATCAGTTGTACATAATATTTCAAGCAGTATGTTACATTCATTATATTATTATTACTAGTATTATTCTTGTTAATATTGTTGATGTTTGTTGTTGTTTATAATAATAATAACGATGAACTCTATTCATACTGCACCTTTCAAAACAGTGTAAAAATGGCTTTACAAGGAAAACAGAACAGCTTTAAAACATAAAGAAAAATGTAAAGCCAAAAACTAAACCTATAACAAAAGACAGAGTAAAACAAAACAAAAATGCCATGAAACATAAATTAAATCACTGAAAAGCAATAAAAAAGGGCAGGGTGTTTTAAGGTCAATGAGAAATCTGATGAATAATGTGTGGTGGGGTCTGTCAGGGCAGTGTAGGTAATTTTATAATATCTTGAAATCAATTCTTAAAGTAACAGCCAGTGTAAGGAAGCCCGGATCAGGGAAATGTAATCATGTTTCCCAGGCCAAGTCAAACTCCTGGCAGCAGAGTTTTGGATGAGCTGGAGAGGGATTAGTTGCTGAGGCCAGAGAGCAAGTAGTTACAGTATTCTCATTGACTAGTTATGGATAAAAGCGTGGATACCGAGATCTTTGGTGAGAAAAAAATTGTTGTCTATTCCTTAAAATGTTTCTGAGAAGATGAAAGCCAATTTGAACCCAACGTTTTGTTTTCCTCTACAAACAAAAACCCTTCCTGTACATAGATCTTATGATCTTGGAGGATTTACCTCCTGCAGTGTCCATACAGGATCAGCACCTTATTGATATTTCAAACTGATGAAGTAAACCTTTATGCTAATTGGGTGCATTTCTGCCCCTATAAATGGTATTAAAAATACTCAAAAAAGAAGAAGAAAAAAAGACATAATGAACAGAAATAAAACCGATCCCCCTCTTCTTTTGTATCTGCCCCACTGCCTTTACTCATTGTCTCCATGCTTGCAAAGTTCTCAAAATGGCTTACCTGAGGCCTTTTTGTAGTGCTAAGGTTCACACCGATAGGTGTTCTGTTTTATGTGCGATTGTTTTCAGGTGTCTATCTAAGTGCCTACAGTTGCCAGATGAGTTTGCATTTTGAATGGAGTGTTTTCCCAAAGATAATTGGAGATTTAGTTTTTGAGCAAAGTCTGAAATGTAAGAGAAACGTGTGTAGTGTTTTGCAATAAGTGTGTAACAAAATTGCAAACAAAGTGCAAATTTGACAATGTGTTTAAGATATGGTTTCACTATGTTTAAGGTATGCTAAAGGTTTAGGTATTGACTCTTTGGTCTATGCATTCATGTTTTGTGTTCAAGCAATGGGCAAAAACTAACTAAAACGTGGATTTTACTGTCTGCTTGTGGGCCTGGATAAAAAGAACACAACTAAAGTATTTTTTATCACAAAATACTTGTTTTTATATACCGGTACTTATTATAACTGAGATGCAATATGTTAAAATAAGACTCTTAAGGAGCCTTGAGCGCAATCAGCAGTGTATCTACATGCCTTATTTACTTGGAGGTAATTTGATGGATATTTGTATTTTTGTTGTTTGGTTTTTTGATTGCGCAGGATTCTTTCGTGCCCCTTGAAAGTTTGATGTAAGTTAACATTGTTGTCCCAAAGAGAATGTCCAATGACAACTAGTAGGAGATGAAAACTAGTAAGAGCAAGTAAAGTAAAAAAAACAGCATGTCAATTAACAGAGGATACAACCTGCCGGGACAAGGCCCTATCTGGCAGTACTAAGCTTCATCACATTCTACCTCTAATCTCTGGCCTTAGGCCTTTCCGCAAGCAGCAACCCCTCAAAACAAACTGGGTTTCTGCTGCAGGCATCTTTCCAAGGCAATCTACACAGGCAGTTTCATTTTAAGATATTGAGCAAGTGTTAAATGGCCCAGGGCACCAAGTAGAGTATTCCCAGCATACATATGCCAAATGGAACAGATGTCTAAATCAATCCTGACCTGGCAGGGAGAAGGAAAGTTCTGGATGTTATGGACTTAGCATCATTGAAGAAAAGTCGGTCATTAAGTCAGAGCAATCCTATAAATCGTATTTTATTTTGTAGAAGAGATATTTGTGCAAAGTACTCTGGCATGAAATACTTATTCTGGCCGTTGATACACTTCTACCCATTTAACTTCAAATGACAGGCTTAACTGTGCTGTAAACTGAAGTCTGTCAGAGTTATTTTCTGTAGGGAGCTTTATTCTATGACCTTTAGTGACTTCGATTCACAACTAGTACAGACTTGCCAGATTTGATGTCCTCAGAAAGTAGTATCTAACGTATCCCAATGCCTGCTGAAATAACCATTGAGTCAGGGATGTTCACAAACCCATCATTAACAAACCTCTTGCCATTTTTGTGCCTATCGAGGAGTAAAAATCATAGTCATTACTCCGTCTGAGATTAAGAAATCAATGACACATACGCAATCCTTCATATTTGGAACCTAAAATGTAGTGCAGTGAAGGATTTCCTGTTTGACATGGATCCAAACCGACTCCCCTGTAATTAAACCATAACCCTATGGAACATCAAGGACAGGTTTCCACTAAGAAATCAAAGCCCCCCCCCCCCCCCCCCCCCCCCCCCCCCCCCCCCCCCCAGTACTGTATGATGCGGATGGTTCTAAACAAAGGCTAGTCTCTGCACGACCACTCCATCTGTGGGACAGATGGTTTGATGTCAAAGCTGCTCTGTTTGCTTTGTCAATTACTTCATACGCAAGCATGAGTAAGATAGAGAGAAATGATAATGCACAACGTGAATGTAAGTCTTTTGCATATTTCAAGGAAGCAACCACACAATGTGCTGATAAAAGAAGTAGCATAAAGGATCATTCCCACCAGTTTAAATCTTGGTATTACTGTCTTAAAACATAGATATGATTATTGTCATTATACTGATGCGAGACAATGATACAACAAAATTGCGATGGACCTACCGGGTAGTATTATTTACAATATTAAAGAAAGTCAATATCATAGCAGTACTCAATGTGTAAAAGTGTAAGAATGTATGGCATACAGAAATATTCCACAATAGATATAGTTTAGTCATAGAATAGTTTAGTCAGTGGGGGGACTGATATATGTATATTTGTGTTTATGGGTGTGTTGTAGTGGGTGTATGGGTGGGTGGGCCTGGTGTCATCAGCAATTTGACAGCTTTGGGGAAAAAGCTGTTTTTTGGTCTTGTGGTGCATGCCTGTTTCGTATTGCAAGAGAGTAAAACCATTTTTCATAATTAAAAAAAAAAACATGTACAGTATGTGTAATATAACAATGAGTATATCACATGAACAGTATACCCATTTAGTCCACACAAAGAAGCACATTACATCCCTGGAATGTAGATTAGACATTAAAGGTATTATTTCATCTTCTATCTCGACCAGTTTGCTCTTGTGTGATGCTGCTCTCCAGCAGGGAGCATGACAGATAGTGATAGTGATTGGGCAAAGCTCTGATCAATCGAGCCTGGCTGTGTGCAGTTAATTGAATTCATGAGCAAATACTTCTTGTCCTGTCGACTGTCTCAGTTGCATCCATCTTCAGCACCCCAGCCACTGTAAATCTCCATGAATGTCTCCAGATCCTGCCTTCAGTGTGGTGGCTAGATAGTGGTGCTGTCCTTGGTCCATTGAGGTTTTCTTCCCCCATGACAGGAAGCAGTCTTTTATCATGCCATGTGAGATGAAAGAATACACAATAAAAAATGAGCAGAAAAGAAAAAAAATGTGTTAGCTTGCTAGACTCAATGAAGTCTGTGAAGGTTTTTGTATTTGCCTTCTTTGTTTGTATTTTCCACTTATTTCCATTCTGTACAGGCATGAGGACACAAGCAGATTTCAAGCCTGGCACACAGAGGAAATTCAGGATACGACTGACATGCTTGCTTATCTGTAGGAAACAAAAGCCATATCAATTTCAGTACAAGTCTACCCTCTCTATTGATCAAGACTGTGTTTTTGCAGCTCAATTTAAACAAGGGTATGTCTGTAAAATTCAAATCTACAATCAATGTCCACCAAACCATAGCAAAACTTTTATTCAAATGGCCAGACAGACTGCTTTGCATGATCTCATGATATCCCGCCCAGTGAGACATCTGTCAGTGGAATCTTTATGTGCATGACGCTGTTATGCAAAAATGGTAGGTGTTGTTTTGATAAGAAGTAAAATAAACTATATGCATCTTCCCTCTTTTCCTTGAGTTGTTAGCAACCAATTGCCCTCCGTAATAATTTTGTTCATGGATTTCATCAGGTTGTCAGATTTTGTATTTTTTGTACATTCTCAAGACAATGCAAAACGTTGGGCATCTCATCTATTTTCAGGCTACATTTTTTTAAGGATAGCATTCCCTGAGTTTCATCCTAAAGATGGAATTAATGAAAGTTGAAAAGCTAGGGCGACTTGGCTGGTAATTTGATGAAAGGGATTTTCTGTACAACAGCCTATGTCTATGTCCTAATAACTGTTTAGAAAAAAAGTTGAATATTTTAGGGAACCTCTCATGCTGTAAAAATCAGTTTCTCATTCATTGATTCGCACTGTGTGTTGTTTGCTTAGGGAAAAGTTCAAGACAATTCAACTTTTTTAGCAGAAACAAACGCAATGTTTGCGCCTGCTTGTCACGCTGCCTGTCAGAATGCCCGGGCCTCCCTACCTACCAGCCCGCCTCTCATTAAAAATTAATTACAAGGTGTGTCAATCGTTCCCCATCTGAAAAGACCTTAGACCTGTATAAACCCTTTGCCTGAGACGCACTGTTTTTGTCCCCGTCTCTTTATGCACCCCTTCCGCAAGAAGCCCAGTCTGCTTACATTGATAGCATTTACATTCTCTAATTAACTCTTATCTACAAACTTGTAGATTGTTAAGCAATTACCCACTGAAAGTTGTCAATCAAATCTGGTAACCTAAACATTGTAGATGGTGACTGATTCTCTTCTGACTCTTAACTCCTTCCTGACATTTAGACAAAAGTGGCAAGGCTTCGCCATACAGTGAACAGCAGCTCATTGTCTCAACAGAAGATCAATGCCAGTTCTGACCTGCAACTCTGACAGCGATGTAGCTGACAATATTTAGGAATAAAACTTTTCGGATTTGTTGTGAAGAAAGCTGAAATGAGATGCTGTTGATCAGATATAAAAAGAGCAAAAAATCAACAGCATCTGAGTTGCCATGTGTCAATTTGTGAAAGCTCCTTTTTTTTTTTTTTTTACAGCATTTATTTCCTTGGGTCTGAAATGCAGCGTCTTCAGTGAGCTCTGAATATGTTTGCATTGCTGCTGCAGGAAAGGTTTCTTTTAGTGTCTTGTCTGGCGGATTTGTTTAGTTTTCTCACACCTTTGTACATTTGTCATTTACACTTGAAACAATATTCCTTTTTAAATTGTCAGCAGTATATCAGATATAATAGCTTGTTACTTGATCTAAATGAGCTCCGCAGAACCTCCTGCAAAGCTGTTTACATTATATTAGTGAGTGTCTTATACCTACGAAAGAACTGTTTTCTAGCCAACATGTCTTTAAGGAAAACTATTCTAAGCTTTGAGAGTTTTCAGTTGTGTACTGTAGATAGCCATGCCCGGAGACACTAGTTGTTAGCCATTTAGCTGTATCGAGGTACCTAGATTCCCATGTTTTGCCTATCTTCTTTGTTACATTTATTTAGCAGCTGCTGTGCTCTCTCCAGTCACCTCTCCAGCGCCTTGCCACTCATACATCATTCCCCTCACAAAGCCGAACCAACCCCCTGAGCACACGGATAACAAAACTCACTTACTCCCACAGGCAATTCATCCCCCACTGACCCACTTGTTTTCACAATCTGACAAGTGTGATTTAAGAACTGCGTTAGGCCAGGAGTGCAGCGGCCATGTCTCAGTGCTCGAGGAGCTTAAAGTTCAGCGACATCGTGAATTTGATACTTTTTTCTCCACTGTCATCAAACTAAGATAAATCGATGAATTTACATACCTTGCCCAAAGGTTTCAGCCTACTCTTCCTAACTTTTTTTTCTTTCTTGATAAATCGTTCTGCTTGCGGTGTCATCATTATACAGAGAGGAAGCCACTGAGCACAGATGCATAATGCATGTGCGGAGCATGAATCCAAAACCGAAAGCAAGACCACATCTATACCCACCCGCTTGGTCATAAACAAACAAGCCTCACCTTATTTGAATACAAATGGTCCTTTGTGGTCTTTGGTATGTCACATGTGTGAGACTTTGATTAAACATGCGATCATATGGATCATTCGCAGTCTTTAGTTTGTAAAAATACAATTCATAGTGTGCAAGCACAGCATTGATGAAAACGGGTATTCATTATCAAAAGTCATTGAATCTGGCTAAAATGTTTTTAAAGAATTTGAAATGGATTATTCACTGACATGTTAATGTGTCTCTCTGCAGCCATTAAGGCCCTGCCACAATAGTGAACTGTGGGAGGCCCCTAACTAATATCTTTGTGTCCAATAAAATATGCCACCCCCTCCTTCTAATCCATTGAGTAGACTGTGCCAGTTTCCCACTGGGGGCTTTAGGTTTCTTAACCGAAGTGACAGGAAGGAGTGAAGTGTACTGTGAATCATTACCCTCTATTGCATTATAACTAGACATGCAACTACCACACAACAGTGGCCAGAACTAGTCATTACTAAAACAGAGTGCTTTATTTGTGTGATTAAACTTTTTATATTGCAATTTACTTTTGCTTTAGTTTGAAGTTACAAATTCTACCTAACCCATTTTAAATTCTATTACACCCACAGATTTGGCCACATGAAAATGATCGCTAACAGGCTGATCTTAAATTGCACCTGCAGCAAACCTGCTAAAGCAGGCAGCAACATAAGCAATATGAGCCATTATCTGCTTGAATTTATCCGTAATGGTATATTAGTTGACGTCAGCCGTAATTAGTGAGTTGTTGTCTTGAGAGCCTGGCAAGCTAAAAGCAAGCAACACCAAGGTATAGTCGTAATATTGCTGATTAATGAGGCTTGGCATTTACATTGTTTGTTTTGTTTATTTCCTTATGAGACATAATAACATCTTAAATGTTTTTTTGTTGATTTATTCTGTAATTTGTCTTGTCCCACCACATCTGTAAGCGTGTCACCCTAACGTAACTCTGAGCCTGTAAAATGTGGTACTGAAGGTGTATCATCATGTCACACAGAAAGTAATGCAAACAGAGAACAAAGGGTACATTTATTACCATCTTTGTGTTATAATTAGTGTGCTATTACCGCCTATCTTGTGAGCTCAGCTAACAGCATTTGCTCTGTCTGTCCCGTCATGGTTTCCAGCCTTGTCAGATTTCCGACTCCCAAGTCCGTTTGAATGGAGAGCAAATCTACATAATACAGATCAAGGGCATCTACAGTAAGCGGGGGCCGTCACTCATGATAAGAAACACTTCTCCTTTTTTCCTCATGAGAGAGGGAGAAAAATGAGATCCCCATCAGCAGACAGTTTTTTCCTCTTTGACATTTTGTTCTTTTTACTGTGATCAGCTACTGATCACAACCTGGAGATATCACCTCTCCGATTTGCATAGATATGCAAATGTCCCGGGTTACAGTTGAGTTGTTGATATCGGTGAGATCAATTTCTGTGTGTGTGTGTGTGTGTGTGTGTGTGTGTGTGTGTGTGTGTGTGTGTGCGTGCGCGTGTGGGTGTGGGTGTGCGTGTGCGTGTGGGTGCCCGCGTGCCCTACCTCTGTGCTACCTGCTACAGTATTCAGGTCACTGTTTATGCTGCTTGTGTTCTTTGTCTGATGGATATGTACTGTATTCAAACCCAGATGCTTATGGGCCAAGTTATTTACGATGGAACAAGGTGCCTGTGGATGTCATACAGGTTTTACAGTCAGGGGTCAGCCATTGTCACTGACTGATGTACTTTTATGTAGCAGCTGTATATTTTTATTTTGCAACTGTATATTTTCTATTGTTTGTAAGTAATGTTTTCCCTGAGCTACTGATTTTTGTTTTGTGTCCTACATATACAGCTTACTGTATATGTAGGACACAAAACAAAAATCAGTAGCTCAGGGAAAACATGTAGGAGCTAAACACAGATTTTTCTGCTGTTCAATGCCCCAACAAGCACATTTTCTAAAAGGCTACTGTAACAATTAATCTGTGAGGAGACATTAATTATGACAAATGTCTCACCCCCCCTTTGTCCAGCGTCCTCAGCCGGCCCTAACGTCACACTGGAAGGCCAGTACCACTGTCACCAGGGACCTGGGATCCCACTGAACAAACTGTGTGACTTCAGTAGAGACTGTCCACTCGGTGATGACGAAGGCGACCTATGTCGTAAGTACACTGTGATACAGGAGCACAGCTGTTGATAAGAACGTGGAAGAAGAAAGCTCGCTGTCCTTAACTGCCTTAAACTGCCTTTATTTCTGCATCAAAAGTTGGTCAGGCGTAGTAAGTCGTCTTTAATGAAGCCGTTACATCCTGCCCAACAGAGCAACAACTGATCGTCTGCACGAGTTTTCCAGACAGAGATGCAAGGGGTAAAGGCAGAAAAAAGACAGCATAGCTATGCTTGGCTAGCATTTCTCCCCCTTGACATATTCCATGGTTGTTATTTCTATTTCTTTGCACATTGGTTCCGCTTTTTTTCAGGCCTAGGAGGAACACTAGCCAAGTGTGCTGACATCTTATTCACAAGTGAAGTCCCTCAGGCCCTTGCGCGCACGCATGTGTCTGTGTGGCGGGGGTCTTTTTTCAGTCCTAACGGCATGCATTTTTACATTGTCTTCACGTTTAATAGATACACTGTTCAAAACTGTTCCCGTAATGCATTTTTTTAATCTTGTAGTTTTGTAGCAGTAGAGTAGTAGAGTTTTTCACCCATTTTAAACTTTACTCCTTCCCACTGTGCAAGTCAGCCTCCTATATGGTGTTTAATAAAATGATGGCTGCACCCTGTTTATATTTTTGCTAACTATGGGAGCTGAGAGATAAAAGTTTAACGAGAGGGTGAAAGTCTCAGACAGGTGCATCCTTGTGTGTGTGTGTGTGTGTGTGTGTGTGTGTGTGTGTGTGTGTCTGTGTGTGCCTTTTAATTGTGGAGGCCAGAATTGGAAATTTGATCATAAATAGATCATTTGTTTTGATTCTCTCAGTCCATTCCTAAATTAGTAAATTCCTTTATCCTTTTTGATTAAAGACAAGGACTGACAATCCATAGTTCATTCATCAGTCCACCCGCATACTCACATGTCTGTTGTTTTTCACTCGCTGCCATCCACAGTCAACTATTGAACCTTAGGCTCTGTATTTGTTCCATTTTTATCTCTATCACTTGTCACAATTACCACCTGCCACCCAAATCAGATCCCTTTCTGAAGCACTATTCCCTGTGATCTGTCCACAAATTATCTTCATCTGATTTGATCTATTTAAATTCTTCATAAGATGTGCCAAGGCTCACTAACAGGAAAAAAAGGAGAGAGAGGTAAGAGGAAAATCACAGAGATTCCTGACATATAAGGAACACCAAGTCATTGTGGATCTCCTTTACCATCCTACCACAGCATCATTATGCATCAACTCATCCTCCAGTCTTCAATATTCGCAGCCTCTTGGTTAATCTTAGTCGGTCTAAATTCTGCACTTTACAGTTTGCCTGCAACTACAGAGAAATGCTGCTTTCATCAAACTTGCATGCAGAAATTTAATGTAGCAATCCGCAGTTGTCTTTTGTTTTTCTTAGAGCACCACCAAACCCTACACACTGAGACCAGTGCCATACTGTCTTTCTTTGTAGCTATTACTGCTCACGCTATCCACCCTGTCCTTCCATACACCACATCACTTCCTGTGAACCTGGGTATTTTCCTCAAGACAGACCAACAATCTGTCAGCAACAGTCTGTCCATAATCATTTCAGTGCTACAACACACATTTGACAGTATAATAATACTTTGTTGTCTGTCTTTATGAACTCTAACCCTTTTAACATGGTGACCAAAATTGTTCATGACTCGGCATATGAGCGTATGCCAGCGTTATCACACTTTATGTAGTGGAGTCTGCCGTGACATGTTTATATAGGCTGTGTCTACTTGTCAAGCTGAAGAGTGTTGATATTCCATTGAAGTGATATCATGGACTGAATGACACTCAGTAATGTTCATGTCAGTTTTCATAAAATAGAAATGACAGAGT
Organism: Etheostoma cragini; assembly: GCF_013103735.1. NCBI lineage: Eukaryota > Metazoa > Chordata > Actinopteri > Perciformes > Percidae > Etheostoma > Etheostoma cragini. The sequence goes on along the minus strand of NC_048426.1, from coordinate 20,430,552 downwards.
TATGTCGGCCTTATTCACACCTCATTAAATAAAGTGTTACAGGTTGAATCCATTTGAAGGCGGCAGAACAAGACGCGACAGCATACCGTTATGAATGATAGCTCGGGTAGCAATAGGCACTAAGTGACACATGCCAATGGGTCATCAAGTGACATCACAGACTTCAGTATTCATATCAGCTCTCATATGACTTTGAATCTCTGTGCTATGCTTTAAGGACATCTAACTGATACTAACTTGTTTTGCAACAAGAAGAATGACTCATAATATCACAAGATACAGAAGAGCATGACATTTACTTATACGCAACAAGTCCAGAGAAGCAACACATCACAGGAAAAACATAGCTTCATTTGTGTTGTTTTTCTTTGTATTAAAATAAAAATGAAATAGTGTTAGTTTCATGTTATTTGGTATTTGAAACCAACCTGTTAAAAGCCTTTTGTATGATAAACAGAACCTTTAAACACTACTCTCATTGATAAAGGAAGCATTTTCTTTTTTCTTCCTGAGAAATACCTGCTTTATGATCTCTACTTGGGCCAGTTTCAGTTCCATTATCTGGATGATGCCATTTACCAAAAAGCACACTGTTATCAGGGTACTTACTGTAGAGATCCTTACAGGTAATGGGCGCTCACAGACAGTAGCTTGGGATAAAAGAAACAGAAAACTGTGATGAAACTTAGACTCGCCACAGTGTTTTCTCTTTTAACTGATATGAATATTAAAACATTCAGCAACACCTAAATTCAAAATGTTGCATTATACATATCTAGATTTCCAAGGTATTCCTTAATTTAATCCATAAGAATATGATCTAGAGAATAGGGCTCCACAATTAATCAAATTTTAATCACAATCACGATTTTGGCTTCCCACGGTCAAGCGATATTTTAAATGCGTCAATTTATAGAATACTCTGGGTCTTTTTTTTTTTTTTGCAAAGCCCATCTACCGCTCCATAAACTGCTGTCTGATCATGAGCCAGTCAGAGTTGTTCTCTACACCGTGCAACTTAGTTTCTAGATGTAGACAGTCACAGAAGATAACATAAGGTGAGGAAAATTCCACAACAGAAAGCAGTCATACGTTGGTCACAAGGTTTACCAGTTTACCAGTAAATGTAAAAAATTGTCCCCGTATGTGTTGTTTTTCAGACAACAGCAGTGACCAATGTTAGTTAGGGTACAGGGCTCTAGGGTGTGAATAACATTTTTCTCTAGGTCGCAACAGTGCACCTAACATCCTCGCATTTCCTGCCTCTGACAAACGAAACAATGTTGTCTATATTGATATGGTTAAATGTTGCGTTACATGACCCATTTCTTCTGTAGAACCGTGCCTGTGTTAGTATCTCTCCTCTACTCTCTCTCCTCTTACTCTCCGCAAAGCCCCGCCCCCATTAACTTACACACAACTCCCCGGCAACATGGAGAGACACAGCGACCACCGGTCCACACTTCTGACGTTTGTCCACAGTTTTAATTGTTATTAACCCGGCTGTATATTGTTAATATATGAGAGGCAAACCATTATTTGTACCAGTGCTTCCGCTGGTAACTCCATCGTGGTGGCCACGCCGAGAAACACAGAAGAAGTTATTGAAAAGCCTATGTGACAATAAAATTTGTTTTGGTTAAAAACAACTAATAATCGTGATAATTACTCGTGATCTCAATATTGATCAAAATAATCAGGATTATCATTTTGGCCATAATCGTGCAGCCCTGCTAGAGAACCCATGTACTCTCTTTTGAACTTCAGCACTGTAATAACTGAGTAGGACTCTTAAATGATCCATTCCACACCATTTGATTTATTAAAATGGCAAATATTTCCAGTGTTGTCATTGCAGTACTGCAGAAGTGTTCAGTGATAATCAGAAATGTAAACTGATGAATATATCGTGTATATACACTGTATATTTACACCTGTGTTATCTGTGAGTGATGATAGACCAGTAAATACTCCTGAAAGTTAAAAAAACTTTATCAAAGAATGTGCCTGGGTGAGTGTTTCAATATTTGCTCTACTACGCTGTGTGATTTTTCTCTGTCAGTTACTCAACCAAACAGAAAAGGAGAGCCCTTGTTTGTAAATCAAGGAGTGTGCACTTTTTCAGTAAACCACAATTGTGGAAAAGAGGAGACAGACCACACACGGACAGCCCTACTTTATGTCTTTTTTTGGTCACACAAGCACAAGTTTTATTTACTACACAATCCAATGACCCATTTTCACTGCATTGCAGCTGCACAGACTAACTTTGTAAATTGTAGTCACGGTCAGTGCCGGAAATGCTTCCGAGGCTCATTCTCTTCCGTGAAGTGATTGTCAAGTTGATTGCCACCCCCAGAATACATCATGTCACCACCTCAGCTTTCTCATTTCCCCTCAAAACCTCTTCCTTCTATCTCTTTTCTGTCCTATCACCCCCTCTGGACACTTCAGGCCTTTTCCATTTTCTGCTTCTGTTTCTAGAGCCTCTTTGAGAGCTGAGCGCGCCCCCCACAGACACACACACGTGCACACACACACACACACACACCTCAGTCTTAATTTTCACCAACACATTGAGTCCTATTAGACCCCCCCACCCCATGCCTCTCTCCTCTGTCACTCAACTCTATGATCTCCAGTCCCCACTACTGTCCTTTTTCTCCTCCAGTTTGGCTGTCAGTTCACTCCATTCTCTCACCTACCTGCTGGGCCTATCCTCTCATTATATGCCCCCCCCCCACCATTATCTCCCCTGATATATTCTCTCCCCTGTCTCTCTCCAGGCCACTTTCTCAATGGCAGCTACTGCTCTTTTGAAGAGGGCGAGTGCAGTTGGCAGTCAATAATGGGCCCCGGTCTCTCCTGGAGAAGACTCCAGTCGCCAGCAAAGGCTACTAGACAGAGCTGCCCATCATCAGGTGGCTCATACACGTCTCATGAACACTGTTCTCATCAAACAATGACATTTGCATTGTCTCCTAACTGTGGGTACAGTAATGTTAATGCCGCATTAAAATGGACTTGTGGGCAATCCATGAATATGTGAGTCTTAACAGTTTGTGAATGTGTAAAGATAACCAAAATCTCTGATGTTTCAGACACAGACTTGTTGTCTTGTCAGAGCTCAGTGCACTGCTACAAACAGAATTCCACTGGGTGTAAAAGCTACAGCATGAAGTGTTAGTCCTACATCTGCAGCTCTTCATCAGTGCTGTGACTCGAGTGTGTCTCTCCATGAGAATTTAGTGTCTTGGTTTGCTGAGGTTTGTTTTTGTTCTCAGCTATTAACAGAAGTCTAAGAGGTTGTGTGAGGAAACTATAAATTGAGCATTGTAATTGTATACCATATTTGGTGATTTCATATAGCATTCTTTTCTCACAAATCAAACATTTAGTTAGATCAGGGAACAGCTCACTATGGCTACAATCTCGTTTGAAAACATCCACATGGATTGTTAAACTTTGTATTCAGTTTTATATTCTAAATATACAGTATGTGTGTAATATGTTCAATTTCTGACCCAGTTTTTCCCTTGCGTTTGTGTGTTAAAGGTGCTACATTCAGTGTGGAAGGAGGCCAGTCCAAAGCCCAGCGTGGTTCAGCAACACTGAGGAGCCCTCTCTTCCCTCCTCCTCTAAGAAACTCACCATGCACGGTGAGCTAAGTATAGAGAGTTTTCTCCACAGAGTAGATGTAATCTTCATTATCTGTAATGCGCATACAAACACATGATGAGATCTCAGCCCCACTCTTCTTAGTAACTGTTGCTATGTCTGTCAAGCTGTCTGTTCTCACACGGCACATATGCAGTTTTCAGTGATAACCTGGCAGATTTGCCACTCTGATTATTAGCACCTTGGCTTCCACACAGTGAATGTTTTCTAAACTTAATTATAATAACTTAATAACCCCAAATAATTATAATGTGTGCTGATGACATTGATGACATGTTAATACCTTTTTGAAATAACACTAACATCAAGTTAGTTAGATGGGCATACTAACGTTTACAGCTTACGTTTGAGCAGACGAACAAACAGTATGTATTAAATAACAGTATTAAATAATATTTAATCCCTTACACTTGTGTTTCTTACAGAAACCCTAAGAGACAAGTGCGAAAACAAAAACTATGTTGATCTGAGCCATTTTGTTTTCCCTCTATTATTTATGACTTACAACAGGTAAAATAAAAGGTTTTGCTGTGATAATTATTAATAATTAATTAAAAAAATTATGTTCCTTAAAAAAATATTTATCTGTGAAACAAGTGGGGGAGAAAAGAAATGTCAAGATAATTTTTTCTAATATTTTCTACACACCAGACTGTGAATACCTGTTTTTATGTATGCCCAGTTGACTGTTTGCTAAACCTCATCCCTAACAGCGACCATCCTCGGCAACGTGTTAGGACAGATTTTTGTACGTGCGCCACTGGTTACAAGGAAATCTACATAGCCAGTCATAGTTTAATTTGTTATTGTCCCATACAACAGCTAATTTTAAAATCAGTAAGATCATTATTGTATTTGAAATGTACTGTGTGCTATGTTTTGACATATAGGGTTATGTGATAATAAAAGAATAATTGAAGAAAAAAAAATACAATTTGCATAGAACTTAATTTAGTTGCGTATTCAACAGTATTATTTAACAGTTTTTGCCCAAGAAATACTATTGAGTAATGTGATGTATTAATTGCTATCAGAAACAGCTCAAACATCAAATGGTAATGTGCCAAGAGAGCAGGTTAACATTTTGCCCTCTGCATTTCCTGAGCGATCCTTACAGACCGAGAGGTTGACCTCGTCAGTCACGCATTGTATCTGCAGACCGAGTTGTGAAAATATTAGAAGTCATGCATTATTTAAACCGTGAAGCCCACAGAGCAGGTCTCCAGGGGCCTGTTTACTCAAAGTCAAGATTGATGCTTTTGCATCTAGCATTTAGAGTTATCTTAGTTATTTTAATATTGCTCAGCACATCAACCTTTGGCCTTATTCCTGTGTAATTTGCACAGGGTGCTTGGTGTGAGAAGTTGACAAAGAAGTGAGGGATGATGGTGGGACTGTGATGGAAAGGTTGAGAGGTCAGAAAACAAGATAATTAGAGAGGCAGTGCTGCACCATTGCAGACCTTGCTTCCCAGCATCATGGCACACAGCCAAAGTTTAGCCATGATTTCAGATTAACACTCTAAATCCTTCTCTCTACACTGAAGCGCTGCTGTTCAATCTAGCCTTTCCGCTCTCAGACTATGTTGAGGATATTAGTTTTGGGTATTAGCTACAGACCATGTTCACTTTCATGTGGTGCCCAGTGTGCACTGTGCAGTGCCTGTAATCTTGATGTTTAAACGGCCACCATGTGGTCTCACGGTTGATGATAAGGACCACAACCTGCTGCCCACAAGCACAATGCAAGCACTGAACATGAAAGCATTGAATTCAGTTGTCTGGGCAGTGTCGTCTCAGTGCTACGTGTACATTTCACCAAGCTTAAGCCAGCATCTGTTCCACTTAAATGATGAAGCAAGAATTATGTTCTTGGCTCCGCGAAAATGCTGTAGATGGACAGGGTTGCATCCCATGCTTGTTAGCAAGCTTTAGAATCAGACTACCCTTTCCTATTTAATTCCTGCTACGTCCTGTGTGTTGTTTAATGTAAAGCAGGTTTATACCCGACATCTCCCTCCTGGAAACAGCTAAATGAGATTGATTTGTGCTGAAGCATGCGGAAGCGGTGTAGATAACAAAATAACCCTGGTTGAATTCTACTAATCTTAGAATAATTAAAACTAAAGAGATGGATGTTGCTGTTTGAACTAAATGCAATTTTAAGTGCATCCCTTCCTTGACTGATACCACACTGGGCGGGTTTCTTCAATTTAAAGTTGCAGTGGTATTATTATATGTTTGTTTGTGTATGTGTGTGTGTATATATAAATCAATACTCTTTTTGCTTTATGGTCACCTTGACTGCAATTTTTATTCAACTGTGTTGTTGCTTTGAAATCTCACCCCAACAGGTGCGATTCTGGCTGTGTTCTGGAGGCTTACAGTGGGGGGCGCTGTCTCTGTGGATAGCAGAGAACAGTACAGGCCCTGAGGAGCAGCGCAGACTGTGGCATTCAGCGAGTGATCCAAAATCTGAAAGGGGCTGGAAGCTTGTCATACTTCCTCTTTACGGGCTGGCAGACTGGTACGGCAATCACTCACCTGTTTCAACACATAACTGGCAGTTTGATTATATCAAGCTGTATGTTTGGACTGTCTGGAGGCATTAAACTGGCACTCTGTGTTTAAGAGCAGACAAATCACCTTACTAGCATCCCAACAGACCTCCAACACACTCACACAAATACTTAAGAGCTCCCACAAGAAAGTCTTAAGAAACAGAACCAAGAAGCTTTTCGTCCTTTACGTCCCCTCTCAGATTTTTAACTTTTACATTTACATTTTATGGAAAGCATTACCTCTCAACTCTGTAGAATTAATGAATCCCACGCTTATACCATGGGCCTTCCATGTGTGCAGTTTTATAAATTACGCCCCTCTCTTTTTTTTTTTTTTTATTCCACTTGGGGGGGGATTATCCATCTCCCTGAGAGCGATTCATTTCTGAATTCTGGGTTATGTAGTCAGCGGTGCTTCTAATTAGAATGTCATGCCCATAACCACCAGGTGAACCTGCCAATCTTTGCACAGTGACCTTTGTGGAGATTAAATAGAATCAGAAATACAGCCCGAAGTGCAGACAAAAGTCAGGAAATAACAGACACTATATGTAAACTCTGAATGGGAGTGTTTTGGGGTTTGACAGCAAGAATGGAAAAGTAGGATGCCATTGGCTTTAATTAACATATAATAGATAGGTCCAATATGTAACATATTAACTGTAATAAATCCCCAAATTACACCAATGCGGCATTAGATATTAAGGAAACATCCTATGTTGAAATACTATCTTTTCTGACAACAATGCTAATGCCATAATTTTCTCCTAGTGAAATAACCGTTTTGTGATGAAATTTCTGTTTGTGTTTTTGAAAATCATATCCCGTTATCTGAAATCAACTGCCCAGTTTGACAACCAGGCCGGGTTGTCAGGAATACCCGTAAAAATGTAAACCCTGCGCGCTACAGTTGTAATGTTAGTACAGCCATGAAAGCAGCAAACAAATGAACGGGATCACAGAGATAGATTCTACCCGACCTAAAAAAAAACGGCATGTTTCTAACAGTTGCCCCACCAGAGATGTAACAAACTCTGGGTGAAGATTGGTTTGAAAGACGGAGACAGCCTGGAGTCCAGAAGGACACCAAGTAGGCTAATTTGCTTATGAACAGGTAGCTAAGCATTAGCTCCAGGCTAATTTATCACAGCTACTAGGGATGGGCATTGTATGTCATTTCAACATTTGTGTACTCACATTGATTGATATTGAGTACCAGAATTGATTACAAGCAAAAACAATTGAGAAACAGCCAGGTGAGTGATCCAAACTGGTCTTGGCTAACACGCCATGCTAACCCGACTAACTGCTAACGTTACCGGAGTACCAGGCAAGTGGGCCACGGCTGTTTACAACATGTACCCTAATTAGCGGGCATAGCTGTAAATTGGGAAGAGCGGACTGTGAGTTTGCAGGGTGTGTAGCAATTGTTGCCGCAATTCTAAGCCAATGAAGTGTGTTCAGTCGTTTGTGGAGAATGGCGAGGACACCTTTTTTTTTTTTTTTTTTAAACGGTTCCTGCCACAATTCTAAGCCGAGGAAGTGTGTCTCTCTGGCGGGTGGAGAGGACAGCGAGGTTGTGGTGTTTTAGCGGTTCCTACCGTAATTCTTAGCCAAAAAAGTGCGTCTGTCAGTTGGGTACAGAGGTCCTCATGAGCACGGGCATTGAGTAATTTTATTTTATGAGTAATGTCTGGCTATGTGAGACAAGCTCTTATAACCTAAGTTATATTCACTAACTGTGGAAAAAGGTAACATGATAACGTTACACTATAAGCTTTACCGGTCTCTGCAAATTGAAAAAAGGATGACATGACGTGCCGTCATATGTGATAAGATGTATTTACAGGTGTTGATGTCCTTCAGGTTGTAATTGTAGACTGTAGCCTGTCTTTGTAGGAATCGTGCAAGACAAATCTCCTACAAACAATTAAAAAAAATATATATATAATTTTGAATATTTTCACTGATACTGCAGTTGCAACATGTTTCACTATATAATCGAATTGTCGACAGGATTATCGTAATCAATAGGTGAGACCAATGAAGATTCACAACACTAGTGTAGGTCATGCCATGCCTGCCTATGTTTTGTGCATAAATGTATTTGATGAAAATGTGTTTAATTCATAAAGAAATCACAGTTTTTCTGTCTCTGCTGAAAAAGCCACCAGTTCTAAACAATAAAGATTGAGCTGTCATAAGGCACACAATGCATACCCTCCAGAGCCAAAGCCCAATGACATTTTTCTTAAAGCTATAAATTCTTTTTCCCCATCCTTTCATTCAGAAGCCATCCAACCATTCACAGCTTGTGTGGTAGTTAAAATAGCTCTGTCCCTCCGTAGGTTTTGGCTGCAGTTCAGCACAGAAGATGGACCTGGACCCGGTTCAGCCTTCTCCATTGACAACATCTCTTTTAGTATGGACTGCTTCCTGGCATGTGAGTACTATAAAAGTGTAAGGTCTTTCTTTTTTCACTTTTACATCATCAGACTTTGGTTGAATTAAGGGGATTTTTTGACTGCCTTATTCATTAACCAGTCTGGATTGCTTTAAAAAGTGTAAGCTCTTTTTATGGACTTAGAGTCTCTTAAGTTAACATTTAAAGTGAGCTAACCAATTGAATCAATAATCAATACAGGTTTTGTACAATTTATAGATTAAGGACTCACTTATTTTTTCAATACAAGATACGTTGACAAAACATTATGAAAATTATTACATCCCTTTGGCGCACTCTCTTTAAAATGTGTCCTGAAATTTCAGTAGAGTTCAAATCTGCCATGCTATAGCTTATTGATTGATATGGCCTTATGTTCTAATGTTGTACTGCAGGCTTATAAAGGTTAAGCTTCACATCCCCCTTTTCCAGATATGTTGTCTTATAATCGAGATGGTGTATCAGTATAAAAAAACTGGAGTAAGATGGGTAGACCTCTGGGATGTAAGCTGAGTCCCCGGCAGCGTCCCAGGTTCGAGTCCGACCACAGCTCTTTGCTGCATGTCATCTTCATCACTGTCTGTCTCTCTCATCCTTCTTTCCTGTTAGTCGTCAGCTGCTCTGATTAAAAGGCAAATAAAGAAAACAGGAGTAAGATGGCAGGAGAATAAAGTGTTAGGAGTCCGCTGCCTCCCTCCATCTCTGCCTGTCTGGATTTATGTTCAGTTCTGTTTGAACTGTGACAGGAATAGTAATCTCTGAGTATCTCTGTACCTGAATATAGCTCTGACAAAGGGAACAGTGTTAAAATGAAGCAGTATTAAACTGACTACACCCTGGCCAAGAATTAGACTCAACAGGCAGGGCCATGGGGTCACCCTCTGACACATCCATTTGATGTATCGTGACCCTGTCAACGTTTTTTTTATCTAAGTCATGCTACAATGACTAAACAGAAGTAAAATGTTGAAAACTGTTCAAGTGTGATTAATTAGAGCTATAAAAACACAGTGATACCAGTTTTGATTCAAATGCAAATTTAGAAATGAAGAAATCTATTCCTAATCTGTTCCCACTTTAGATTAAGTTTTTGATGAATGTATTCCCCTATTGCCCTCACTGTAAAATGCAGTCCGTTAACATGAGTTCACCAGATGAATATGAATATGGAATTGCTGTTGGTCTAGGCTGGAGCAGATTGCCCTGTATCAGCACTGGCTTATTGGTTCAGAGCCTCTTTATTTAAAGAGATGACAGTTTCCAGGAGATATTTGCACACCAATTTGTGTTTTATGTCCTCCGGAGCAACACTGGTATGGCAGCCCCCAAGGATCATCCATCCCCACTCTGCTTGCTTTCCAGATGGCAAGTTCTTAATGTAGGCCAGGTATCCATTATCTACAGCCGAACTTGCCACAGCCACTTTTTATTGCCTATCAATTATACCAGCTGATGGGAGATGCTGAAGCTCAGCAAAAGGTGTCGTTTCCAAGAGTGATCACTGTGAGTGATTAGCATGATGGATCCCTAAGCATTATGACATAGCCTTGTAATATGTTCCAGTGGGGAAAACATACTGCAAACACATTATGCAGAGGACCGGCCATCCGTGGCCTTTATCCCGCTTTGGTGTAATGTATAGTTTGGCAAGCACGTGTGTTTGATGATGCATCCATTGCCCTTCAGGTGTTGGACCTGGCTGTCATTTTTATAATTTTATCTTCACCAGCGTCAATAAATTAGTTTATTGTGTTAGACAGCATAGTTCACTCTTTTGTCTCTGCCCTGTACCTTTTCCCACCACATGAGCTGCCTTTATAGAGTAGGGCTGTACCAAATGTCCGTTTTTTTTATTGAGGGTTTTCGAACAAAGCTTCCTATGTCTGTCATCAAGCTGTGTTTTACCCTTACACAGCCATTGACAAAGAGTTGTATTCATGTACTTTACCATGGAAGGGCCAGTTTTTCCATTCTAGTTATGTGCTGATGGGTTGGTTGGCTGTTGCATCTGTGTTATCTGTTGTGGTAAATTGCGTAATACAACAATGGATTACTGAAATGTTTTCATGTCAGTAATTATCACCTGCACCTGTTGGTGTTGGGGAACATGGAGACTCACCATGACCAGTAAGTACAGATGGTCTGCAGTTATCAGTGTGTTCATAGTGATGCCAAACATTGTACAGTATAGCTAATTGATGCAGTTTATTTAAATGTGGTCTCTCCCAGGTTTATCAGCTGCCTTTGTTTAGAGGCTATAGTACATGCAAGTAAAAAAAAAAAACAGTATTTGAAAAGTACAGAATGTTTTCTTGCATTTGAGAAAGCCACATACAGTGCAGTACATTTTCGTTACTGTATAACAGGCCAGCTTTTCAATTCCACTTTTTCGTACGAAAAAGGCTAATACTGACTGTTAGCATGATATGTCTGTAGCATGGATATTTCTCAGAGCTATTGCAATCTCAAGATTTTTTCAATTTGTGGCCCCCGTAGCTGGCCTCTGGTGGGCTTCAGGCAGCTTACAGCACCCTGCTAATGAACAGTGACAGCCACGCCGGCTGTTGCCCTGCCCTCTGGTTCACGCTGCTCGATGGTGGACCTGCTGAGTTTTTCTCCTGCTGCAGCAGCATACCAATGCTGTGTACTCCAGCTCTGTCTGTTACATAGTTTCCCCATGCTCAGAATAACAATGCAGTGAGCCTTATTAGCGACTTTGTTGATGGTATAAAAAGTTACTGAAATTGTTGTGTGCATGTAACACATCTAAGGGTCTTACTTCCAGAGAGACAGGGTTGTGTAAAAAGCAATCAAACGCATTGCAGCAACTTGTGTGCTGTATGTGATCCATCAAATCTGCACATAAACGCTATCTGTATCAAAGGTTCCAAGCAGTGGAGACTTAGACGATCATATTTATGTGAGGATTACAGGGCTAGGGAATGAGCTATTGATTTTCTAGCTGTCAGATGTTAGGTAAGCAGTGCTGAGTATTATTTATTTATTTTGTTTGGCTTGAAGGGCAAAATTACAAAATGTCTCTACTCAGACAAAGTGACCACTAGTTTAAGAATTTTATTTACCCTTTAATGTGGATTGTTTGGGTCTTTGGGACCCGTTTTCGATGTTTGCTAAAAGAAGAATTATGCTATTTATTATTTCTTCTAACTCAAAATCATTGGCCTTGGGACATTTTCTGTGAAGAAAAATACACATAACTATTACATATGAGGTGTTCGGGTCTACTGGACCCAAGTGTAATTTATTGTAGGTGCTATGAAACTATGTTTTCTTTCTGCACCTGCTTTTCTCACAAAGTTACAAAGTTGTTACATTTCAAGCACTTTCACTTGTTCTTGTTCTGATGAAAATCTTGTTTATATTTTTTTAACCTTTTTTATGAATGACTTTTCTTGTTTTCTCACAAAAAAGATAACAATCATATGATCATAAATGAGATCTCACAGGGGTAAATGGCAAATATGAACTATATATGATGTATATATCATTGTTAATTGAGTTAAAGTAAACATCTGTTAAGTATTTTTACCTAAATTGTTATGGCTGTAATGATTTCAAAGCCCAATAATGTGGTGGGTCCACCGGACCCAGGAAAATTGGCTGTGTAACATAAATTTGAAAATCACACAAGGGTTAAAACAGGCCTTTAATAAAATATATAGGACCCAGAGGACCATATATGTGTAGTTTCAACTTAGTCACAAATTATATTATTGCCAATGTGTTTGCTCTAATTCAAAGCAGGTTTGTGCGGACCCAATAAAACCAGTCAAATGCCACACCAGTTGCTTTCCAAACCTTTCAGCTGTTGAGGGAGCCCCTTGGCATATTGTCATAAACGGTAAGCCTTCAGCCTGAGGTGACAGGGGAGACAGGAGGGAGAAGAGGGGGGTGTTTTTGTGGTAAACATTATTGCAGAGATAAAGATTAAAAGTCTTGCATCTGTCCCCTGACACATCCAGAATGATGGTGCGGAAAGCATTTATGATTTGTTTTCACCAAAGAGGCAAATGACAAAATGTGGGCAACTCATTGGCTCCTCACAATTAAGAAACTTGTAGTTGAATTTCTGCTTTATATTTAGCTCATGTGACTCTTTTTTCCAATGTTGGTAAACATCACCAGCTCATGGGTCTTAGGTGCAGCCTTTTAGTCCAGGAGCACTATTGGGATAGAAACAAGTCAAAGAAAACACTCTCTTGACACCTTTAAATTATCATTTGCTGATGTTTGCCATACAGAGCAACCTTATGGAGAATATCAGGCAGCTACAATGTTTAATTCATAGGACAATAACAAGAAACCTTCTTTTTTCTTTTGCCTTATGAAATGCAAATTGGCCTTAAAACCATGTTATCTTCCTCTCAACAGTCCATTCCACATGCAGAACACAAATACAGCTTAATACGCAGGTTAAAAGCATATGGAGTATCATTTAAAATGTATTGTTTGCATGCCATAGGTATCTACACTGAGCACATTGAAAGTGTTTAAAAATGACTATAAGAAGGGTCCGCATTGTGGCAGTATGGCGGATATGCAGTGATTTCTATTGTTTCAAAGCCAACTATGTTGGGCAGCCTGTTTACTCTAGTGTACTGTATCCAGCTTTGTTATAAAAGTTAGAAACCAGAGAGGCAGAATAGCACCTGGTGAAGATCTGAAGCCATGCCCTTGTTTGGTGTCATAGTATTGCGTGCTGGCAGCATTGTCAGCTCCGTAAACCACAATGAACCTTATCTGACTTCACTGAAATAATCTCACAACTTCTGGTTTCACCAGCAACAGAGCCATGGAGGGCTTTTTCTACAGAACATAACATCAAAGAAATGAGATGCTGGACAGAGCTCTTTAAAAACATGGGCTTCCTCTGGAAGCAAAGTTAGAGCCACAGACACATTACTGCAGCTAAGCAGAACATATCTGGGTTCTTAAAATAAGAAGAGCAGAGTAGGAATGACATTTTTTTTGCTTTTTATGCACACAAGTTGAAGGAAATGTTTCATGTCCTGCCATTTTTTCATTGACTATTTTTAGCAATTAATTATTTGGATATGGCCCTTGCAGTCCGTGATCACATATTGCAGCATGTTTATGCAATACACTGTTCAGAGCAGTCTTTAAAACCACTGATAGCAGTGCATGGACCTAATCAAAGAAAATCATTTGTCTGTTAAGTGATTCACCCAAGCAACAATTAAACGTATTCAACGGCCGACCTTCGGCAGAAAAGGCAGTCGGACTAACGGCCACCCCCCCCGAGTTGGTCAAAAAAAATCCTTAGCGGAGCCATTCAACATGTCAAATCGGCCCAAATGAAGGCCAACAGACAAAGAATAGCACAGATGACGGCGAACAGACTTAAGTCACTGACCAAAACGGCCAAAACAAACCTATGATTAATTAAGACACTAAGTACAACTCTTTGGAACCATGCATCTGGCGCACGGACCCTTTTTTTCACTGTTAAACTAGCAAAAGTTTGCGCATGCCCTGAACGCTACGGCGGCAGGCGCTTTACATCGTACGGTTAGATCAATAAAATGCCTAAGGTCCTGTAGCTTGAACTGTAATATCCAGTCAGCCAGCCGTTTAGAAGAAATTCTGGGTGAGAATGTGTGTGCGGAAGAAATCAAGGTACCAGCAAGCTTATGATCTCACTTCTGGGGAAGTAGTGGGGCTGGAGGCTTGATTGGTTGCTACAAAACACTCTCACCAAATGTGCTTACCCATCTACTGTAGGAACGGATAGAGACAGGCAGAAATGGAGAGGCACTGGATGTTAAGCATTCCACTCCCACTGTATAACCATTGGTGGTGCCACATTTTCTGTGCCAGTAAGAGGTCTGCAGCTACTGTGCCTACTCACTTCTTCAGTAGAACAGCAAGAGGATTTCATTGCTGCACATGAAGGAAGTAAACCACATAATTTTTCAATAAATGCATTATATTTCTTTTTCAGCCAACGGTGAGTTTCCACCAGTGGTCATCAGCTCAACCAGGCTGCCATTTAGACCAACCGCTAAGACTACACCCCCGTCCATTGGAAGCCCTTTGATGAACTTCCCCACCACAGATTACTGTAAGTGTGCCCTCGAAAACCACAGCTCAACTGAAAGAGTGAGTGATTCTCAGATAGATGGCTTCCAACGCTATTTTCGATATTTTCTGTCTTCTTCTGTCTCTCCTTTGCTCGCTCACTCACACACACACACACACACACACACATATATATATATATATATATATATATATATACTGTATATATACACAGTATTCATATATATATATATATGCTTGCATGCATTACTGATTCCCAATTACTCTACACGTGCTGAGCATGGCACTATGCATGGGCTGCAGCAAAGTAAGTGTGCCCCCTACTGGTCTGCACCACATACACATTGGAGTGAGTGCTGCTGAGGTCTTCTTTGGCATTAAATGGAGCGGGACGGGCAGTTTTGAAGCCTAAAGTCCTCCAATTTGTCTCCTGAGAATGTCAATGGAGCAACTTACACAGACATGACATTTTCCACCTCGCACTCTCTCACTTCCCCACTCAAAAGGGTAAAGACAAGCGGAGATTCAATTTCTATATTTATAGTCATAAGTTAGAGTTCCTTTCATATCGAACTGCTCTTAAACACATTTCTTCAGCTTTGAAGTGCTGGAGGTACATTGAACTTAGAGACTGGACTTAAAGATATCAGCCACTTCCATTGTAGACAAACACTGTCTGGTAAATCTCTTTTGAGTCATAGTAGTTTTGAGTCATAGGATTGTAATTGCATTCATCTATGGCTTGTTTTCTCTCCCACGCGGCATAAAAGGCTTTTATGACATTCATACGCTGTTAAAGCCAAGCAAATTAATTTTATAGGGTGCAGAAGTTCACATACCATTTCAAACTGGTTAGAAGAATCCCACCTACACACTTCATGCCCTGAAAGACGCTCTGAACAGAAACCATAGCCAGTATATCTCATGAGCCTACATAAGAACAAATGTTTGCTCAGTTGTCTATATTTTGTTGTTCAAAGGACATAATGCACAAGACGCACAAAACAAACTAGCTATTTTTATGCCAGCTTTTAATGTTTTTATCTTATTTTATGCTCAGAAGACAATTTTAAAAATAGCAAGCAAGCAGGCAAAGTTTATACAACGGCAACTTCCACAGACTCCATTTAACAAGTGCTTTACAGTAAAAGGAATGAAATGTAATAAAAATCTAATACAGTGAAAAAACTAAATCAGAGATCGAACACCAGATAAAATATACAAGGGGAAAAGATTCATGTTTAAAACACATGCTACCAATATGGCTGTCTGAACAGAAGGGTTTTTAAGCAGATTTTTAAAAGCGTCCATAGAGTTCAATGACTTTAAAGGAACACGGAAATTTTTGGGTGGCAGTAGCTCAGTCCATAGGGAGTTGGGTTGGGAACCGGAGGGTCACTGGTTCAAATCCCCGTATGGACCCAAAAAGTTGGGAGCGTGGATTGGTGGCTGGAGAGATGCCAGTTCACCTCCTGGGCACTGCCAGGTGCTCTTGAGCAAGGCACCGTACCCCCCCGACCGCTCAGGGCGCTGGTTCAGCTGGCTGCCCACTCACTCTGACATCTCTCCATGTATAGTGCATGTATAGGTCCTGAGCATGTGTGTGTATTTCAGGCCTGTGTGTGAGTACTAACAAAAAAAAAGTGTGTACACAGAGTGTAGTGCAGTAATTTCCCCATTGGGGACTAATAAACAAATTAAAAAAATTTAAAAAAAAAACTTGTTACGTTCGTGTCGTAACACTGTCTGGCACACCCACCGCCAGCCTAGCTTACCACAGATCCTGGAGGTAACCGGCTCCAACTAGCCTACTGACAATGCTGAGTGCAGCCCGTCTACCAGTTAGGTAGACAGAGAGCAGAGAGGGCGACTCTGCAGTCTCGTTGCTCTCCCTAATATAACCTGTATAAGATGCTCTGTTTTAGGCTACAAAATGTGCATGCAGGCTGAAATTCAACTGTGCTGTTTTATCGGGATAAAGCTATAAATAGAAAGCTGCTAGGCTAATGTGCAATGGTAAACACTGCAGGGTTAACGTTAATGCGTCTACCTCAGCTGAGAACGGAGAAATGTCTTAGCCTTTCCTACCTTAATACACAATAGGAAAGGGCAAAGCTTTTTCTCCGATACAAGACATTACACAGGTACTCTCGCATATAGCTTAGGCCTAATGAACATGAATGGAATGTTAATGTGTCATGAGACATTGTGCCCACCAACTCGCAAAAGGTCGTATTTGCTCCATCTTTTGATGAGTTTTGTTTAAAAAACCTTGAATCCCATGTAAGACACAATGTCATCAGACACAATCTATGTCATCAGAATCAATGAATCCAGGTCATTAGACACAACATGCAATCCAATCCAATGTGGCCCTTAGTGAAATTGAGTTTGACACCTCTGGGTTAAAAGGTCTGAGAAAAGGTTGTTTTGCACCGGTGTTAGACTGTAATTCTGTGGTCTTTTCCAAATTAAAGAGCAATTGCACTAAATGGGAGAAATCACTTATTGATTAAAGTAGGGATGCGCCAATCCTACTTTTTTTAAGATCAAGAACAAGTGCTTACATTTGGGCATCTCCTATACCTGCTTGACGGAGAAGTTATTGTCACATTGCTATGAGGTGGTATCGGTTGTGATAGTATCGGGAGTAATGTTACGAGTACTTGCGCAGGGCATCGGCCCGATACTGGCATCGGTATTGGTGCATCCCTAGATTAAAGAGTTACTCCACCCGTTTTACACATCAAAGTCTGTTTACAGGTAGAGTAACAAAATACATTACAGGGTGTTGCATAATCAGGATACAAAATAAAGTAACCGTAAATCGGTGAAGTACTCTTCGAAGCCATCTCACGGACATCTCTCTTGCTCGCTCTCTTTCTCTCTCTTTCTCTCTCTCTCTCTCTCTCTCTCTCTCTCTCTCTCTCTCTCTCTCTCTCTCTCACACAGAGTGCTCTGTGTATCTCTCGAGGGTCAAACAGGGACAGGATAGATCAAACAATGTTTGGCCAGGTGATTTTATAATGCTACAGGATTATGCATTGAACTAGAGCCACAGCCGTGACTCCGTAAGCAAAGAAAGACAACTCAGTCTACTCAGAAAATTCTTTATACTGAGCAGGAAATATGGCATTTAAGGAAACATTTAATATTTAATACTATACAAAAGGTATTTCAAATACAGAAGGGGAGTTTGCAGGATCCATTTGCAAGAGCAGCAACAAAAGGGCCTATTTTAATGCTTACATAGGTAATACTCAGTATGGTTACAACAAAGCCTGCAGACTCAGAGAAAAAAGGGGCTGTGAGATCACACCTCTTTTGTCCTTGTGATTATCATAGATATTAAACCGAGGGAAAGAAGTTAAACTTGCAGTTATACATTGACCATTGCAAAGACACCCACTAACGGTTAACATTCACTGAGCGTCTCACTTCTACCCTTCTTGAGCTGATGCTTTGACGTCTGCAGGGCAGGACGGCAAGCCTGATGAGGGTTTTGGCTCAGCAGACCTGTCACTCCAACAAGGCTCTCTTCTTCCCCCGACACGCTCAATGATTAGCCCCACCAAATGTCTCTTGTCTCCTCTCGCTCTGCCCTTCATCATTCCCTTTACTCCACCAGCACATTTTGTTTCTTATTGTTTCGCTATTTGTTTCCCATATTCACCATTAAAAGGCGGCTGTTGACTGTCTGTCAGTTCACATTGTTGCCCCTCCCACCTCAACCTCTGATCTCAGTCTGTTGTCCCACTTTGTCCTCCTGTTTTTTTTTACCTTCATTTTTCTTTCTTCGTGTTCTATTCCCATCCTCTCCATTGATTCCCGGCTATTCTGGCAGCTTTTCATTTCTCACCACTGCTCTACTCTGTGGCATCCGCCTCTCACAGCTGACTCATCATTTGCTTTCAGGGGATGGGAAAGTGAAAAAGTTAACCTAGATGAGCTTGCTTCCCTTTTTTTGTGATTTCCTCTCCTAATGGGAAAGAAACGCGTTGCTAATCTCAAGCTCATTTTTCTCTGGACATTCACTGTGAGTGTGTGTGTGTGTGTGTGTGTGTGTGTGTGTGTGTGTGTGTGTGTGTGTGTGTGTGTGACAGTGTGACACAATAAAACAACTTTACACAATATGCTGTCACAGTGCAACAAACCATCATATTTACGTCTTATCTGCAAAAGTGTAGCAGGATGTACAAGCATTAGCTTCTTTAAACATACAACACATTTTGATGTCAAGGTGTTCCACTTCCGCTCAGACTATAAAAACTCAAGTTCTGTAGAGCAGATTAAAACTGGCACGAAATCAAAGACAAAAGGGATGTTGATTTAAGCAATGTGATTGGCTCTTATAAGTAACTGACAGCAGATGTTGCTTCCTGAACACTCAAAGCAGCAAAGGAATTTTGGGCATTAAATGCTTGCTAATTAGCTGCAGAGTAGAGATGCAAGTCCGTGCTTCATTTTGTACTTGTTGATAAACACTGGCCTGTGGCAGTCAGTTAGCTATATTTTTTTGCTTTAGGTTTTGGACTGGGAACATCAGTCACTAAGACAGATATGAGACTGATAACAAGCCATGCCCCACAAAACAGGCTTTAGTAATTAATTGGACTCGGGTGCCTCATAAGCTTTGTACTTAGCATTCAGATCCAATCATGGTGTGCCAGCCTTGATCCATCTTTCTAATGGCCAGCCCAAGGAGGACAACTGTCACTGGATAAGGAGGATACATGTGAAGAGAGGACAGCAGTGCAGACTGAGAAGTCTACTTATTGTTGTTGTTTTAGCCTACGATATCTTTGAGGTTAACATTGAATTTTGTAGAGGTATAAAATATCACGAAGACATGTAATACCATGCAAAACAAATGATCAATGTAATGTGCTTCTATTCCACTAATTTGAAATGCTTTACTTTGAAAATCAGTGGAGCAGACAACACTAGAATAAAAAAGCAACAAACACTAGATGTTTATTAAGTATTTGTTTGGCCGTTACTGTTAAGAAAGTTGTTTTGTAAATCATGTCAAATTGAGGCTAAATCATAGTCTGATAATCAGATTGAATTGCCTTTTCATTTCCTGTTTGAATGGCAGGGTTGTTTTGCCCCAACTCATCAGCAGTGACTAACTCGTCTTTGTTTTTTTCAGTCACCACAAAAGCTGCGATAACAGTTGCTAAAAGCATTTGACTCAACATCTTTCATGTTAGCCAACATATTGTTTAAAGGAGTTGGTGGGGGCATGTTGCTTCGGGCAACAATGAGAAATAAAATACAGTAAGGCAGACAGTTTGAGAAACAGATCCCTGAGTTGTTATTAGACACCAAAACCCTGTATAGCAGTTTATAATACTCTGAGAGAGGATTTTACAACTCGGTAAAGTTATTATGGCGGCAGTTAGTTTATGTTATCTTGTTACAACGATCATGAGGTAAACAGCAGAAATATGCTTTTAACGTAAAAAAAGTAACCCAACAGGAATGTGTGCTTGAACGCATTTGATTGGCTGACGCAGCTCCTTGTTTGATGAGCCCCTAAGGGAAATTTTGAGTTGCAGTTGCATAAATTGATATTCATGCAGTTACTGCAACACAGAATTTCCCTTTGGACATCAATATAGTATTTCTGATTCTGATTCGGATGACGGTGCATTAAAACAATAGTTCAGTCTGGTTCAACTTTTTTTGCTGGCTGTCTTGTTTTGCCTGAGCCCCATGCTTTGGCACCTCTGCTGTGTTGGCAGACTGGTTCCATTCAAATAAATGAGAGAACTGCGTTTTTGCATGCAGGGCTACTGCCGGTCTCAAACCGGACTTAGTGCAGCCTGTAAAGTTCTGATTTGCTCAGTTGTTTCTCCAAAGATCTGATCTGGAACCAGACTAAAGTAAAAAAAAAAAAAACACTTTGGTGATTTTTACTGATTGGCCAAAGGACTGCCTTTGTCATTAATAAAGAATGACATGTTTACTGCTGTCTTTTATGAATAATGTTCAGAGGAGATACATACTTCTGCAACATTGCTGCCAGTATTGCAATCCAATCAGAGACATTTTGTCTGCAATGTGATCTCTCTCAATTCCTCATTGATGACAGTGTACAGTGGTGCCCCTTTTTTGATTGAGGCCAGTTTTTGTTATGATGATGGCATTCCACTTATCACAGATAAGAAAATTCATCTAATAGTCAGGCAAATTCTCCCGGGGG
>NC_048426.1:20361289-20409572 GCF_013103735.1 Etheostoma cragini | reverse complement strand
GTGTGTGTGTGTTTGTGTGTGTATGTGTGTGTGTGTTTTGTAGGTCAGAGGGGATGATGAGTGTGCACACTACATATTAGAGAAGACCTTCATCTGTGAGGGCACATCTTGTTTTTGTTTGTTCTGCCGAGTGCCTATCACAGAATGGCTCATTACGCAGTTGGGTGTGCGTGTGTGGCCGTGTGTATGTGTGTGGCCATGTGTGTGTAAGAGACCACACATGTTGATGGACCAACAAGATTGGTCCGCTAGGTTGAAGTGTCCAACGGCACCCTGGGAAGATGGGACAGAGAAATCGAATGGAATATATGGCTATCTTTGACACCAGCTGCGCTATTGTCAAAAAGTCATGCTCACTTTACATAACAAGGTTCTTAATCAAGAACTCATGGCTCCATATAAGAAAAACAAAATGAAGAAACAACATTCAGACTCTATATCTTACCTTTAGTTCTTTCTCTTTAACATGTCCCACCATAATTGATCGCCAATTTAGAGTAAACTATTAAGCACAGTAAGATTTACATCTAACGCACCGTTTGTCTTTGGAGGCTTTTCTGCTCCAGTGATGAATTTGTCTTAACTCTTTCTACCTTGTTGGTGTTGAAAATACTGACTTGAGGGATCAATTTACTCCTGCTGGATGGGAGCCAGACACAACTCCAGTCACTCTACAACTATTTTTATTCCGTTTTACACTAGAAGTGCATTTGCTACAACCAGACTGAACTCCAAATCCTTCTCTTACCCTAGTAGTGTTTAAAGTGTTTTTGAAAATATTGGCCTGCTTGAAATTGTCTCTGCTGGCAACACTTTACCAAACTCAGAAGAGACAGAGCATCATTCAGTGTGAAGCACTGATGTTGGATCACTTACCGGGTGCCCTTGGAACCCAACCAATCGTGAGGATCAGACTGACAAATTGGATGCTCGACATTGCAGTCCATCCAAGTTTCAGCAGTAATGTTAGTCATCATTTGAACTGGCAGCAACAGACACAGCCACTCTAGATGAATGCTTTTTCCTGGCAAAATTATTACAACCCAAAAGCTCATTACTTCTTTTCTTATGAAGGTACAATTTTTCTCCATAAATGAAATTTAGAAAATTAGAAAAATGTGTATATTCTCATTTTGTTGTTCATAGGTACACAGACACACACGCATAATAAATAAATACCAGCTTCCTGCAATTATTTTGTCAGAGTGGATTTTGGCAAGAGAGCCTGGGATCAATTGTTGGGCTTCAACTCTAAGCAGGTTACACAGCAGGTGACTTAAAAATCAGAAGGTGTTGTGGTGGGGGCATCATAAGTTTAAGTTGCACTCCTGAGACTAGTCTCATGCCATCTCTTGTCCTTCCTGTGTCCCATTTAATGACTTTACTACTGCATCTGTCCTAACAACAACAACATAATTAAAAAGCCCATTCTGCTAGTATCTAATCACAAACAGTGTTACAATCACATTGAGCAGCAACTCAGAGGCTATGAAAGCCATCATGTCAGTTGCTCTGTTGCAGGAATGATTTTGAATTTAGCTTGTGTCAGATTTGCAGCCCAGCTCTTAAGTTAATAACTAATCTCAGTCTTTATAGCTGACGAGAGGGGGGGGTGTGATTCGCTACCTGGTGTCTTCCCTGCTGCTCTGTGTTCACAGGTCTTAAATCAGTATTTAGTATTGCAGCGTTAAGTCCTTCCACGTCCATCTGACAAAACTAATCTTGTGCTAATTACAGTTAAAGGAACTCCAATTAGCATCTACACATGGGATTACACAGAAAATGAGGAGAAATGTCTGTCACCTGTGATCCTGTCACTACGTCCCCTTCTGCAGTTGTGAATATGATAATAGTAGCAGTTATAAAGAGTAGCT
Source organism: Etheostoma cragini (assembly GCF_013103735.1). Classification (NCBI taxonomy): domain Eukaryota; kingdom Metazoa; phylum Chordata; class Actinopteri; order Perciformes; family Percidae; genus Etheostoma; species Etheostoma cragini. The sequence goes on along the minus strand of NC_048426.1, from coordinate 20,407,698 downwards.
CCCATTTCCAAGCTTGCCTTACAATTGTTATAATTTTCTTCATATTTGTTTATTTAAGTTATATTGATGTGAAAGTGGAATTTTGAAGTGGAGTTCATGTTAGACAATTAGAACTGTAATGAGTCTGTGTTGCACACTGAATTTCAGTCTCTCTGTCATCTTTAAATGCATATGTGACTGAATTCAGAATGTGTGCTTCTACGGCTGTGTGCTCCATGAAGTGCTAAATGTTGTTTTTTATCTTCATGTGCAGCCAAAAAATGGATTTTTCACACCTGTGGGGCTGTTGGCCCTGAAGGCCCGACTCCCACTCAGTGCCTCAACTCCTACTGGAACAGCAACGTCAACGTGACTGTAGGCACCCGAGGGCCCTTCAAAGGGATTCAAATGTGGAGGGTCCCAGAAACTGGCACCTACAGGTAGGGCTGTTGCCAGAGTAAAAAGCCTAAGAGCCCTCAACAAACAAACCTTACCATTATTTATACAACATCCACTCTGTGACATTTGTATGTATGCATTGCTGGGCCAATCATTGGGTACATACACTTGGCCTAATGAGCACTCAACATACAAACATCACAGTAGACATTTAACCTCTCTTAACCACACTGTGCAACTCACATTTTTCACAACAATGCAGACTCTTCCTCACGCCCACCTCCACTCCTTTGTGCATCAGCATCAATCTTCTACAAGCAAACAGAGAAATATCACTATCAGATTCTTGCAGGAGGTTGCAGAGGCTGGAGTAATGGCTGTTAAATAGCATGAATAACTCCACACCTTTGGACTCCAAAATCCAAAAAACCACCCACCTCCACGTCTGGTCTTTTTAGGTTTCGAATACCTCAATAATCAGCCTTAGCACCTTAACTTCAAACTGTGTACAGCTCTGGGATTAATGCTGTAATATCCACTACCTTGTGCAGAGCTCAATATGCCTCCTATGGGCCTTCATGACAACATAAGGCATTTTATGAGGCGTTTAACATGGATTTGACTTGGATGGTTCATACAAAAAAAGTATTTGAAAGCTTCTAGCCTCCCACGTCAACACAAGAACAAACAGGCACACTCACACACACACTGCTGAGCTCAGCCCTGCCAAAACTCTTGAGTCTTAAAATACCCAACTAACCACTGCGTGGACAGCTCCGTCTTAACACATGTCCCAGAGTTTTAGCAAAACACCTTCTGTCTTTGCACAAGCTCCAGAATAGTGATCTGGTGGAGGTCTGGATTCTGCCTGGTTTTTCTGGCAGAGCCTGTAAATGAAGCTGACAGACGGTCACAAAGATGAATATGCGCTCTGCATCTCCCAAAAGTCATTAGGCAAACAGCTGAGGTAGCTACTGAGCACCGGGCAGCGATCACTCTCTCTCCACAAAGCTCGACCACCAGGGAAGAGAAATATGGAAGCGCCACCAAAAACCAATCAAGTTGTGTGGGTGTATTTTATCCTGGCAAGAACACTGGAGCATTTCAAATGAGTTTCTTCTGCAAAGAAGGTGTTTATTTGTATGTATGTCTCTGTGTGCTTGTGTGCCCATGCACTCTGTAGTCTGCTCTTGATTTTCTCTATGTGTACCATGCTAATTCAAACTGTTTTATTTTAAAAACACCTAGGGTGAATGTGTGTTTCAGTGTTTCCAAATTTGAGTTATTTAATGTTGTGAACTCATGAAATCGCAGGTGGAATACACGGTGCTGTTCATGAGCCTCAGGTTATTTCTGATTAAAACCTACTGTACAGCTTAGGATAGCCCATTGTCCATAAAAACCTCTCAACCAGATGGAAACAACAACAAAATCAACCATCCTTTTGTTTCCTGTATCATTAGGATAATTATACTGCTAATGAGTGTGTTGTGTGTGGATCTGTGTGTCATTTGTTTCTGTTACACCGCAGGATCACAGCCTACGGTGCAGCTGGCGGCCGAAGCGTGTTGGCAATGAGCAGGTCCCACGGTGTCTACATCACAGGAGACTTTCTGCTGAGGAAGGGTGAGCTGCTCTACATCCTGGTGGGACAGCAAGGAGAAGATGCATGCCCCAATGTAAGTCTATTATCATGCAGTTCATAGATGTTCAGTGACCTACCCATCACTACCCAATCCATACTCGAAACCCGTTTTGTTCAGGTTCTATCCCCTGATTAATAGGCTATACTGACCCTAACCATTCTAGGTTAATGCCTAACCTCAACCATCTTTGCACATGCAAATTGGGCTTTAGATAAAAAAAATGATGCCTTTGACTTCATCACCAAGGTTGAAATTAAAAAGAAAGGAATGTTGGCCATCAGTCATAAAAGTGAAACAAAATGGTTGTCACATTGAGAATGGTTGCTCACGCTCACCCTCCTGTCCACTTATCTTTATTGACATGAATCCCAATAAGTCTGATTGTATGAAAATAATTGTTAAGTTTATGCAAGAGAATATCAGCCAAATGGTCCGCCACATGAAGTGTTGCTGCCTCAACGAATTGTGTAATTGCATTATCTCCTTTACTTTGGTGAAGGATGCTGAAGGAAATCTTAAAGAAAGCATTGCAGCACATTTCTTAGCATTTAGAGAATTCAACCAGCTCTCATCATGGCTGCCACTTTGATTCGTACAGTGTATTTCACTATGAACCTTCCCAAGGAAAAAAAACTTGTTAACCGCAGACATGGTCTCCATCTATGTAGATGGATACAGAATTGTATTCCGTAGAATTAATGTAAAAGTTGGCGGTGCCATCATGAAGCCAAAAAGAAAACATTTCTCCCGTTTGCTTTTTTCAGTTTTCATTCAGAGCAGATTTGTATGATAGGGGTGTCCAAAAGAAACTTTATAAACCATTAGTTGTATTGTTAACCAAACAAGATGACACTCTTGGTTTAAAGAAAAACACTCAAGGAATGGAAATTCAATGTGCTTTCAGGTCTTTGTAGGACGGAGAGCGCCATCTAATGGGCTCAGAAAATAAAGAAAATGTTTCATGTTTTCATTTGAACATCACTATTGTATGCTGTAGCAGACAAAAACGCTATTTAGTTTCAGTTGGACTTTAATAGGATAACGTTGACATTCTGAGATTCAAAGAACCAAGAATCTGCTAATCCATTTCATGGACCCTAACCTCGCTTTGGATATCTCTGCTCTAAATTGTAAAATCTTATGGCCACCCACAACTGTTTAAATCTGTGAACGAAGCTCGCAGTGACCTCCCTGTTGTCTTTCTTGAGCTTCCTCAACATTACATTTTGCCAGAGGTGGCTGTCATCTGTTGTCCCCAGGAGTTTCTTCACAGTTCTTCACAGTTCACAATACTGAGACTAAAACCCTTACAATCCCTCTAGCCACCAACAAAACCATCCATCATCAAGTACTTATACATTTGAAAACTAAGGCCTGTCCCGTCAAAAAAATATAGTGAAAATGGGTTACTTGGTACTGCACTGTAACTTTTACTCTGGTGTTTTATCTGTTTTTGTTTTTATTTTTATTGTTTTTATGTAAAGCACTTTGAATTGCCCTGTTGCTGAAAGGTGCTATACAAATTAAGCTACCTTGCCTTGCCAAAGTTTGGCACTTATCATTGCTGCTTATGGATGTTTGTTTTAAAGGAAATTATGAACACATTCTAAAATTGTTAGACAAAACATTAAAATTAATTTATTTTTGTGAAATTCACACAAGGTTGTATAGGTATTTGTATGTCCTTAGAATAGTAAATTGTCAATGGGGGAATCAATCTCTCTCTTTGTAGATATTTTGATGTACACATACAGGCTTCTTTAAGCAAATAGAATTGTTAGCGACACGTCTCACCTTCTGCACTCAGAATATGAGCTGCTGCCATCTGGTAGGAAGTTTAGAGTGCCTCGCTGCAGACTTAACCATTTCAAAATCTCATTTATCCTAGTGTTTATTAAGCTCCTAAATAGCTGCAAGTAAAAGGCAGAACAGGCCTGCATGATAATGGAGATTTGTAATTGTTTTACTGGTCTTTGCTGGTGATCTCTCTCCCCTTTTTCTTCTATTTATTATTATTTATTTTGAGTAATGTTTAACTAATACATTGCATAACACAATGTTGGGTTTTATACACCATCAGGACCATAGTACGGCCTGTGGTATGGAGTCGTACAGTATTTGTTCTTTGTACATGCTGTCTGTTTTTGTTTGTTTTTACTATGGCTCCAGCATGGGTTAAGTGCCCAAGACAAATTTCCCACGATGTGGGACAATACAGTTAATCTTAAATCTTGATCACATTTATGTATCAGTGTCATGAAATGCTACTTTTTATGATTAGAAATTGATTCCATATTAAGATCAGCCATGTGTTATGCAAAGACAGCTACAATATGTTCACACAGAAGTATCTTCTGCATAATATATTAGTCTTATTAATGTTCTGCTTAATGAACTGGTAATAGCACTTATCTTAGGATGGCAAGTGCTAAAGAGAGAGCATAAAACAAGGAACATTGGCACCATAGAAGTTAAATTGCAGAAGCGAGAAACAGAAAAATCTGGTTAAAAATGAAAAGCCTTCACATGGAATCTAAATGTTGACATGACACTAATAGTTTTAAGAAGTGAGTTCTAATATGGTGCAGATTTAGCAGCACTTAATGTATTACAGTGGTTATAGCAGGACATGAGGCAGCTCAAGTGCCTGTTGTGTTTTGTGGCTTTGTTTTCAGGAGGCAGAATGTGTGGCTTAGCAAGCAGGGGTCCTCCTCACCACTGTCATCCAGTTATTAGTTTTTAACACAGTGTGTCTTGAAGTGCTCAGTGCAGACAGCAGCGAGGGACTGGGCTATTCCATTGCGAGGCTGAAGTCGTTTAAGGTTCCTCTTATTTTCCCCCCAGTTCTGACGAGAGACAGCGACTCTCTCCAAAGGGTCATTCTGAAAGTGAGTGTTTTCTCACACCAAGCCTCCCTTCTGGCGAGGGATATAATACACCCTTATTCTGACAAATACTTGCTTTTTCCACGCGTGTCTTTACTTACTACTTTCTACCGTGCGCACACAGGTTCTCAAGCGCACACACACACACACACACACACACACACACACACACACACACACACTGCTTTGTGTCGTTACTCCTTTCTCAGACACAAATTCAACATAAATTGAGAAGCTGCAATGACAGAACAGGCTGAGGGGGAGAAAGAGTGAGGAAGACTCTTTCAGAACATTTGAATGCACTTCCTTTAACCCCCTCTATCTGTCAATCGCAGTCACTAAAGTCCCGCCTCCACCTCCCTCCCAGCCTCTTAAGGCTTCTGTTAAGACGGGAGAGATGAGCAACTGTGAGCGTGTGTTTCGGTGTTTGAGTGAGATTTAGACAGAGAGTGAGGGGAGAAAACTCATGCCCTCTCACTCTCAGAGGGGGACTGGCTCTGGGCAGTTCAGCATGATAGCACACACAAGGCAGACACATACATTTGCAAAACCTCAGCTGAGGCAGAGCCCCTGCTTCTAACATCACTTGCCAACAAAACTTCTAGTTCCAATTTTTCTGTTGCTATTGGTCAACAAGGTTAATCAAGTTAAAAGATATTGACTTTATAATAATTTTAGACAGTTTCAACATACAGTTAAGATGACAAAGATGGCTATTGTTATTGGTATCAATTGACCTGGTATAATATGAACTTGAATATAATGTCATATAATACATATACATATAATTTAATGTCAATTTTGTAAAAATCAGGCTCTATTTACACATCTGCAACATAATTAACCATACAGTATTTACAGTATATTTAATTCGTTTTTTGTCAAACCCATTAGCCTCATTTACTCCAATTAGGTTTCAAATAGCATATAAATCAACTCCAGATATGTCTTATTCAGCCGGTAACATTAATCCATCACTTTGAACAGGAAGCTGTTCTACAATAGTCGGACAGATTTATAGTCATATAAACAGGAAATCAGTAAATACTCCAATCTTACTGGAATTGTCTTATGAAGGGAACATCGGTCCTTGCCTCTCAGTTCCTGTGTGCATCTGGATATTTCTGTGTGGTATTTGCTCACCATTTTAATGCTTAAGCCTTAGACTCACAGCAGCTGGAGGTTTGGCAACTGCTCAGCCTTCTCATACAGTGACATCCATGAAAGCAATTCTTTGGTGAACTGACATCTCTCTCCCCCCCTGCAGTCCAACATCATGCTGAACAGGATCTGCCTGGAACAGAGCGGCCCAATGGTGAACAAAACCCAAGTGAAAGGGGGCGGAGGAGGAGGTGGTGGGGCTACTTATGTGTTTAAGGTAAGAAGGTGCTAAGGGAATGACACTCTAAAGGACAGGGAGATATTTTTAAGTTTAATATTTTTAAACTGCTCGTAGTTTTTAAAGATAGTGTATGATATGATGAAAATATCTCTCTTATATAAAAACATCTCTAATATACTGTATAAAATTAGCCCAGTCTCTCTGTTGCTAGAAGTACAATACATGAAACAATGCTGGTTTTGGGGATGTCAACATGTTATCAGTACCACTGTATCATTCAAGCTATTCATTTCACTGAGATATTGTTGGCAGCCTACTGTCACTCATTATATCAATGATCATTAAGCACTGGAGTTATTTGGTGTCTCTAGATAAGCTGACTAACATGCCAATCTTCCATAACCCAAAGTATTCTTTGAAGTACTTTCATGTTTTGAGAAATACATGCTTTGCTTTCTTGCAGAGAGTTAGATGAGAAGATTAATACTACTATTATTTCTGTCCAATAAATATGAGTCTACAACAAGCAGCCCGTTACCTTAGCTTATGGTTGTTTCTACACTTCTGTAGATAACACGTGGCAGCTCAGCTCCCATGAAAGCACTAAAATCAGACATATGTGGAAGTCACTAATACATTGGCAACAACCATTATTGTAGTTTCAAATAATTTTTTAATTTTAATGATAGAAAAATTGTATCCAAACGCCCCATATTCTCTAGTGAATGACAGCATTGCTGAACATCACCACCAAATCACAAGGTGTGCAGTAAACTACTGCACCAGGCTAGCTGTTTCCCAACAACTGATGGCTCCAGCCACATTATTACCATACACACATTAGATGGTATTACTCTTCTCATCGAGCTCACAGAAAGAAAGCAAATAAGCGTTTCTCCCAAACCCACTCTTTTGAAGTTCAGGAACCACTACATGAATTTAACTGTAAACAATAATTACCCAGGTGCACAAAGATGTGTATTTCCCCCTCATCATCGCTGCTGGGGGAGGTGGTCGGGGCTACAGCAGCCTGTCAGAGACCCAGCTGGAGCAGATGGACTATGACCCTAGCCAACCGGGACGCAACGGGAAGTCAAATGCTGCAGGTAAACACAGCTTTCAAGTGTGTGTTGGTACCATTTGAATATGTGTGCAGCTGATTGTGTGTTGTTCATGAGTAAAGAAAATCAATATACTGAGTGTATATTCTGTAGCAGTTATGTAAGTTCTGTAAGTGTTAGTGAGAGAGCTTGGCCCAGGGAGAGACGGTGTAGTTAGTGTGGATGAGATGAGCAGATGACTAATACGCCATTACAGAACTATAGTGTACTATATATGGCTTATCTTTCCCCACTTAATGATGACAATGGCATCGTTTATTATGTTCCCGTCTGCATGTACACAACCTTATAAGTTGAGTTTGCTGATAGCCTGAAGTGGAAGTGCTTATTTGCAAGTCTACCTGTACTTGTAAACACATCCATTTATCCTTGAGGTGTTTGTGTCTTAATGCAAACGTTTCGTAGACGTTCCATCTTAGGGTGTTGGTGTTTTGGTGAAAACAAAATACAGCGTGTTCTACTCATGATTATTCATATGGATCACAGAACTACATGCTCTATTCTACCAGTGTAATGTTACATCCATGCACATTGAATTATTTATGTGCTCAGTGTTGACTAACAGCCAAGAAGACATAAGATATTGATTTTAACATTTTCACAAAACCCAAGGTTTACTTTTGAGGAAACTCAGTGAATGAAAAATTAAATATTCAGAATGTCTGGGGTGTTTTGTTGCCAGTGTGGTGAGATGTGTATTTTTCTTCATTTGTTTGTTTCTCTCAGGCGTCAGAGAAGGAGGGAAATGAAAGAGGAAAATTAAATTGGCTACTGTTGGGGAATATAGGAGGGATTAGTTTTAACTTTATTAGCTATAACTTTTATCTTGTGTTACCAGGTTGTGTGTGTGTGTGTGTGTGTGTGTGTGTGTGTGTGTGTGTGTGTGTGTGTGTGACACAATAAAACAGCTTTACGCAATATGCTGTCACAGTGCAACAAACCATCATCATATTTACGGCTTAGCATTTTCCCCACAACATTTACCCATTATTATACCCATTTAAAGGCTTTCTCTTTCTCTCTCTTGCTCTCTCTTTATGTCACAAACACTCTAAATCACTCCACAGCATAAAACTCCACATCATGTCAAAGTTGTGTTGTGTTTGGTCACAGGTGGAGGCGGAGGTTGGAATGACAGTCCTCCTGTCAGTCAGGGCGGCAGACCGTTGGTGCTCGGAGGCCAGGGAGGGCAGGGCTGTCATAAATTCTGGAAGACCCGTGGTGGCTTCGGGGGCGGCGGGGGTGGCTGCATCTCCGGGGGTGCCGGAGGAGGCTACAGAGGTGAGGTCAAAAGATTTGCAAGGTTTTTCTGGAACATCTGAGAAAACAGGAGTTGAGGAGGATCTGAGGAGTTTAAGTCCAATTTATGCTTCGGTGTTAAATCGACGGCGTGGGTACCTACGTAGGTACGTCGAGAAGAGATGCAGCGATGAAGTGATTTCACTATTAACAGCGCTTCAAAACGTCACAGTTATTTAAATGTAAAGGCGCTGCTACACTGAGTGTTAACTGACTGCAAATTATGTGTAGCAGTGTGTGCAGTTCTTATTTAACCTCCTTGACAACGTAAACGCTTGTGTTTGCGCTCAAGCGCTGCACACAAAAAGTACTGTCCCTCCAAACTTTTACTTTAAACAAACCATTCTAAATTATAACTATGCCGAAAAGTTTTATTAAAAAAAAGTATTTTTTTGCACCAACAATACATCTAAAAACACTGGTCTGCATTTCTTTCAAATCTACAGCAGTCATATTCACTGTGTTCACTCAGAAGGAATCACTGCACATGGGTAGGCATTTTTAATAACATTTTCACCGTGTTTTAAGGCTAAAAAAACATTTAAAACTTGCCCCTTTGAAGCCTGTTGGGTGCTACCACTATCAGAAAAATAACACGATGTAGGCAACACCGATTGTTCTTATTTTGCTATCTACTGACAGCATTCCAAATTTAGAAACAACAGAGCTACTTGTTGGAATCGACCGGAATTCTCCTTTAAAGGACAGCAGTCTCGTTTGTGGTGTGACTGAGTCACCTCTAGTCTCTATTCTTTTCAGATGTATTTTAATAAAAAGGTTGATGATTGATCATATAATCATTTTCAAAACATTCATAACTGTAACTGGTATTTCTGTTTGTGTGTGTATAACACATTTAAATCTAAAGTGTTCATGTAATTTTATACATTAGCAAGGAAATTAATTAATTGTTAAGCCTATAGTCGTTCCAACAAAATATATAATTGTATTTTAACATGGAGATCCGGACTCTACGCCGTTGCCTTACGTGCAGCTCTCAAAAGCTGTCGCTGTCGCAGCGACACAAACCGCAGCAACTTTGATTCGTCCGCTTGGCCGTTTCTTTGTAGGGTTTTATTTCCCCCGACTTATTTCCAGGTTCTCCTTCTCGCTTGCTCTACCACACACTCTCCATGCACAAACACACATACTGGCCCTGATATTGTCTTAGAAATCGACGCACACAGTAACGCACAAGCATAAACTATAGGCCACTTACGTAGGCTACGGTGAAAGCTCTGCGTGGAGCCTCCGCAGATGTATAAACCCGCTTTACACAGATAAGGGTTTAGGTCATATCCCAGAAATAAAATCCCTGCTTCAATTATTTGAAGTCAATCTGGAGTAGACCATGAATTGTACTGAGTGTATATCATTAAGCCTTGTGTAAAATAAACTTGAATGAGCCACAGTAGATAACTGGGGGAAGTACAGCATAAGGCATGAAAAGAAATTACATTGACATTTTAAATATATATATATGTGTGTGTGTGTGTGTGTGTGTGTGTGTGTGTGTTTATTTATATATATATATATATATATATATATATATATATATATATATATATATATATATATATATATATATATATATATATATATATATATATATATATATATATATATATATATATTACATTAGAATGCATTGGGAGGTAAAAGGATGAAATATGTAAATACAAACATGTATATGGTTACAAAGGGGGGACAATCAGAGTAAATGTGACTGGGGTTACAGCAGATGGTACTGTATGACACAGGTCCTTTGTGGACAATTCATTCATTGTGTTTCTGTCTGTAAAATGTACTTTTAAATGTTTTTGTCCAATTCCGATAACATATAGCGTGTGTAAATAAGTATACGGATGCACCAACGGTTTGTCACTGTGTTTTGGATCCTGGTGTCTAGGTGGTAACACATCCATAGATAACAACGCCAAACACGACGGAGACGATGGCACGTCCTTCCTCAGTCCAGAGGGAGAGCCCTTCCTCTACCCTCTGAAAGGTAATGTGAAAAGATAGGCCGTCAAACTAGTCAGCAGTCAACGCTTGCAGTCAAGCAATTTGTATTGAGTGCTTAATACCTTTGTAGTGTTTATAGGTGAGTCAATGTGTTTGTACCTCACAGAAATGATTAGAAAAACAGTTTTTGCTGTTGACATTTTAAATGAGTTCTTGTTGTGATACACCCGGTTTGCTTCACTGCGGGCTTTCACACATGACTAAAATAGCTTTGTATAGCAAGATGAGAATGAGTTGCTTCTGCATGTCACATCAAAAAAAAGGATATTGTAAAGATGTGCAGCAGATATGGACAGCCACAAAAGAGGAGAGTCTGGAGTTTTCTGACAGAAGACACACCCTGATTATTTGATTAAAATGCTACCAGATGGAAAGAACCGCTCAGTAAATCCATCTAGTATGCACCTGTTGACCCTTCTCTGCTCCATTTACATTTACATGACAGGTACTAAAAACACAGTCTGACTGAAAAATTCAGCTGCAGCGATGTCCATCTATACATCATCTAAGATTCCCTCTTCACTTAGCTATAGAGAGAAATAGGAAAGTGGAAAATATAAATTGAAGTGCTTTTTAAAATTGTCTTCCATTTGGCTGTAGTTCGCACTTTGAGAGCATCTCTCTCCCATTGAGCTTTAATGGGGGTGATGCTGTCTGGTGAAGCTGTGCTCCTTCCAACAGCCACACTCCTCAATTTGTCATTGAACTCGCTTAATTTCCTCGGAAGGAAAAATACTTCAGAGCTTTTGTTTCAAATTACACTTTTTGTTTATTTATTAAAATTCACATTGTTCTCACTCGTCTCTATTTTGGTCCCAGATGGTTAACATACTGTTGTTGTGTTTTTAATTAAGGAAGAAAATTCAATCGCACAGAAGATCGCTAATCTTAATATGTTGTCTTAAGATAAAACTATATTGCTGGCCAAGCAATGTTCTTTGTCCAGCACCAACTCCCAAATACATAAAGTGTCCCCATTTTTGTACCCTCACGACAAAGAAAATGACAAATTATATGCAGATAATACAGATTAACATCAGAGTAAATAAATGTTTACTCTGCAGTGTTTAAGGCTTTACGAAATTTTTACTGCTTGAAACTAGAATTTTGAGTGGTATGCATGAAAAGAGAGAGAAAGTGACATGATTTATAACCTGTAAATTACACGATGGCCAGAAACAATATCACAACACGCAGGGTGGAATACTAGGTAGTAAAATCTTTATATTTGATCATTTAAAAAATAAATCATCTCTGTGTACAGGTCTTACGCCTTAAAATCAGTTGCTCTTTCCTTAGAGGAGAAAAATGTCCACTTCAAAAACTGCCATAAAAATATAATTTCCCACTTTCACTGAGTTATTTTTTTAAACCAACTTCAATCCTCATCATTACTACTTAATAGTTATAATGCCATGTATTCTAAATGCCAGAGGGAATTTTCCATTTCCCCCACAGTCTGGGATTTGTCAGTGATTAGCAACAACACTGATTTTGATACATTTTATGCAGTGTAAAAAAAAATAAAAAACGTTACTTTAGAGCTGTGTTTCACATATGAAAATATTTCAAAAGGTGTATATAATTGAAAAACGTTCCCTATTGGGATGCTCCCTTCCTAAAACTGCTATAAAATCATGATGAATTAAAGTGCTCATTTTTTGCATTTTGGCTTTTTCCCTTTCCTTTATTGTGTAATTTATCTTTGACTGGTTCTTTATGCATTAACACAGCCAGAATGATCAAAAGATTTAAACGCCAAAAACATCTTTAGCTATGCATAGGGTCTAAGGGCATTTGTGGTTTGAATTTGTAATCACAAATGGCTACACCTAGTCTGGCTATCACCAGACCAAGCTGGAGCATGCTCAATAGATTTGAGATTGAGCTTTGGTCTGGGGAGTCTGCTCTGTATTTTCTCTGAACAAGAGGTGTGACCAATGGGCATAGTTCAAATGACTCTGTACGCAATTAAGCCGATCGGACCAACAATCCGGGTGACGAAGAAGGGACAGCGGCATCAATGGGTTGCTGCGCTTTAGTGGCGTTTGGTGGCTCCCGCCATGTTGAATGTAAACAAGAAGTTGCTTGGTCACTTCTCTATCCTCATTGTGTTAAACCCGCCAATAGCGCGCCAGGTAGATAAGCCAGTTTGTGATTGGTTTCCGCAAATTTGTAAACTGAAACCGAAGAATTGAACGTGCAGGTTTCCAGACCAAGCTACAAGACGAAATCAAATCACCAACAGAGTGGCCAAGGTTTACCCAGTCTACTAATCCACTAAACATAGGCTACTTCAAAATCAATCAGAAGGAAGAACACGCAAAGGACTACATCACGTCATCCAATCGTACTGCCATCACTGGGTGGTGGTAGGCACATAAGCAAACATTAATGTCATTAAATGGCCAGGAGAGTTTCTATAATCATATTAAATAAAAAAATGTCATGTGCATGTCAATTGAAGCAAATCATTTAACATGCTTAGGGGAGGAAAAGTATGTATCTGTAATGAAGTACTAGTCTAGCTTTGATAGTGGAGAAACTTTTTGTGTTGAATAATATCATTAAGAAATATGTATTAAATGTAATAGAAAAGACCTCATTACTTTCCTCACTCCAATTGGAGTATTAAAAAACAAGACTCACACCCACCCTTTAGTATGCAGTCAACATCTGTACTCATGACATTAGTATTCTCCCATCGTTTTTTTGTGGCTAGATTTATGTATCTGTACTTATAAAGCTGATAACAGAATGATGAGAGAAAATAGATTCTGCAGATGAATGCATTTGCTTTGCTTACCAAACAGTACAAGCTTTCACGGACAGCCCATAACTAATTCACGTTAGACTGATTTGTCCGTGCTTGCTGTAGTTTACAATTAAGACAATTGGTTCTTTTTAGACCTAAATAAAGTACTGGATGTTGTAAATTCTTTCTAAAACAATTCATGGTGCTGTGAGCAGTTGTCTCGTGGAGGGCAGACAGTCTGCAGGTTTTGTTCTTGATCCAAGACCACAGCAGATTGTTTCACTGATAAACAGACATTTAGTGCAAATCAGTAAATTAATTTGGTTTAAGGTAAGAGTAGGCTGGAGCAAAAATATGTGAGCTTTTGGCCCCCCACACAACACAATGACGCATGCTGGCTCTATTCATCTCTTATAATTTGTACTGGCTGGGTAGTACACTTGTAAACCGTTGTCGGTTACAGGTTTGAGGCTTTGGATTGTTGGATGTTCACAAAAACTAGATAACCACAGCAGTAATCAATATTCCGTTTTAATATGATTTACCTGATAAACTAAAGTTCAGTCCTCACATTTATAGTAATAACCACATTTTCCTTTTGTGTGTGTGTGTGTGTGTGTGTGTGTGTGTGTGTGTGTGTGTGTGTGTGTGTGTGTGTGTGTGTGTCTGTGTGTGTGTGTGTGTGCGTATACACACAACTTCCAGGATACATTTTCTTGACTGTGCTGTAAACCAGGTGTTTTCACCTCCACCCATTTGCCAACAAACCTTTATTTGATAACATTTATTCAAGACACACACCTGATAATCATACTGGATTCTCTTACTTTTCACATCAGAAAAGTGCAAGGCAGTAAGGTCTTAGAGGGATGTTTGTATTTAATAGTGTTTTGTCACAATTAAAATCTGTAATTACATGTTAGCCTACAGGAAGATACACTGTGTGTTGTCAAGTGGTTTAATTCTCTTTGGTGTCTAAATATGTTGGCATATGATTTCTTTAAGCCACACAGCTAAGCTAGGAGGTATAATGAAATTAATATGGTTAAATCGAGTTCGTAGGCGTGGCCCATACTGAAATGAAGTGGATGAGATTGACAGACAGACAGAACACGTTGTTTTTTTAGCCTCCTTGCTTTCTTTGGTTGGAAATAGAACTTTAAACCTATTGGCAACAAGAGAGAAAGAGAGAGGCAATCCATCAGTTTGTACTCGCCTCCCCCCTGATGATTTAGAGTGACTATTGTGAATGCTTTGATTATTTGTGATGACAGTTTGCTTTAGTTTTAACAGCTAGCACCTTCTCACCATAATTCTCCCTCCATTACATTGAAAAAAACTCAGATAAGAAGGGCAGACTATAGGGCAGTCATATGCAGAGACAAAGTGCAGCGCATGTGTACGTCATCATCGCTTCTAGCTATGTTACATATAGCTGTTATCTCATTCAGCGTTTCCCCACAAACATAGATCATATTTGCATTTGTAGCTGACCCGGGGTGGGGGGTCTACGCGTGGAAGAGGAGCAGAATTCTTATATTAATTGTACTGCAAATAGTTTTGGCAACTTTGTATAACAGTTTAAATAGACAATCTGCCCACAATCCTGTCCTTAAGGCTATAAGGGTGCAGGGGCAGTTACAGCACACAGTGTAATCTTTCAACAAACAAACAAAACATACATTTACTCTTTGACAAAACAAAAGATACCACAAGTTGTAATTCTGTTTAACAGCCAGATGCTGTTCACCTCTTTGTGACCTACTACACGCAAGACAACAAAATAGAAACTTAAATGTTACTGTATATGTTATTAACTTTTTGAGCACTTGATCATGAACAAAATTGAGAACAAATATATGGTTCATGTAACTGGCTGTAAACTGGGTGATTATGCTGGTGAGAATTAAACCTAGAAAAGCTATCATTGTACATTCACTGTAAATGATTTCTAATAAATTACGTGTGTCTGTGTGGTTGTGTGTGTTTGTGTAGCTATGGAGGGGGATGGTGAGGTGATCATCAGCCCAGTGCAGAACTGCAGCCACTGTGAGAGCGGTGAATGCCACGAGACCAAAGACAGCATTGTCTGCTACTGCGATGATGACCTGATCCTGGCACCAGACGGGGTGTCCTGCATCAACGCTACAGGTCTGACATATAGGACTGCACATACACATACATACTTTACAATCTGTAATGAAGAAACATAGTCATTTTCTCTGTTTTCCACACAAGTATATGACATTAATCCAAACGGGGAAATGAGTTAAGCTGAATGTAATTGTACCTGTAATAGACTGTGACTCAGTGCATAGATAATAAATTAATCTGCAGAAGTAATTATGCCTGGGAGGCTCTGTACTTTATTGAATCTTTATCTAAAGATTCTTTTAATAGGACCTTAATCATTAATAATAATCAATCTGTAGGATAAGCTAACCCTTTAATGAAAATGAATATAGCTATTGCAATGTCCGCTGGTTGAGTCCTGTTCTGTGATTTATCTCTGTGCCACAGTCAGATAAAAGCTCTTTATCCTGTCATGTCAAGGACGTAGGTTAAAAGACTTAACCTGGATACTCATGTAGTGATAATGTACAATGGATTCGGGAAAGAGCCTAAGTTCTTGCAACTGACAATATATTAAGTCAACCTTGACTAAAAATCAGTTTTCACATGTGCTGTGTCTTCTTCTTGAGGTAAACTGCAACAAAGGAATGTAGACAACCTCCTCTGGACCTAGAATTGCCTCCTCAATTATGATTATTAATCTCAGATGAATCATGGGTATATGAATGTAGATCTGAAATGACATAATATGGCAGGATGTCACTTTATAATTTTAAGCAAAATAACAGGGCTATTAGCATTTCAATGCTGTCTTAATGACCTAGAGTGTCTCCTTGCCCTATGATTTGCAAATCTGCTCTCTGTAATGACAAGCAGTAGATAATTCTATGATGCTAGGTCATAAAAGGTCACCGTCTCAATATGGTCTCTCTCGGTGTGCAGATTTGTTCCTCAGCTTAGACAAGTGAAATGAGATCTTCCCTTGCCATTGAAAAGGGAATTGGCATGCACCGGTTGTTGCTGCTCCTAAGCTCTGTTGTGTCATCGCTTTCACATCATTAATTAAGTGGGGGATCAGAGTGGCGAAGTGAATGTTAATACTCCTCTGGGGAAGATAACAACTGTGCAATGCTGTTGTTTTCCCTTGTATTGCAGAGGTGTCTCTGCTGCCTCCCCAGCCGTCTCTTTCCCACCTGGCACTTGGTCTGTCTGTAGGCACCTCGGCCCTCATTGCCGCCCTGCTGCTGGCTGTTTCCGGAGTCATGATAAGTAAGTCAGTAACTCCCTATTCGCACTGCATTAGTAATACCTGGTGACGTCTAGTCATTTGTAATAATTACGGAGGTTGTCTGTCATCTTAATCCTGTGCAAAACCGGGGTTTGATTCTAAATCACACTAGGTTCCCACATGATACCAATTTTGTGTGATTAGGGTTAAGGATAGTTAAATCACAATATATGGTGCAAATTAAAATGAATTACTGTAAAACTTGCTCTGATGTCCTTAGACAACAAAAATGTTATTATATTGTATATTAATATATTTTTTTCCATTTTCACTGAGTCTTTTAACCAACTTCAATCCTGATCATAACTACCAAATATACATTGTTTTCAGAATTCATGAAATGCCAGCTTATACATAATGTCACTGTGGCAGGCATTGGTTTTGGCGCATTGCAATAACACTGCAGTGCTCCATAATACAGCAGCAAAGCCCCTGGTAGAAATAGGGAAAAATTCCACATATTTGCTCCATAGGGCAAACATGAGAAAATGGCTCAATCTGGTGGAAAATAGTAAAAACTACGATTTTGAACCCAGGCCTCTAGATTGAAAGCCTGATATAATAATGCATGTTTTTATGCTGTAATGGCATTTTTTCCTTAAGAGTTTTGTGTCTATGTCTATTTTAGCTACACAGTTTATTATAGACTTATTTGAAGAGTTGATGTTAAACTTCCAAAATTAAAAATCAATCTCACGAAAAGAAAAATGTGTTTTGTTGTATGAACTATTTCTTTTTTTCCAAAAAGAGTGCTTCGGATAACTAACAATTACTTAGAGTAAACAATTGGAGATTGGAGAGGCCTATCAGTTACTTACTGTTTAAAGCTCAAATACATATGCAACTTGTGAAAAGGGTCATAATTATTCACAGAGAGTAACTGGCTCAGGAGAACAAAGAACACATATGACATGCAGTAACTTAACACAATAAAGTTGACAACTCCCAAAGTGAACATCGAGAAGGTGGGAAAGTTGAAGTAGTTAAATGCTGTTGCTAAATGCTTCAGAGGTGGACATTATAGTAGTTTTTGTAATTTCTGCTTTATTCTTCTGTTTGCACAATACACACACATTAGCGCTCTCTCTCTCTCTCTCTCTCTCTCTCTCTCTCTCTCTTTCTCTCTCTCTCTCTCTCACCCTCTCTCCCTCCTTCTCCCTCTTCTTCTCCCTTTCCCTCTCTTTCTCTTACACTCACACACAGTTTTCCAGTGTCTGTCCCGGTCCCTCTCAGATGGCCTTTGCAAGTTGTTGTCAGAGTGGGAAGTGAACCTTGCGGCCAGTGCAGACATCCGTCTGCTTGACTGCTTTCAGGCTATTACAGCCAGACAAATGCACTCATTGAGCCATCATCTCCTCCACACATGCCCACGCTCACTCTCACACTCACAGACATCCAGATTCCCACCTACACTCTTGCAGACACGGCGGGAGCTAAAGGGGTGTGGGATTACCTCTGTGATGAATGAAATGTGCTAATGATGGATGAATGCTTAGCTGGCGGCTGACAGCAGTCGTACATTAGAAAGCGCTTGGTAAATAAATAACTCCCTTACACACACACATAAGCATACACACATAAACAATTCTTCCTGCAACTAACGTGTTCCCAGCTCAGGTCGAGGCTATGAGCACTAAAAAATGTGTAGTTTTGTGTGTGTAAGAAAGAGAGAAGAAAAAAAGCAAGTGTCCTATGCAGTGAAATTAATTTGCTTGCAATATGAAGGAAGGTATAAGCTGTCTTGGTTTCTGTGTATTCTCTTGCCATACATGTGTAGTTGTATCTAACATGTACACATTCTGAAACATTATGTATCTGAATTTTTTAGAAAGACATATCTGGCATCAGATAGAGAGGAACCAATATTTTACAGAAACAGAAGAATTCTTTTTCATTTTTGTAGTTATTTTTTTAACTTCTTTAGAGAAATTATAAATGCAGAAGATTTCCATTTGTTGTACTTTGGCTCCCAGCAGTAATTATTGACAAGAAGATGGTTTCAAGGTTTTGTTCGCTTTTTAAATTGCGGATACCTCAGTAGTTGAATGAAACTTTTTCATTTTCATCTCACCAGTGTACAGACGTAAACACACAGAGCTGCAGTCTATTCAGCTGGAGCTGCAGAGTCCAGACTGCAAGCTCAGTAAGCTGCGGGCATCCACCATCATGACCGACTACAACCCCAACTACTGTTTCGCTGGCAAAACGGCATCGGTCAACGACCTGAAGGAAGTACCGCGCCGCAATATCTCCCTCACCAGGTAAAAGAGCCTGGATCAAAGGTCCACAACCATAATTCTTGTTACTTGGGACATTGTGATTTCATCATTTACAAATTCAGTATGAGATGAATACACCTGTGTACATCTGTGGTGAAATGTCTGACTCAAGGATACCAGTATTTGAGCATACATGACATATCAAGCAGTTAACTACTGAAAGTCCACTCATACAAACTGTTAAAATGGGCTGGACTCATAAATACAGCACGGTGTGAAAAGTATCCGTTTAAATAAAGCCTAAAATAATAAAGTGGGAAGTGTCAGTGGCTGTACTGTGGGAAATTATTTTTTTTGCAGGACTCGTTTCAATTTTTAATATATCTTTCATCTGTTTGTAGTTCACCAGTTTATCATTCTGGTTCCTAATCTTTTTGATTCATTATTTTTCTTGTGGACCCATGAATATATTCCACCATCTAGATTTAATTCATGAATCTATGCATTGGCTGCAAAGGGTTCTGCAAAATCTAAACTATAATTCAGTGTCTTAGTACACCACTTTGATTTGCAGTTGGATGTCACACAGAGACAGTTATTTGCTGGGGTGAAAAGCAGGTGAACCACTAATTTTAAAAAATAGCTGACTACAGTAGCATCTCATTTCTTTATTACTTAGCTCCATAGGTTATCATTCTTCAGACACAGAGGGTTTATTGTTCTACTGTTAGCTGCTTCTTATGTCTTCAGGCTAGATATCTTGGATCTTGTATGCACCCCCTGTGTGAAAGTTTCAGCTTAATGTCTAAAATATAAATGTAATTGTAAATAATAAATGCATTTGTGTGCCTTCAGGGGTTTGGGTCATGGTGCTTTTGGTGAAGTCTATGAAGGGCTGGCAGTCGGGATACCGGGTGAACCGAGTCCACTGCAGGTGGCAGTCAAGGTGAGTTCTTATCCAGAGTTCTTATTCATACTTCTCTAGGGTCTTCTTAACTAATAACACATCATCCACTTTAGTTCTAAGAATAGTTTCATTCACTCTTTGGATAGGAGATGCTGAGTTATATTTTGCATTGCTGTTTACAGCACAATGCTGTTTTGCCCCTCTTTCACTTTCTTACAGTACGGTCAGTGTCATGGAGATATGCATTAGACACTAAAAAATACAATGAGTACAAAATAAAATAACTACTTTATATCAAATTTATAACAATTCAATTTTTTTATTTAAAATAGACCCTTCCTGAGGTTTGCTCTGAGCAAGACGAATTGGACTTCCTCATGGAGGCTCTAATAATCAGGTATGAGGCACTTGGACAAGTGACTAAATTCTGTCCCTCAAACATTGCCAATAAAGCAATTTAATAATATATGTTTCCCATGCTGTGTTTGGTCCCTGCAGTAAGTTCAGCCACCAGAACATTGTGCGTTGTATAGGAGTCAGTCTGCAGGCCATGCCCAGGTTCATCTTGCTGGAGCTGATGGCCGGAGGAGACCTCAAGTCTTTCTTGAGGGAGACCAGACCCAGGCTGGTGAGACACCCTGTTATGGTTATAAGTGCTTGAATATTGCTTTTTTTTTAACCGTTTAAGCTACATCTGTGTTCTTGAACACACTATAATCCAAGTTAGAGCAGTCAGACTTTCATCTAGATGTTTTTCTTTCCAACCCCAATGGGTACTACCTCAGGCTTTTTCCAGATCTGCCTCTGATATATTCACTAATATTGCATTCTGGGTATTTCTCCGTGTGATTAGGAGCAACCGTCCAGCCTGACCATGGTGGACCTTCTCAATGTGGCCCGAGATATCGCTAAGGGCTGCCAGTATCTGGAGGAGAACCAGTTTATACACAGGTACTTAACCAGATGACTGTACATTTTTGCATATGAATATGCAAAACCAACATTGTGTTGGCATACATGAATAGAGCACATGAAAGGATGTATTGTATTCTGCTGCACTATATTCATCCCCCCTAAACAGATAAGTGAAACAGAGGAAAACAAACATTATGTAGCATAAATGGGAATGCATTCATAGTACATATGGATTGAAAATGGGCAAAGGAACAAACTAAAAGTCCACATTTATTTGCCGACTTCTACTCAGAATTACTGACTGCATTTGTCCAAGCGTAACATATGGACTCTGCATGCCTTTTTTTCTTTTTTCTTTTGTTATGATAGCAGAAAGGACAAGTGACGGGTTTAGCATCAGAGCAGCCAGATGGGGTAGCCGGCTTGGCTTTTTACGGTCTGTGTCCAAGGCACAAGTGCCCTTCTGTATCTATATTTACCGCGGTTGGTGAACCGGAGGATGTGACTAAAGAAATCCTTATCTTGAATCTGTCTTGCAAAGATCTCTTTCATGGATGTCTGTGACGAAAGTCAAGTACATGTCAAAAAAGGATCAGGTCGCAATTGCTCCCACAATTACATCAAGACAATTACACTGTATGCCTCTTCCCTCATGTCTCTCTTTGACTTCCTAGGAATTGTCCGATGACAAACGAGACCTTGTTTGCCCCAACGTGGTACCGTAAAGCCCCATTAATCCATCCAATGGCTGACTCTTTTCCAGAGCTTCTATACAGCCTGCTTTTCTGCCTTCCTGACTGTACCTGTATTAAGATTCATCCTAACACTGTCCTTGAGGCTAATTTCAATTTTTATGGAGATGTGTTTACTCTAGGTTGAGTAAAGGGCAGCTGAATGAGATAGGGTGGAAGAGTAGCTGCTACTCAGGGATTTCAGGGTTGAATGATGAGCTGTGGTGTTCCTCAACATGTTAAATCACAGCTTTAATGAAGAATTCACTCTGACTTTTTTGTGTTTCTATGCTTTTTTCCTGTGATGGTATTAATCTGTTTTTTTCTGGCCCGTGGATCATTTAATGTTAATCTTACATTACTGTACTTAACAACAAGCTTTTTAATCAAATTAGTACTGTAGCCACCTAAAAAGAAACACTGTGCTGAGGAGAGTTGGGTAGTTTACTGCAACCTCAGGTGTTAAAATAGACTAATAACAGAGATTGTTCTTTAAGTGCTGCAGTAAAATGGGTGTTTAAGCTGCTGCAGTTAAGATTTGCTGTAAATAAGGTCTACAGTATGATGCCAGTTAATAACGGCCTGCTCTCACATCACTGTGCTGCATGTACAATAGCAGTGTGTCCTTCCCTTAAGCCCTCAGCCAGCCGTCTGTGACAGCTACTGCTGCATTTCTCGCTCTTGCCTACAAGCAAAAGCAAATCACTTACATGGATTCCTTTTAGCCATTTAACAAGGACTTTTTTGATTTACCAATAGCGACTCATGAGAAAGAACGTTTTAAAGTATGCTGATTGTAGTCATACCATAATAGAAATTATTCAGTTTTTTTTGATGCCCCTAAATAAATTTATTTATTCACTTCTTGAATAGAAAGTGTTGTGGTATGATACCACAATGTACTCTCTCTAGCCGGTTGGATAACTCAGTTTACTCATTTAACTGATTTAGTCTCAATTTGATTCAAACTGAGAAGCAAATGTTGACTTCATTTCATACTAAATTATTTAATGTCAAACTTGGAGTTGTACTTTAATATTACAAGTTGAATAGTTCCAAATACTTCTGGCACATTGAAGTGGGGCAACCATGCATCATGTATTCCCTGCCTTAAAAAGCTCTCAGTTTTAATCAGTCTAAACCTTTACTTTATCCTCGTTGTGTCATTTCATCTCCCCAGTTCATCAGAGTGTGGAGGCTAAACATCAAAACAATGCGTTTGTGGTTAAATACAGTCAGACTTTAGTTTTTCTTTTCCAGCCTTGCCCTATCTCCTGATCTAGTTTTAAGCACAGTGTCACTTTATGTTAGCCTGAAAAGCCAGACCCACATCAAGATGTTGAGTCTGGGAACTTACCATTGGCAGGGCTCAATCCGAGGGGTTGGATAAACTGTTGTCTTTCAAATTCCCTCGCACGCAGTAGGATAGTGCTACCCTATCTGGTCGTCAAAACTCCAAACACATCTTCCTTGTTTAAGAATTTAACTTCAGTGCTTAACTCCAAGTTTTCCAGAGTTACGGTCAAAGACGATTCGAAAGACCACTGTTTTGCCAGCAGCAATCTTTTTAGTTTTCAAGTAGCAGGGAATTCACGCGGCACTTTGTCATTCTTATGTTAAGCCCGCCCACCGACTCTATATACAATGTGATTGGCCTGACCAGAATTTGGTTTTCCAGGTCGCAAGCCAACGGAGAGTTGCTAGATTGACCCTGGCTGCAAATTACATTTGCTGCCGCTAGGGTGCGTCTAGATTTGTAGGCAAACTTTATGTTATTTTAATGTTAAATTTTGGGTATTTATTGTACAGAGTGCACAGTTGTCTTTAGTGTGATGAGGAGCAATTTGCTCACAATGTCACTTCTTAAGATGTTAAGAAAGTTAGACGCCTGCGGAGCAGAGTACAGTGTGTGTACTCTATTTTCTTTTCCCCAGACAGGATCAGAAAATCCTGTGGGAACTACTGTATTTTTCTCAAAGAATAACTAACCCCACTGCAGTGCAAATATGATTGTTATGAACTTTCTCTAACACACACTGCCTGCAAATACTGTGGAACATTACAATTTTTCCTCTGGATGCACCATGTGGGCAGAGCTATAAAGGCACTGAAGGAATCTGTAAACTTTATCAGCTTGCCCAGTGCAAC
Source organism: Etheostoma cragini (assembly GCF_013103735.1). Classification (NCBI taxonomy): domain Eukaryota; kingdom Metazoa; phylum Chordata; class Actinopteri; order Perciformes; family Percidae; genus Etheostoma; species Etheostoma cragini. Next base: position 20,383,966 of record NC_048426.1, on the reverse strand, counting down.
TTGGTAGTTACACTGAACTTCAGATCCCACAGGGGTCTGTAGGAGTTTCACACATGGAGCTCTGTTATAGATGCAAAGATATGAAATTAATCAAGAGACAATGCATGAGAAAAGCTGTTTGAATATCGTTTTTGTAACTCTTATATAAACTGTTCTAGGGTTTAATCCATGGATTACACATCTAAACTGTTTCCTGAGACATATAACAACAGGAAAATGGAAAAAACATGTTATTTCGTACATACATTCAGGCGTAAACCAAATAGGCTAATACACACAAAATATACGTATCAATACAGAAAGTCCTTTATGCAGTCCAGCTTAATAGAATGGCTTTTAAAAAGTGACAATGACTTGCTTTGCCAACTTTAATTTGTTTATATTATGAAACATTGTCAAATATCACATCTACTCTTAGTAGGAATCCAAGCAACTAACTTGGCATTTTATATTGCTGCAGCTATGTCAAAGTTTACCTGTATGTGAAGTTACTATATGTTATATTCAGTCTAATGTTGATTTACATAAATGCTGTCAATCCAAGCAATAAGTACATTCAGTGACCTGACCGATGTGTTGTTTTCATCTTTCAGGGACATTGCAGCTCGGAATTGCCTACTGACCTGCAAAGAGTCGGGCCGTGTGGCCAAGATTGGAGACTTTGGAATGGCTCGAGACATTTACAGGTACAGTTGACTGACTGATGTCAGTCAACTTGGCTGGCTCAAAATCAAGACCAGGCTCAGTTGAATTAGAGTCTAAATAGGTTCTTATTGAGGAATAGTATTATTATTGCGTTGCAGAGATAAAGTGGGGCTCAAAGGTTTGGGTACCCCAGGTAAAAAAATTGTATTAATGTGCATGAGTAAACCAAGAAAAGTTGGAAAAACCTCTAAAAGGCATCATATGACAGATTAGTCATTCATATATGTTAAATGGTTGGATTTTATTTCCATCATTTACACTTTGAAAATAACAGAAAACAACAAAAGGGCATCTGCAAAAGTGTGGGCACCCTGCAGAGGTAATACCTTGTACTGTCCCCTTTGGCAAGTATCCCAGCTTGTAAACGCTTTTGGTAGCCAGCAAAGAGTCTTTCAATTCTTGTTTTAAGTATCTTTGCCCATTCTTCCTTACCAAACGTCTTCCAGTTCTTTGAAATATCTCGTCTGTCTGTCACGCTTTCAAGGTCTATCCAAAGATTTTCAATTATGTTGAGGTCAGAAGATTGTGAAGGCTATGGCAAAAACCTTGAGTTTACACCTCTTCTTCCTCCAAACACGGTTAGCGGAGTTATGACCAAAAAGTTCTATTTTGGTCTCACCTGACCACATGACTTTCTCCCAAGACTCCTCTGGATCATCCAAATGGTCATTGGCAAACTTAAGACGGGCCTTGACATGTGCTGGTTTAAGCAGGGGAACCTTCCGTGCCATGCATGATTTCAAACCATGACGTCTTAGTGTATTACCAACAGGTCAGAGGGTCAGAATTGTAGCTGATAGACAGGTGTTCAAATACGTATTTGCAGCTGTTTCATAAAAATAAATACTTAAAAAATCATACATTGTGATTACTGGATTATTTATTTTTTTAAAGATTTTGTCTCTCGCGGTGGACATGTACCTACGATGACAATTTCAGACACCTCCATGATTTCTACTTGGGAGAACTTGCAAAATAGCAGGGTGCTCAAATACTTATTTTCCCACTGTATATGTTCATTTGCAAACTTCAAACGCTGACTTTTGTAGTGAGGACGTAGAAGAGGTTTTCTTCTGATGACTCTTCCATGAAGACCATGTTTGTACAAGTATCTCTTAATAGTGGAATGGTGTACTGGCAGTGTCTGCCAGGTTTTTCTGGATGGATCGTGCAGTCAAACGTGGGTTTTGACTTGCTTTTTTCACAATCCTGCGGGGTGTTCTGTCTATTTTTCTTGGTCTTCCAGATCTTGCTTAAACTTTCACTGTTCCTGATGACTGCCATTTCTTAATTACATTCCAAACAGAGGGTATTGGCATCTGAAAATGCTTTTATATCTTCTAATAGCCTTCTCCTGCATTGTGAGCATCCACTATTTCCAGTTTCAGTTTTCTAGACAGCTGCTTAGAAGAACCCATGGTGCTGATTACTGGGGCAAAGTCAGATGAGTCTGGGCATTTAAAACCTTAAGATTGACATCACCTGGTCTTTCCAGACGATGATTGAGAACAATCCATGACACTGTCAAGTCTCAGCTTTCCAAAGGGGGCAGTGCAGGCTATAATCTCTGCAGGGTGCCCAAACTTTTGCAGACGGCATTTTTTTGTTTTCTGTTATTTTGAAAGTGTAAATGATGGAAATACAATCTAACTTTTTGTAACATATTATACATATGTCTAATCTGTCATTTGATACCTTCTGTAGATTTTTTCATTTTTTCTTGGCTGCTACTAAGGAAGATTTCTTTGTGAAGATGCAGCATTGCCATTACAATGTTTGGCCGCAACAGAGAGAACCACCCCAGCCCTCCAAACCAACAGTTATTAATCAATGCATACAAAACCCAAACATATTAATATTTAAAAAAGTATTATGTAACCTGGCAATCTTATGGTTAAAATGTAACCTAATAGCAGGTTTTCACCGCCCTCTCCGGGTAAGTCAGTTGCACCTCTGAGAACACCAGCGTCACTTCTGGATGTACTCTGGCTGATGTCAGTGCATGTCTTTGGTTGAGGTTATGAGAAGATCTCCTTATTGGTCACAGGAAACAATTCGTGACTGTTGTGGTCAGATGGAAAGCAAACCTCAGTGTCCATTAACAGTCATCCCTCCCTTCACATTTTTCTGCTTTGGCACTGAACATAAACATAACTTGTCTTAAGCCATTTGAACAAATCACTATTGTTGTTTTCTGTACAATCTCACCGTTTTTTTTTTTTAAACCCTCTATTATCTGTCATGACAGAAAATCGTCTTAGACGTGTCTCACAATGGACAATTCTTCAACTAGAGGACACTGGAGAAAGCTGGACAATGTTGATCTTTTTCACATTATTCCTCCCTTTTGTATTATTTGGTATGAAGACAACTGGCTAGCCTGATTAACACGAGCATGCTGTGTGCAACATATTTTAATGGCATGGAAATTTAACTTACAATATAAAAAGAAAATCTAAGTACCAGCATACCAGCTCTCTACCTAAAAATTGTTTTTCTGCAAAAAATTGTAAAGGCCATCACAGCTGTGAAAGGGCTTTTATCACCTTCTTACTGTCAAACCGATGCCTTTCGTTAATCTACATCAGCTAATCTATAGCCCCAATGGCACCTCATTATTCTTTGCTGAAACTTTTTAAAATAGCTACCACAATTTCACGTGACACCATTTAAATAACTGCGCAATCCAGCAGGGAAATGTCGCAAGCCTTTCATCTGGTAAGAAAATAGAGTAAGGGAAATATGTCACAGCATTCAGCTATATCAACGCAGCACTTTTGAATTATCCGATGGAAAGTCACACAAGAGCAAAGTCACTTTCAGAGCATCCGGGAACGACTGTTGCACAATACCCTTGGGGAGCCGCATTAGGAGCACTTGATCTAATTGCTGATGTCAGTTTTGCAGGTGCCTCCATGTGATTTTGTTTTTATCTCTCAGCCTGGAGTTGTGGTGCCTGGATTTTTTTATGATCATTGTTATTATTTTCAGAGGGGAGGGATGGTTGTATTCTGTACTACGCCTTTGGTGTGTTTCATAACGTGGCCCTCCTGCTATGTGACAAGGGACACAGGAGTTTCTTGAAGGCCATCACAGGGGATGCGCGTCACAGTGAGGGACCAGGACAAGGCTTAATGTCAGCTTTTTATAATCTGAGAGCAGAGCCACAGGCATACTTGCGCATGGTATTCCAATGACTTCCTCTAACACGCCTGCTTGCACACCAGTAATGCGGCAGTAAATAAAAAGCTGGGTAAACAAAAGCTTCCAGTCAGTAATCATCCCGAGGTAAACAGCTGCCACTATGAAGAGAAATTAAATGTGCTTTCAGAAAAGAATTAGTATTTTTCCTGAAATTACCATCTTCTTATAGCAACTATTAATAGAAATGTATAGCATGACTTGAGGTCGTATATATTAATGTCTGCTGCCCACACACACACACACACACATGCACACACAGTGAAGGCAGAACAAAGACATTCAACTCAATGAACAGACACAAGTATTAGGCTCCACATTGTCTTCAAGTGTATGTTCTTCTACCTTCCTCTCCATTCAACGCCCTGTCGCTTACTGTTTTATTGCTTAGAGTTTTTGCCTCTAATGCTCTCTATCTCCAAGCTTGTCTTCTGCACATTGAATTGCTCACACAGAAATAGACACACACACACAAATGGAGGTGTTATTTATTTATATAGATATATACTGTATATATATATATATATGTATATATGTGTATATGTATATATATGTATATGTATATATATATGTATATGTATGTATATATGTATATGTATATATATATGTATATATATATATGTATATGTGTATTTATATATGTATATGTATATATATATATATACACATTTAACACCTCCATTTGTGCTATAGATTTCCTGGGACTGTATTTAAGCCTTCCTAATCGGCAGCTCAGCTTTAAGTCTGTGTTGGTGGTGTTAACAGTAGTAAAAATATGTCCATAAACCCCAATGCTAAAAATAAGAGGTTGATCCACTGATAGGATTATCAGTCTTATGCTTTCCATTTCACCATCCCTCAATCTTTTCAAAATATGAAAGTATTTTCTAATGGGAAGATAACGGAATGAACAGTGATGACCAAAGGTTTCATGTGTCCTGGTCATCTTTTTTTTAAAGATGTGTTTCACTTGAAGAGGTCAGAAAAGATGGCGGATGTAACTATATTACAACAAAGAGGTCTGACTTTTGTGGACACCTTAACACAGAAATCAGCCTTTTAACAGCAACAAAAGCAGGATCAAATGAGAGTACACTGCCATAGCTGTTTGATTTAACTGCATCTTTTTGAGGACAGCCCACTGTTTACTTTATTGGGATAGATAGGAGGCATTATTAGATTAAAATAGAGGGATACTGGTAAGTGAAGAAGATAGTGGCAGAATTAGGCCTAAACATGCAAAGGGAAACTGATTCCCATCACTGAATTGATTGTGTTATTCTAAGTGATAGATGAGGGCGTTCTGTGTGACTGCCCTGCGGGGGTTCTTAGCTATTCTGTCAAGCAAACACACTCAACTGTGGGGTTTCTTGTCTTCATTGATTATATGTAATTTTTTTTCAAGGCTAACTTCTTATGCCAATAGATTGCTAAGGGTATATTTCCCTTTTAGCCATATTATCTGACAGCGTATCATCTATATTCATCTCTGCTTATTGCTCCCCTGAAGACACACATCTGTAGCCCTGACCAAATAATGAGTGCTGGCTCTTAATTGCTTTGAGTCGATACTGGGGTAAATGCAGTTGTTTCTTATCTATTTTACCTTCAAACCTGAATTTCCCTGATTGTAAATATGACACCAAAAATCTGGTTTAAGCAGGTCACAAACATATCAAAATAAAGCTTTGTTTTGTTTTTGAATGATGTTGACTTGCCTCACCTGGCTCAGTTAAGAAACTAAGGCTTGGCTGCATCTGTTTTAGCTTCCTGGCACTAGTTGCATATTATTTTTGGATGTCACTTTTACAGATTACTTTAAAGGCGTAGCTCTGGCTTTTAAAAGTAGTTCAGACATTTTTGCCCCTGGTGAGCAAGAGCACAGCTTGAAATCAGCTTGAAATCCTCCTAACTAAACACAAAATATGTGATGGGTCATGCAGCCCAAGCCCATAGGCTTGGATATCATATCTGAGGAGCTCAGGCTGCCAAAACCACTATCTCTTTTTTGCTTGTTGTCCCATATTTCATATCCAAGCTGTTTTCTCCTTTGCAACTCTGTTTTTGATGTGTTTGCCATTCTTTTCATTCTGTATTTTTTTGTTTCGTTTTTAGCTTTTATTTGTCGAGGGATCGCCAACTGAGCACAATGCACTTTTTTCATCCCGCTTCACATTCAAACCTGGGAGCTGCCCACTGTAATGCAATCCTTTCCAGTGTAGCCATGTGCAGCTCCAGCAGAGACGTTGGTGCTTCACTTACTTGTCTAGTTTTTGAGGGTGAAGAGAAAGAGTCTGTTACTGCTACTGCTTTACTTTCCCAAAATACCCAGGGATTGGAACTGGCAACCTTCCAGTCACAAGCCTGATATTGCAGTTCTGTTTATTATAAAGCACTTGCCATGTTTACGAACAGCTGCTAAAGGGGGAAAAGTGGCATTTTTATGACTAAAGCACTTAGGGCAAACCGATTTACTCCTCTGCAACGACAAACAATGCCAAATGATGCTTTTTCTCAGCCAAACATACCACTTAACTCGGCTCTTGATGTGTGTCCATCTTTTTGTGTGGACGCTTTAATGGATGGGGAGCTGAGCAGCATGAACACAGTTTGTGTCTGTCCGTGCCGTGTGTCTAGAGAAGGGCAAGATGAACCAGGCAGTGACCTCCATCAGCACCAGCATTCAGATACATCAGATAATTTCTCGACCAACGGCAAGCGTAAGTCAGCCTTACAAAATGGCTCAGACAGGGTTCGACCTGGCAAAAAATCCCCCTCTTCCCTCTCGGCAAGATAAGTCTCTCATACCAACATGTTAGGAAGCTGCAAGTATGATTAGATCGGAGTGCTGATAAAGCCACGGACTATCAGTCAATTAATTGCTGGGTGTTAGATTTTTTTCTCATGTTTTTTTTTTTTGTACACTCTGCTTTTGAGGGCAGTGGTGTTGCCATGGTGATGGCGCTGCAAACTGCAGATGCTGGTTTTTCATTTTACAGTTGTTCCCTTTTTAATTATTTTACTATTCTGTGTGTGTGTGTGTGTGTGTGTGTGTGTGTGTGTGTGCGCGCGCGCTTGCATGCATGCTTGCATGCATGCATGCATGCATAGGGCAAGCTATTACAGGAAGGGTGGGCGTGCCATGCTGCCAGTGAAGTGGATGCCACCTGAAGCCTTTATGGAGGGCATCTTTACATCTAAAACAGACACATGGTGAGAATCTCTCCCACTTCTCTTTAACAGGCATCAGTACAGACTGAGCTCCCCCCCACTGTGATTTCTATATTTCTAGGTTCCTTAATTTCCCACACAGATGTCTGATGTCCCTAGCTGCCCCCTGTCTTTGTTTTTATTTACCTTCCTGTGTCCCTCAACATCTTTGATTCTTAGCCACATGTGTTTTTTAAATTCCCTGTCTTGTCTATACTCATTGTTGTCCTCTGCTCTGTCCTTTGCAGCTTCAGCTTTGACGATGCTTATAATTTATGACTTGATTGTCCTTACTCTCACCCTCTCTTTCTCTCTCTGTAAATAATCTGTCCAATCATCATCTGCAGGTCATTTGGGGTTCTGCTGTGGGAGATCTTCTCATTGGGATACATGCCATATCCAAGTCGCAGTAACCAGGAAGTGTTGGAGTTTGTAACCAATGGTGGAAGAATGGACCCACCTAAAAACTGCCCTGGGCCAGTGTAAGTGCAGATCCACACACAGCTGCTCAATGCATTCATATGCTTCTTATGACCACACGACTAATGTGATCCCCTGAGGTCTAATTAAGTTTCTCCATAACATAAACAAGAAAGAAGGATGCTTAGTTGTTGATGCATACACTGTATACACATAGGCAGCATTAAAAAACTGAAAAACAAACAGAGGCATCAAAGGCTCTGATGATTTGCTGATATTGGCACGTAAACGAGTTGTGAGAGAAGGCGTCAGATCATTTTATGGGAGATGGCTTTCAGTGCTGTATGGAAACCTCAGAAACAGTTTTCTTTCATGTTTGCCTCCCAATTTGAAAGAAGTCATGGGTTGCTGATAGAGAGCTTAAAAAACTATTTACATATCACACTGTATTTTTCCCTCACTTTCAGATACCGCCTTTCATGCCAACTCTATTATAATAAATATATTAGAAGATGCCCACACACACATTTTCTCTCTCTCTCATATACATGTTCGAGCCACACAGCTTTGCAGATTACTGCTCATTACTAACCCTAACCCACTGCAACCTGACTTTCAAGGCTCTCTATTTGTCTTTGGAAAGAAAAAAAACATGGTCCAGTGGTGTTCTATTCATTTGAAGGGAAACAGTCACACAACAGGATACACAGATTACGGAAAGCAAGCAGCTATAGTTGAAATCATCTCAGCAATTAAACCCATTTCTCAGGATTTAACATCACAGTTATTTTCTCATCTTCTCTGCATCACCCATTTAACACAATGACTCAAAACTGGTGGGAGATAAGTATGAAGAATATGTTTGCTGCTGGTCAGCCGCTATTTACTCTACTTTATATCAGCTTGTGTGTGTGTCCACCCATTCATGTGTATCTTTAGGTACCGTATAATGACTCAGAGTTGGCAGCATCAGCCCGAAGACAGGCCTAACTTCTCAACTATCCTGGAGAGAATTGACTACTGCTTACAGGTAACTAAACAGAGAATACTATTGCTTGAATTCTTTTCTATAAATTAAACTCCACCCCTATATTGGTGGTCAATGGAGGATAACACAAGTTAGGTTTGTATTAAACATAATCAAAACCTATTGTCCAGGAAAAGCATGCTTTTCATGCAAAGCTTGACGTCTTGTTGTTATCTTCTAGAGGCACAGAACAGTCAACTTTAAATTACTACATTTATTTTTCCAAAGAAAAAGCAATATTTAGCTCACATTGTCAGATATATTACATAATTTGGCTATTATTTTATATAGTTCCTATCTTATATTTCAAAGTGGGATTACATTTATCACCAACAGCTTTATAGGTGTCCAGACTTACTGTTTGGTTTTTTTTATGGGACAACCCTTAATGACATAGTTGACAGCTCTTCACTGTAGCTATTTCAACTAGCTTTAGCTTCACTGCCTGACTGCTTATCCACCTGTTGCGGAGCTGTTAAAGTGATCAACTTAAACCTGCATTGTGGAACCTTTGTCTCCCCCCTCTGGCAGCTAGTGTAATAATACAAACACTACACGTATGGCTGCAGGGGTCTGTTTCAGGATGGAGGTTTAACTCTGATCTCTGAGTTTATGGTTCCAGAGCAGCTGATTAGAGTTGGTTCAATCAACTTGGAGTAGTTTCACTCAAAGTTCAGCGCTGCATCACCACTATAAAAAGGCAGCATGAATGGAACCCGGATACTATGATTCACTATGGCAACAACCACAAACAAACTGGTAGGCATACTTTATCCCTCCGGAACTACTCATGCGCAGTTTGTCCATTTATTTTGTTAAAAAAGCGACACTGCTGCTGATGCAAAAGATCGACAATTGTTTTTTGAGAAATGTCTGCTCAAGTAAATGCGTAAGCTCTAATATAGTGTATTAATTTGATATTTAATCACAAGTAGCTTATAATCAAAAATATAGGCTATAATTATCTGGAAATGAAAATACATCTATATAGTCTCAATATCATCTCCCGACGAATGTTTAACTCCTTGCAAAGTAATACAGCTTCTTCATCAACAGGATCGTCGACAAAAGGACATGCCAAAAAACGTTTTATAGTGGGCCTGACACAGTTAATAAACCAACCCTGTGTTTTTTATTAATGCAGATAAAATGCGTCTGACACAGACTGAATGAATGAGGAAATGATCTTTCATTTCACTGTGTCAGAGGGAGGAGACGAAGAGCTTGAGAACTTGCCCCCGAACAGGTTAGGTTCACAGACTCAGTTACCATAGTAACTGACTCTGAGGTTAAGTTACTTCTCTTTCGGGACCGGGCTGGAGTTACCCCTCTGGAGAAACAGGGTTAACAAACTCAGAGTTTTCACCAAACCTGCTTTCTGAAACATATCGCAGGTGAACTTATCTGATTGTCCTGTCCATCAATCCCTTTCTTCTTCTTTTTTTACTTCAATCCTCCCTCTGAGTTTCTTTTTTTATCTGGAATATCCACTAAAAGAACCGATTTTGGATGGTTCTTAGGATTTGTTTTGCCATAGCTACCACCAAGCTCCTAGCTGCTACTTCTTCATCGCTATGGTTCCCCCCACCCCCCCTTGCCCTTTTAGCATTGATGGTTAAATGCATAACTTCAGGCATGTCAGCGTGGGAAAAGCACCACAACCACCACAGCCCTGGTATTGTGAGAAATACACCGAGCTTTTCCTGCCAGCAATAGGCTTAATCGACGTTGTGTGAACTTGTTTGGAAAGCGCTTGAAAGTAACAGACACACATTTATATGTAAAAGCACCAACTTTTTACACGCTGTTTACACCGTTTAACTGGGACATTCCCGTCGCAGTTCACTGTCCAACAGCTAGTGATCACTCTCGTTTCAAACATCAACATGATACAGAGTGGTGGTTGTTACTTGAGGAAACCTTCTTTGATCAAGCATTAATAGAACAGACATTTACATAAAGAAGGAATCTTTTTCAGACAATATTTGGTTAACTCACAGGATTTATTGAATTAGCTACAGCTGACTTAACATTTTTAACTTGACAGTTTTTATTATAGCCGAAGACAGTGATGACTACATTTTCTCACCTCATACTTGCAGCTTAATTATAAATGGTGCAAGATTAACATTTTTGGCTCTTGCGATTTAAGTCTTTCAAATCAAACATTTGATTCATTCCCTAACATAAATGACGATACTAACCCTGAAAAATATAACTTAGATTTCTCAATGGTCTACCCATTTTAGGACCCCGATGTGGTGACCATGCCCTTGCCTATAGAGTATGGACCCATCCCGGAAGAGGAGGAGCGTGTACCCATGCACCCTGACGACCCGTCAGCTCCAACCGTGCTGGTGAATGCCCAGGTGCCTGGTGGGGAGGTTCCACAGCCGCCCCTATCCTATCCTACAGAGGACAACCGGAGAGGAGGGGAGCACAGTGCTGAGACTAGCACAGCATCAGAGGCCAACGCACAGATGTTAGCTCAGCCCCAGCCGTACCTCCACCAGCACCAGCAGCCTCACACACCCACCTCCATCGCTATGACGACCACTAACACAGTCACCTCCACTGCCACCTCTACACTCATTGCCAAGGGGCCTCATGCCACCACCCAGCCCAGCCTTGAGGGGGGCCACATCAACCTGGCTTTCACCCAGGGACACCCACTGGAGAAGGACGGCCACAGCGGGAAGAGCACCAGTCTCTGGAACCCAACATACGGCTCGTGGTTCCTGCAGCAGAGGAGGCAGCAGCAGCAGAGGCTGGGAGGGGTGGGGGGAGCAGGGGGGAGCAGTGGCAGGGTGCCTGGGGAGGGTCAAGAGCATGTGGGCCGGACTGTGGCGGAGGTGGCTGGGGCTCTGGGTGTCCAGCACCAGCATAAGCAGTTCCAGCATCAGCTCCAGCAGCAGCACCAGCTCCAGCTGCTGCACCATCAGCAGCAGCAGCAGCAGCAGGGTCTTTGCAGACCTCTGTTACCCCCCCCACCACCTCCTGCTGCCCAGTCACCTCTGCTTTTAGATTCAGCCGCCTTGCCCCCGGTTCCACTCTACAGACTGAGACGTTTCCCCTGTGGGAACATCGGCTACGGCTACCAGGAACAGGGCCTGCCGGTGGAGGTCGCCCACGGTAACCCCAACCCCACTCCTCCACCTCCACCCCAGCAGGGCATTTCCATGCCCTCTTCAGCAGCCCACCAGAGGGGGGCCTCCATTCCCACCTCAGGGTCCCTGGGTCGGTCAGGTGTCTCTGAGGACAGCCGTCCACTGCTAGTCACCATGGGGACAGTACAGAACCCCAGGCTGCCCAGGATGGAGGGCCACAACGCCACCGTGCTTTAGCCCAGCTGCCTGAACCCTTGCTCTTTTCTGACCCTTTCTTTGAAGACTGTGTGATCCGGACACAGCAGGAAACACTGTGTCGGGACTGAGACCGTTTAACACCACCCCCTCCCACCACTTTGGTTTCTTCCTCCAGTTCTCGCTGAAACAGAGCTGGAAGAGTCCGTCATACTTTTTCCATGAGAACCCTCGAAGGGTGTTGAAATCCCAAATGGATGCTAAAGCACATCAGAAAACTTAAAAAGGCTTCGGTAGGCAACATTTAGAGTGAAGGCTAGTTTTAAGAGTTAAAAAACAATGTATTTTTTTCAACCCTCCAGCTGAATATGACTGAATACAGAGGAAGAATCCAATGAAGAATTTATGGCACAGGAGGACACTGTTCTGTCTGGTAGTGTGTTCATTGACAGCTTGTTTATGAGAATGGGCGGTTTTGTGGATTCAAATCGTTATATTTTGCCAAACTTTCATTTACGAACTTTGACTACTTTGACTGCAGCAACTGCAAAGTTGTCTACAGCTGCAAGCCACATGTGTCAGTTCTACTGCAGAAGCCTCACGCTGTTCCGTATCCACATCCTTTTGGAAAACAACAGTGTAATAACTTGTATCAGACTATTTTTCAAGAATGTCACAGAATTGGACACTGGATTAACAGAGACAATTATACAAAAAAAACTGGGGGAAATGTGTTGATGTTTGCTTGCCTGCTCTTTTATTTATTATTTGGTAGTGGCTCTATAAATTATTCATGAACACGCTTCTTCAAATCCAATCTAATTAATTTCACATTAACTGGTTTTAACTTTAGGTTTTTTAAGATGCAGTATTTTGTTTTTAGTAATAAGAAAAAAGCGAGAGTGAACAAAACCAAAAATGTATCAAGCCTTTCAGGTGAAGTAGATAGATAAAAACAGCCCTGACGCAGGTCGGGGGAAATAATTTTACAGAAGAATATAACGGAGGAACGACAAGCCGCCCTCAGCAACATTCAAGTGTTCAACTTTTTACCATTGCTGAAGATTTGTAATAAGTCGTTGCCTCGATACTATTAAAATCACTGCTGTGTGGACTTTCCTTTTTGTTCACTCCAAACTCCATTCTGTTAAGAGTGCTTGAGACAGTGAAGTTAAGGCTTTCCTTTTCTTATTGCTTTTTCAGTAACTATCAATTTATTTTGTGTTACAAAAATGTTTCTTTCCCTTTTTTGCCCAGATAGAAACATGGTGGATATTGCTGAGTCAATCTTAACCTTCAAATTGCCATCTCGAAGCACTCTACGTTCCTAGATTTGCATTTTTGATCTTTTCTATTATAGGATGACTGTTATGGAATACAAATGAGTCTGAATGAAAGGTTTGAATACAAACTGCTTTTGCGCCACATGTGAATGAAAGCTGAAATCCGTCTCATTCTTTTTTTCACACACATTTTGTTTCTAAAGTGTAAAGTCTAATTTTTTTAGTTAAAGGACAGTTAACATGCACTATATCTATTGGATAGAACCATGAGTGTATGGTGGTGTTTATATTTAGGTGAATGGAAACAACATGCATCAGTTTTTAAAGCTTTTGCTTGACTGTATTTGGCAATCCTGTCGGTCCTGCTGTAAAGCGCAATGAGCTGTCGTGTGTGTGTCATGACGCTCGCATTCATTTAGGCCAGATCAATGAACGAGTTAAATATTGGCCTATATGTATTTTGCTTTGTCGCTGGTACCTGTGTTAAATGCATTCTGTGTTCCGCTCACAGCTCATGTCCATTGTTTGATGTAAAAAGACAAACTGAACTGCACCTGTAAATGTTGTAATTATAAAGTATTGTACTATGGCTCTGGTAAAAGCTGTAAATTGCCCTTCAGAAGAAATTTGCCAAAATTAATAAATTACTATATAATAACTGGTTTGCATTAGTCTGCCTACTTCACTCTTTGGGATTGTTGCAATGTTAATTAGATTCATTCAAATAGGACTCGGCAGTTTGTTTAGTGTAACATCACTTAACTGCCAACATTAGTAATGTTTTTATAACTGTACCATAATAGCTATGCACAGAAACAGGGCTGTAAATAGCTAAATTTAAATTTTAATTTGCCACATCTGTATTACTTAAGGACATCTGGTTAGACGGTAGTAGCTTTAGATTTTATTGGCAGCACAAAGGATTGTTGACACAAAGCCGTGTTGGTGAAAGATGGCAGTAATGGATGAAAGAAGTGGGGCTTATTAAAACAGTAAGTGTTCTGTGCACAAGCTAAACTACCAGCATCATAAACCCAATGTTAAACCTCAAAGTTTAACATAATGTTATTTAAGATTAGTAAAGGCTTGGTTTATTGTCGAGATCCTTCAGCCTTTTTAGAAAGCCCAGGAGACAGATCATTTTAAGAGGAAACAACAGTCAGATTCCCCTGACATCCTCAAATTGTCTCATTTACGCTCATTTAAGTTTATTATTTGACCAACTCAATCTCCTTGTGCCAAAAAAATGATAATTAAGGGAAATATTGTTACAGGCGGTAATTGTGTTACAAATGAGGCGAAGTGAGTGGACTATAATTAGGATGATTGTAGTCCTCCTGATTTCACACACTACCAGTAGTCTCAGCTATTGACCTCATGCCCTCCGCCTATAGGGCAAAACAACTGCCATCCAGCTCTCACAGGGCCAAGGCAGGGGTAGATTAAAAGCTTTCTGAGACTCATATGCTACCCTGCCATGCTCCACTGCGGTGGATTTTTTCCTAAGGAGCCTCATTTTTCCTTTTTAAAAGTACAAGCTTAACTACCCATGACTCTGTTGCCCTTTACAGGAATAAAGTAAGAAGAAACACTCTGTAATAGGATATATCAGACTAAAACATAAACATACAGAACTAATAAACATGATGAAAGAAAATTTAATAAATACATTTTGTATTTTGATTGACTCATTTTACGAATGCAAACGCAGTGCCTTGGCTCGATGAGAACCCTGACTTCTTTAAACGTTTGAGTATAGTAGAGCTGAAAAAGAACATACTATACTGCAACTTTTTGTCGAGTCTTTCAACTCTATACATGACATTTTGACTTACTATGAGAACTTTTTATTCACTCGATATGCTACGACTTTTTTTTAAATGATATACTATGACTTTTCAGGTACTATACTATGACTTTTTTGACATATACTCAGCAATAAAAGAACATAAATATTTGCATGAACAATAAAAGATTTAACAACTAAAACATGAATTGAATAATTTTCACAGACGTGACGCAATGGAATAACGTGTCCCTACACAAGGTGGGGGTCATAATCAAACGTAGCTGACTCTAGCATCACCAACGTTTTAAACACAGATATGGTGATAATAACGGTCCAAAAAATTGAAAAAAGAAAAAAGAATGACTTAGGCCTTTTTTGTTCAGTGTTACACTACAGACAGAACATCAATAAGTGTGTTGTAAAATATTTGAGAATTATGGTTTTATACTCAGAAAACACAAATACACAGTAACAAATATATTTTATTTGTCCCACAAAAACAATGTACACAGTGTACACCCCATTCCCAACCAACACAAAGTTGCACATACACTACATACAAAACATCAGAACAATTTACTGTACACAGTTACAGTAAAAAAACAAAAAAAAAATACTATGCTGCATCCTGTCTTCTGATGCGGTCTGGCCACAGCACCTCATCCACATCACAAGCAATGTGTTCCCGGGCCAAGCAGCGGGGGAAATATCGCCAGGCGATTCCAGCCATGAAGAGCATCACCTGCTATATGTCCACATGCGTCCTCTATACATGCGTCCTCTATAGCTCGGAGAAGAGGTTTACGCATTTGTGGATTTCGGTCAAACACTTTCTATCTCCAGGCAGAAAAAAATCCTCAATAGGGTTGAGGAATGGAGAATATGGAGGGAGATAAACAACTAAAAGCCTGGGGGGGGGGGGGGGGGAAACGGAAACTTCCGTTGTCCCAAATATAATTTGTTTCTTAGTAATATTGCAATTCTTTGACTCTTTCTGAATTGCGTTCAAATGGCACCCTGTAGACCTGCTTCATCCTGAGATGATTTCTGCACAAGACACGGTCCAGTGTTGATGAGCTTACCCTGTCAATATTTTGAACTACGTTGTTGTTTTTCTTTGTATTTACCATAGTTTTATGTATGGCATTATTTTCTAGGACGATATTCATGAGTTCAGTTTCCTGTCAAAGAAGACGTTCTCGACCACCTTGTGTTGTTCTGCCAAACAAATAGTAAAATACTGTAAATACTGTAAAGGAATACAAAGTAGGACTACTGTGAGGTACTGCAATATTCTAGTGAGAGTAGATTTCTTACCTATTCTCATTTCGGAAATTCGGGATGAGGGATGTTACAGTGTACCTGCTCATATTTTGTCTGTACTCTATTCCTCTTCCTCTTCCTCGTCCACCTCCTCCTACTACTCTCACTCCTCTGGCTCTGACTCTGTTTCCAATGTCGGCATCCATTCCTCCAAAACAGAAGAGCTCACCTTTTGCCATTTTCTGCTAAAGCTCTGATTGCTAACTGTAAATCTGTGTGACAGGTGTTTGCCCTTGTGATGAGTCAGTGTGCATATTTGAATGGCAGTGTGTTCCTGGTGAAGAAATGAAAATTGTGCCAAAGGCAGAGAATTGTGTGTAGTGTTTTGAAAAAAAGTGTGTTTTAGAAATGCAGTGTGGGTGTAGATCAGGAATTGTGCTTGTAGTTTGGCAGAATTGGTTCAGGGGGTTGGTGACTGAGTTACATGTTGTGGTCATTGTGTCTCAAGTACCAATATTTGTGTCTAAACAATTGAGAAAAACTGTAATGAAAGCATATCGACCAATACCTTGCCTTGGAGTCTGACTGGTTCGATTACTTTAATCCCTAAACCACGCAAGGATTTACTTTGTATTGATAACCAGCGTCCAATTTGTCTTTTAAATAATGATTATATAATATTGGCCATGATCTTTGCAAAAAGAATAAAAAAAGTTTTAAACTCTATAATTGATGAAACACAATCAGGTTTTATGCCCAACGGTCAAATCTCCAACAACATTAGACTAGTCTTAGATCTAGTTGACTATTCATATTTAATTTCAGAAGACAGCTTTGTTCTTTTCTTAGATTTTTTCAAGGCTTTTGATACAGTTGAGCATCATTTTCTCTATCATTCTCTGAGGAAGTTTGGCTTTGGAGATTTCTTCTGTAATGCAATCAAAACTCTCTACAATAATTAAAAATTGTTCCATTAAGCTTAAAAACGGGTCCACGCCCAGATTTGAAATTAAGCGTGGAATTAGGCGGGGATGCCCTATATCACCCTACCTTTTCTTGCTTACAGCCCAACTGTTATGTGAACACATCAAATGTTGTCCATTGCAGGGCATTTCCATCGCCAATAGGACAATTATTTTTAAGTCAACTGGCAGATGATACAACACTGTTTTTAAAAGACAGCTCCCAAGTTCCTCTAGCAATCACTATAATAGAAATCTTCAGCAGAGCTTCTGGTCACCGCCTAAATCTTAAAAAGTGTGAATTACTAGCACTTAAAAATTGTGTTGTTGACTTGGTCGCTAATATCCCTGTGAAAAACAGTATTAATTACTTAGGACTTGTTATTGATAAAAATGAACTCCAAAGTTGCAAGAATAATTTCACTCCAATTGTTGAAAAAAACAAAAAGAAATTCAATCTTTGGCTGTTCGATGACTTATCATTAAAAGGCAGGATTCTACTCTCGAAGGCTGAAGGTATATCAAGATTAACATACGCTGCACTATCTTCATATGTGGATCAACCAAAAAACGATGTAAAACGATAGACAAAGTCTTATATGATTTTGTGCGGAAAAACCACGCTCACTATCTGAGAAAGTCTGTTTTAATGAATGAGTACAGTAAAGGTGGCCTCAGTTTTCTAGATTTTACTACCTTGAATAACACCTTCAAAATTATTGGATTGGATATATATATATATATATATATATATATATATATATATATATATATATATATATATATATATATATATATATATATATATATATATATATATATATATATATATATATAATACATTACTTAAATTGTCCAACTTCCTTATGGTATTTATTCCCCATAATGTCTTCTCTTCAGTAGGCGGTCTCCAATTTTTGTTGGTATGCACCTATAATATTGACAGAATTCCTCTTAGACTTTCTTCTTTTCATAAACAAATGCTGCTGGACTGGTCTTTGATTTTCAAGCATAATTTCAGTCCCCACAGGTTTTATATTTGGAACAAAAGATATATTTTGTATAAAAACAACTCCATTTTCCTTCAACAGTGGGTTGACAACAACATATTGCTTGTAACTCAGTTACTCAACCAACGTGGTCAGCTTTTGAACGATGTTGAGTTTATTCATCACTACGGCATTCCTGTCTCTCCGAAGGACTTCTCCATGTTTTTGATGCAATACCTTCAGCTGTTATTGCACTCTTTAAAGGTTTTAATGGAGTCAATGTTAACCCTACAATGTTAAATGTGAAAGAAAACATTGTTGGAAAAATCTGTTTTTCATTACAGGCCAAAAGCAAGAATAAGGCAACTCGTCAACTCTTTCTACACGACGTTAGGAGTACACCTGCTGCTTTATCGTACTGGTCTTCATATGTTAAGGAGATTTGTTGGGAAATGGTTTGGCTAATGCCACACAAGTTTTTCTTAACCAACAAAGTTAAGGAGATATCCTTTAAAATGCTCCACAGATTCTACCCAACTAACCTTTATCTGCAGAAAATGAAAAAAGGCATCTACATCAGCTGTACTTTTTGTGGAGAGCTAAATGAAACACTGGTACATTTATTTGGGTCTTGCCACTACACCAAGAAACTATGGAGCAGATGATCACATTTTATTGCTGTTCATAATTACCCTCATTTTACATTACATTGGGAAAATGTATTGTTTGGATTCACTCAACATAATAGAAAGCTTTATTCTGAGTATTACACAATAAATCTAATTGTTATTTTAACCAAATTTTATTAACATAAATCGAAGGTTTTGAAAAAGAAGCCAAACTTTTATGAGCTGGCTGCTAATCTTAAACAATACATTGCTTCCATTTCTGCCTGTACAAACAAGAAAGATGTTACCTCATGTGACCTCTGTAAGCTTTACAAAATATTTGTATGAAGTGTTTTGCTTATTTATTTATTTTTTTCTTTAGTAACCCCTTGGCTCTCTTAGAACATAGACTTTTAAGATGTACAGAACATGTTCCTTTCTACTGTATGTCCATATTGTTCAATAAAATTTGAATTGAAAAAAACAAAAAAAAACAATGAAATGCTTTTTTTTTCTCGTGATGCCAAATTGTTCAATAAATACACAACATGTTTGACAATCAGATGCTTTCATTTCAGATTGTTTTAATACTTTTTCTGCTCAATCCAACTCTCAGATGTCCATGTGTCCTTAAACACACAAACAGTTTTATATCAGCTAATCAATGCTAACAATAAAGGGCTCTTACACCGTTTTTAACATTGTCTCCTCTAGACACTCAGAGTTAAGCTGTATTTGTTTATGATGAGAACATAGCAAAACTGTTTAAATTAGTTTTTAATTATGTTTAAGAGAGTTTGATTAAGTGTCTGAAATCTTCCTATTTGTAGATTTGTATGTATAAAAATATAAAAATTTAATATGATCACATTTTGAAGTAAAACATTTCTAAAAGGGCTGATGTGTAAAATGAAACGTTTGTTAATTTGTTCTGAAATCTTTGTTTTTATTTAATAAAGTATGTCGAAATACAGTCATGGTAAAGTATGTCAAAAAGATTGAAAAAAATCATAGTAAACCATATCAAAATAAATGAGTAAAAATCATAGTATTGTATGTAGAAAAAAAACATTTTTTTTGGTACACTATGTCGAAAAAGTGATGGTAAGTAAAAATAGTCATACAATCGTGTGACGAAAAAAGTCATAGTATAGTATGTTGAAGAATTTGAAAAAAAGTCATGGTATAGTATGTTGAAAAAAGTCATAGTATAGTATGTTGAAAAAACTCATAGTATAGCATTTTATTTGCAATAAAAAAATGTCAGTCCTCAATATAGTGTGTCAAAAAAAGTTACGGTATGGTAAAGAAAGGTTATAGTATAGTACAGCATGTCGGGAAAACCTCATAGTGCAGTATGTAAAAAAAAATCATAGTGTAGTATGTCAAAAAAGAGTCAAATAAAAGTCCTAGCATGGGATGTTCAAAAGTCAAAAAAAGTTACAGTATAGTATGTTGAAAAAAGTCATGACTTTTTTTGACATACTATACTATACCTTTTTTGACTTTTTCCAACATAATATACTATGACTTTTTTCAGTTTTTTAAAACATACTGTAAAATGACTGTATTTTGATATACTATACTGTGGCATTTTTTGACTTTTTTCAACATACTATACTATGACTTTTTTTTTACTTTATTTCAACATACTATACTATGTCAAAAAAGTAAAAAAAAGTCATAGTATAGTATGTCAGACAAAGGTCAAAAAAGTCATAGTACAGTGTGTCTAAAAAAGTCATAGTATAGTATGTTAAAAAAATTAAAAGGTCATAGTATACTATGTCGAAATAAAGTCATAGTATAGTATGTCAAAATAAAGTCCAAAAAAGTCATTGTAAAGTATGTTGAAAAAAGTCATAGTATAAATAAGGTAAAAAAAAGTCATAGTGCAGTATGTCAAAAACAGTATGTCGAAAAATAAATTGTATGTCATAGAAAGTCCTAAAAAAAGTCATAGTATAGTACGTCGAAAAAATGAAAAAAGTCATGGTATAGTATGTCAAAATAAATGATGAAAAATCATAGTATAGTATGTTGAAAAGTCATTGTATACTACAGTATGTTAATAAAGTGATAGGAAGTCAAAAAAATCATAAAATCGTATGACTACAAAAGTCACAGTATAGTATGTTGAGGAATTTGAAAAAAGTCATAGTATAGTATGTCAAAAAAGCAAAAAAAAAGTCATAGTCTAGTATGTCGAAATAAAGTCAAAAAGTCATAGTGTAGAATGTCAAAAAGAGTCATAGTATAGTATGTAAAAAAAAAGCCTTAGTATAGCATGTCAAAATAAATGATGAAAGATCATAGTATAGTATCTCGAAAAAAAGTAATTTTATAGTATGTTGAAATAAAGTCTAAAAAAAGTCAAAAAATGTCATAATATAGTATGTCAAAATAAAGTCATGGTATAGTATGTCTTTAAATTGAAAAAAGTCATGGTATAGTATGTCAAAAAAAGTCATAGTAAAGTATGTCAAAATAAACTCAAAAAAGTAATGGTACAGTATGTTGAAACAAGTCAAAAAGTCATAGTGTAGTATGTTGAAAAAAGTCAAAAAGTCATGGTATACTATGTCGAAATAAAGTCATAGTAGAGTATGTCAAAAAAATTAAAAAGGTCATGGTATAGTGTGTCAAAATAAAGTCAAAAAAGGTCATAGTGCAGTATGTTGAAAAAAAGTCAAAAAAGTCAGATTATAGTACGTCAAAAACATTGAAAAAGTCATAGTATAGCTTGTCAAAATAAATTATGAAAAATCATAGTATAGTATGTTGAAAAGTCATTGTATACTACAGTATGTTAATAAAGTGATAGGAAGTCAAAAAAATCATAATATCGTATGACCACAAAAGTCATAGTATAGTATGTTGAAGAATTTGAAAAAAGTCATAGTATAGTATGTCAAAAAAGCCGAAAAAAAAGTCTTAGTATAGTATGTTGAAAAAAGTCAAAAATTCATAATATAGTATGTCAAAAAAAGCCATAGTACAGTATTTCAAAAAAATTGAAAAAGTCATAGTATGGCGTATCAAAACAACTGATGAAAAATCATAGTACAGTGTGTCGAAAAAGTGATAGTAAGGGAAAAAACTCATACAATTGTATGACAAAAAAAGTCATAGTAACTATCAAAATAAATGATAGTTTGAGACAGTATGTTAATAAAGTGATAGGAAGTCACAAAAATCATAATATCGTATGACCACAAAAGTCATAGTATAGTATGTTGAAGAATTTGAAAAAAATCATACTATAGTATGTCAAAAAAGCCAAAAAAAAGTCATAGTATAGTATGTTGCAAAACGTCATAGTATAGTATGTCGAAATAAAGTCATGGTATAGTATGTCAATAAAAATTGAAAAAAGTCATAGTATAGTATGTCAAAATGAGTCATAGTATAATATGTCAAAAAAAAGCCTTAGTATAGCATATCAAAAAAACTATATGAAAAATCATAGTATAGTATGTCAAAAAAGTAATTGTATAGTATGTTGTTAAATTGAAAAAAGTCATAGTATAGTATGTTAAAAAAAGGCAAAAAAGGCATAGTATAGTATGTTGAAAAAAGTCACAGTACAGCATGTCAAAAACAGTAAAAAAAAGTCATAGCTTAGTAAGTTGAAATTAAGTCAGAGTATAAAATGTCAAAAAGAATTAAAAAAGTCATAGTATAGTATGTCAAAATAATTGATAGTAAGGGAAAAAACTCATACAATTGTATGACAAAAAAAGTCATAGTATAGTACATGTAAGAATTTGAAAAAAGGTCATAGTATAGTATGTCCAAAAACCTCAAAAAAGTCATAATATAGTATGTCAAAAAAAGTCAAAAAGTCATAGTATAGTATGTTGAAAAAAGTCATAGTATAGTAGGTTAAAAAAAGGCAAAAATAGGCATAGTATAGTA
>NC_048426.1:20355880-20361189 GCF_013103735.1 Etheostoma cragini | reverse complement strand
TCAAACAAATTTAAAAAGCTCAAAGTATAGCATGTCAAAATAAATGATGAAAAATCATAGTATAGCATTTTGAAAAAAATGATTGTATGGTACAGTATGTCAAAAATAGTGATAGTAAGTCAAAAAATGACGAAAAAAGTCATAATTTAGTATGTCGAATAATTTGAAAAAAGTCATAGTATTTTATGTCCAAAAAAGTTTAAAAAGTCATAACATAGTATCTCAAAAAATGTCATAGAGTAGAATGTTGAAATACAGTCCTAAAAGTCATAGTACAGAATGTTGAAAAAAGTCCAAAAAGTCATAGTATAGTTCGTCCAAAAAAGTCCAAAAAGTCATTATATAGTAAGTCGAAAAATGTCATAGTATAGTATGTCAAAAAATGTCAAAAAAGTCATAGTAGAGTATGTTGAAAAAAGTCATGTTGTAGTATGTTCGAAATAAAGTCAACAAAAGTCATAGTATATCATGCCGAAAAAAGTAAAAAAAAAGTCAGAGTATGATATTTCAAAAAAATTGAAAAAAGTCATATTATAGCATGTCAAAATAAATTATGAAAAATCATAGTATAGTGTGTCAAAAAAGTCATTGTGTAGTACAGTATGTTGAAAAAAGTGATAGTAAGTCAAAAAATGTGTACAATTGTACGCCAAAAGTCATAGTGTAGTATGTCGAAGAATTAAAAAAAAAAAGTCACAGTATAGTATGTCCAAAAAAATCAAAAAGTAATAATAAAGAATGTCAAAAAAACTGAAAAAGTCATAGAGTAGTATGTCAAAATAAAGTCAAAAAAGTCATAGTGTAGTATGTTGAAAAACGTCAAAAAAGTCATAAAATAGTATGTCAAAACAAATGATGAAATAAAATCATAACATAGTAACCAAAAAAAAGCCATACAATGTATGTTGAAATTTTGTTTTATGATAGTTCGTCAAAAAAAGTAATAGTTTGGCAACAAAGGTTATAGTATAGTATGGCGAGAAAAATTCATAGTATTGTATGTTGATAAATTTGATCAGTCATAATATAGTATGTCCAAAAAAGTCTAGAAAAAGTCATAGCATAGAATGTCCAAAAAGTTATAGTATAGCTTGTTGGAAAAAAAGTCATATACTGTATGTATGTTGAAATAAATGATAAAAAATCATAATATAGTCTGCCGAAAAAAGTTGAAAAAGTCATAGTATTGTAAGTTGAAAAAGTTGAAAAAAGTCACAGTAAAGTTTGTCGAAATAAAGTCTTACTATAGTATGTTGAAATAAATTATAAAACAGTTATGTTACAGTTTGTCAAAAATAGACAAAAAAAGTCATTGTGAGTGAAAAACAGTCATACACCACTATGCTGAAAAAAAGTAATAGTATAATATGTTTTAAAAAGTTGAGAAAAGTCATAACATGTTGAAATAAATGATAAAAAGAAATCATAAAATACTATACCGAAAGAAGTAATACAATAGTATGTTAAAAAAGTAGTATAATAGTACGTCGGAAAAAGTCCTAGTATGGCGAGAAAAATTCATGGTATACTCATGAAGATTTATGTTTTTATATTTCTGACTGAACGTACTGCAGAGCTCTATTTTTGATATGACATCATTACCTGCTTTTGTGCTGACCAGTCCGAGTGCAGCATTTATAACGCACATTCATTCAAACAACACATTTTATTGAAATTATGACTCGTGGTGTTTTAAAAACTTTATTAAATAAACAGTTTGTAAAAATAATAAATGTATGCAGCTCTGCCCTCTTCCGCTGTCTGTCATCCGTCAGCTGAGGCTTGGCTCTCTTGGCTGCAGGAGCTACACCTGTTCAGGTAGAAACACAGCAGCAATACAGGAACATTTATCATTCATAAACCAGCTGCTGTTCTGTCTCAAGGGAGAGTCTGCAGGCTGCAAATCGCTGTAGTTCTTCATGGTGTAGATCATCCCATCCGCCCCCTTCCTGATTTCTGACAACAATTTCAAAAACAGTTCATTTTCCATCGTCCAGCTTTATTCATAATAACAATATTTACCTGCATTCTGTTGTTCGAACAACCGACCAACTGACAATGACTGCTTCTCCGTCTGACAAACCGAACAACTTTAAGGAACCAGATCAGGACAACAACGGGATACACACACACACCCCCCCACACAAACACACACACACACACACACACACAGGACAGTACTACTGTTGTTTCTGCTGAAGACCACAGTTTGTGTCTAAACCAATAGGAAGGATCCAGGTTGGTAATGTCATGGGGCCCTCTGAGCGCTAAAGGCCGAGGACACACAGACATTATTATATTATAATTTATGACTTCAGACTGAACATTCTGCGTATATCACCAGAAACCTTCTCTGTGGCGCTTGACAGGATCCCAATCTGAAACACAAAGAGGTGAGTCAAGACAGAGGCAATCAGGACATCCTGTCACAGGTACAGGAAGTGTGTTGGGACAGAAGAGGATAGACCTTCTCTTTACCTCTTCTCTTAATACATCCATGCCCTTTGCACGCCTCCACCAGATACACAGCGTTGGCGATGGTCCTGGTGGAGCCTTTGATGGCTGCAGAGTACGACACCTCAAACACCAAACCCCTTTCTATCGCCTGAACACACTAACACATATAGAGACTATTAGTAATATCAACATGTTACTATACTACAACTTTTTTAAATTTTTTGAACATACTATACCATTACTTTTTTCGACATACAATACTATGACTTTTTCCGACATCCTATGACTTTTTTCAACTTACTATATTATGATTTGTTTATAACATGACATGCTTTTTTGACTTTTTTCAACATACTATTTTATAACTTTTTTCAACAAACTACACTATGACTTTTTTCAACAAACTATGCTACGACCTTTTTTTCCATAGCTCACACCTTGACCTTTTTGACATACTATGTTATGACATTTTTTGAAATACTATGTTATGACATTTTTTAAATACTATGCTCTTAATGTTTTTTTAACATATGATACTATGACTTTTTGGAGACTTTTCACACGATACTATAATTTGGCTTTTGCCGATGTGCCATACCACAACTTTTTTTTCAACTTACCAATATGGCTTTTTTCTACTTTTTTGCCATACTATGACTTTTTTTTGGAAAACTATACCTTTTTTTCAACATACTATATTGAACAGACTTTTTTTCGACTTTTTTCGACAAGCTAGACTATGACTTTTTTCCACATTACCTTTTTTCAACTTTTTTCGTCATACTATGACTTTTTTATATACTTTTTTTGACATACTACACTCAGAATCTTTCAACATACTATGCTATGATATGACTTTTTTCGACATGCTATGCTTTGTCTTTTTTTGATATACTATACTATGAGTCTAACCCGGGCCCGCTGCGTTGAAGATTAAACCTCTATCTATGGGCGCCTGCTCTACCAACTGAGCTATCTGGGTGCCCTACTATACTTTGACATTTTTCAAATATTTTGACATACTATACTATGACATTTTTCAACATACTAAACTATGACTTTGACTAGCCGGTTCAACTGAAACCAAGAAAATGATAGTTCAGTGCTGCCCCCTAAATTCCCAAGTTCAGAAGGAGGGGGAAGAAGTTTGTGAACAAACTCATCAGGACCTACCCCCTTTCTCTATTTTTATCCTTTAATAAATACAAAACAATTTTTCTGCTTCACTTATTTACACATCTTTACATACTTGTGCATCATATATTTACCTACCTGCTGCTCACATAAACATAAGCATACACATAGACACAGATGCATACATACATGCCTACACACATTTACACTGTTTTTTTTCTTCTTTTTTTCTACTTCTTTCTTTACCATCTATCCTCTTTGTTTCCGTTTATTTGCTAATTAAATAACACATCCACACTAGACTTAGTATATTGGCCAAGCAACCATACAGTCATTATACAATATTATCACTTTATATCCTTTTCATATCCATTTAATATGTTACTTTTAAATAGTCTCTTAACATTGCTCACTGGTGTACAAGATTTCATCTCTTCACTGCAGCTGTTGCATTAATTAACTCTTTTGGTTGTGATGCAGTGATATTTAGCATTTGTTTTCATATTTTTTTTTTTAAAATACAACAGTTCCTCTTAATTGATGTCTGCTCTCTCTTATTTGAAACAATCCTTGGATACTGTTCGATAGCTGATGATTATTTATTTTGTACATTTGTGCAGTTTTAAAGTCAACATCTCTGGATTTTAGTGCTTTTAATTTAATAAACAGTGGATTAGTGCTCTATAATTGGTTTCATTTACAATTCTTAAGGCTCTTAAGGCTTTTGAAGAATGAATATAGGTTCAGTGTTTGTTTTGTAAGTGTTTCCCCATACCTCCAAACAGTAGGTAATATATGGCAGTATGAAGGAAGAATACAACTTGTACAATGATTTGTTGATTTATTGAGTAATTGGTTTTATACAGTGTAGCAATTGATTTGGATATATTGGCCTTAACATAGGGTATATGTGGCTTCCAACATAGTTTTTTATTGATTATTACTCCCAGAAATGTTACTCTTTCAATTTAAATATTATTCATCATAAATTGTTTGTGTAAACTTGTGGCATGATTACCAAAAATTATAAAAATTTAGTTTTACTTAAGTTCAGTGTTAGTTTATTTGCATCAAACCAGCTCTTCATCTTTTTTTATTCATTTTCCACTGCATCCAAGAGTTGTTCCACATTTTCACCAGAACAGATTAAATTAGTATCATCTGCATATAAAAGGATTCTCAGTGTTTTTGACACCTCCCATACACTATGGTCCCAACATTGACCCCTGGGGGACCCCACAGGTAATTTTCTTTACCTTTTATTTATGGTTTTGCTTTCATCCTATTGTTTTCTATTATGTAAGCAGCTATTTAACCAAGAATGTGCAGTCGTCCTAATTCCATATTTGTGCAATTTCATGATCAATAAATTGAGGTCTACTGTATCAAATGCCTTGTTATATATATATATATATATATATATATATATATATATACACTCACCGGCCACTTTATTAGGTACACCTGTCCAACTGCTCGTTAACACTTAATTTCTAAGCAGCCAATCACATGGCGGCAACTCAGTGCATTTAGGCATGTAGACATGGTCAAGAGAATCTCCTGCAGTTCAAACCGAGCATCAGTATTGGGAAGAAAGGTGATTTGAGTGACTTTCAACGTGGCATGATTGTTGGTGCCAAAAGGGCTAGTCTGAGTATTTCAGAAACTGCTAATCTACTGGGATTTTCACGCACAACCATCTCTAGGGTTTACAGAGA
>NC_048426.1:20074545-20355780 GCF_013103735.1 Etheostoma cragini | reverse complement strand
ATATATATATATATATCACACAGTATATTATGTTTAGTAATGAAGCTATCAATCCTTGTAGAGAATATTTTTTCTAGTATTTTTGAGAATTGGGAAAGCAGTGAAACAGGTCTGTAGTTTGAAAGCGTATGTTTTTTCACCTTTACCATTTTCATTTTATCTGAAAAGACTCCAGTTTTCAGAGATTGATTAAATACATGTGTTAGAGGTTTAACACAACCAATAATACTTATAACCATAAACATGTCAATACCATTCCAGTCCGTGGACCTTTTACTCTTTAATGTGTTAACGATCTCAATAACTTATTTTTCATCAGTTCCCTTAACAAACATAGATTCATTGATGTTTACATTCATGCTTAGCACATCATGTATACTGCCAGCCATTGCAAACTCCCCAGCTAAACCTAGTTAGTGTGTCCTGTTTTGCTTTTATTGTTCTTGATAATTTCGTTCAGCAGCCTCCCAGGTGTTTCTTATATTGCTTCTGTTGTCCTCCAGTAGTTTACTGTAATACTTCTTTTTATTGCTTCTCATGATTGTGGTCTGTTTGTTTTTGTATGTCTTATATTTATTTTATGGTTCTTTTGTCCTCTTCTTTAAAAACTCTTTATATAATTATTTTTTCTTCTTACATGCATTTGATGTTTTATTAGTTATCCATGGTTTTTCATAAGATTCTTGTTTGACTTCTTTCTTTACTAGAGGACATTTTTTTCATAAAGTGATGTTACAAGTTAAAAATTATTATTATATAATTATCGCATTATCTACGTACACTTTGCCCCAGTCTTGTTTTATTAAATCCTCTGAATGTATTGATGTTTTACTGAGTTCTGTGTCTGGTCATTGTGCAAATGTTGTTAATGAATGTTTCTGTAATTCTTACGTTAAACATGTCAATATTCAATCCCGGTTTCCTATAAATGCAGCTAATTAGAATGTTTTTTGATTTTTCCTTTTCAATTTGCACTTGGATGCATTCTGTGATTGTATCTAACACAAAAGTTATTTTATTAAGTTATTATTTTTTATTAATTTGACTTTTGAAAGGTTTACGATAAGGCTCCTGCTGTTAAAATGTATTATTGATATTGTGCCATCCACTTTTATGTATTTTTTGAACTGCTCACCTGCCTAATATTCCCACTGGCAGTGAATAACAAGGTAAAAATTATCTAGATCAATGTAATTTTCAATATCTTGTGGTTTATGTTCTGTGTATTTGCTTGAATTAAGCTGTATTACTCTACTAAACATGCTGCATTAACAGAAGAGAGAAGAGGAGAGAGAAAAATGACACACTGGAGTTTCTCATTGTAAAAGAGAACAACTTTAACCGTGGTAATTTGAGGATGAGAGCCCTGAATTACAAGCTAAAGACGTTTCAACATACAGATTTGTTTTTCATTTTTTTGTGACTATGTTAGTTACTACCTCACATTCATGTTTTGGATCTTTCTAATAAGTGGAAAGCTTTGAATTGGCAGGCAATACAATCATTTTAAATCAATATTTTTAGTCAAACCATTACAGCTCACATTTGTAAAGTAGTTGTATTATAAGGAGGATTATGTACAGTGAGCTGGTCATTATTGCACATAAGCCCTGATAGGGTAAATGGAGACCCCAGCAGGATTATCCCTGTATTGTAAACATGTCTACATGTAAAGGCTTGTGCAGCTGAGCTGCCAGGATGTATTTACTAGCGATAGCAAACTGTATCCCTTGGGTGCCAGCGGTGCCAGTACTGCTCTCCATCACGCTAATAAAAAGCAGATTGGAGTCTTTCTTCATGGTTTTACGAAGATCATTTGTCTCCCATCAGGCATCAGCTCTACACTTGGTACAAAGTGCTGATGGTGCAACTAAGAACTTACCACACTTTCTATTACTTCATGTCATTTTATACTACTACAAAGAAACATTTTATGTCAAGATGCAATGGTAAGGGAGTCAAACAGCGGTGTATTTGTCACAGGGAAGCTCCTGAAACCATTCATTATTCCAAAATCTACAAGTAAAAAAAAAAAACTTTTCCTGCTATGATTGTCAGACAACAAAGATGTCACCATGCAGAGAGGATGAATTCAAAAGCATTACTGTTTCCCACAACTTTGTTCATCTGATGGAGCTCTCTGCAAGCTGCTTTCACTGTCTTCATTAACATACAAATCATTTACATTAGCATTCACACTATTAGCAAGTACTGTATGTTACAAGTGACAGTTGATGGAATTTTTTCATCTCAAACAACTATTTTCCCACGGTTTAAAGTGCTCATATTATGTTCATTGTCAGGTTCAGGATTGTCTTTATAGGTTTATGTGGCTTAATTTTTAGATAACACCATATATTTATTGTCCTGCACACTGCTGCAGCTTCCCTTTTCACTCTGTGTGTTGAGCTCTCAGTTTTAGCGACATACGCAGTAAGTACTGCTATCTTGTTTGTTGCGGAGCATAGTAGCTAGGCAAGCATTATCACACTGTTTATATAAGGTGGTCAATTCACACCCAACTGCTTCAGCCCATCCCATTCTGATGCAGGTTGATCTACTCCATAACATTAATACCAGAATTAACAAATCACATTCAAACTTATGTTAAATAGAAGTCATTACACAACTGCTGTCGTTTAAAGTGACTGATTAACCACAAACAAAATTCAGCTGTTAAAGTAGGATTTTTCCTGACATTTTCTTAGTTGCATCTCAAAGCAAAGGCCATGCTCCGCAGAGAGCTTCCAAACCATCAGAGGGATCTCATTGTTGAAAGATATCAGTCAGGAGAAGGGTACAAAAGAATTTCCAAAGTATTGAGTATACCATGGAACACCGTGAAGACAGTCAAGTGGAGGAAATATGGCACAACAGAGACATTACTAAGAACTGGACGTCCTTCCAAAATTGATGAAATGAGAAGAAAACTGCTCAAGGAGGCTTCGAAGAGGCCTAAGCAACATTAACGGAGCTGCAAGAATTTGCGGCAAGTACTGGCTGTGTACTACATGTGACGAAAATCTCCTGTATTCTTCATATGAATGGGCTTTGGTAGGGTGGTAAGACGGAAACCTTTTCTAACAAAGAGAAACATCCAAGCCCCGCTGAAGTTTGCAAAAACGATCATCAAGTCTCCCCATAGCATGAGGGGAAATGTGTTAGGGTCTATGGAAAGCAAGGTTCAACTTTGTGGCCATAATTCCAAAAGAAAATGTTTGGTGCAAAAACAAGACTGCACATCACCCAAAGAACACAAGGCCTTGTCAGGGTGGAGGGAATTATGAACAGTTCCAAATACCAGGACATTTTGTCACAAAACCTTCTGGCCTCCGTTAGAAAGATAAAGAGGAAATTCCCCTTTCAGCATGACAACGACCCGAAGCACCCATAAAAAATCCACAAAAGCATAGCTTCACCAAAAGAAGATTGACGTTTTGGAATGGCCAAGACCTGAATCCAATTGAACATCTGTGGGTTAATCTTAAGGGGGCTGTGCACAGGCAATGTCCCCCAATATGTGAGTGGGCAAATGTTGCCACATCACGGTGTGCCATGCTAATAAACTCCTACCCAAAAACACTGAATGGTGTAATAAAATCAAAAACGTGCCCTGAGAGCTTTTCAGGTCAACAAATTATGTATTTGGTGTCAACTGAAACAAATGGATAAGTGGAATAAGTTTGAGAAGTCTTGCAGTATTTGCAAGTCCAAGAGTGATGGGCTGTAAAAATCTTTAGTAGATAAAGGGGAGCATAGTTTCTGCTCTGTTGGGGCTAAAGTTTGGTAGAAGAAAAATACAGGCAAATCATAGGGTCTACGCAGCTTTGCTGCTTGGCCGCTATTCAACGTAGAAAACTGTTTAAAGCAACCATGCAAACATCTATTTATTCATATATAGGGTCTGGCCCCCCCCTCACTCAAAATTGAGTTGAATTGTGTGCCCAGGCTGGCACAGTGAATAAACAAGACCACTCCATTAGCAGGCTTTTTCAGCTTTGGCTGAGATGAGCCCCAGTGGAATCAGATGGTAAGTGAACAGATGTGTAACCATTTTAAAAGTGCTTGTGCTACTTCATTTTCATTCCCTGAAGGCAACACTCCTCAGAACTTTATGAACAGTCCAAGAAAGTCAAGCATACATCTTTTTCATCAGTGCAATCATACTCAACAAAAGCACAGAGCCAAAGAAGAAACAGAGAGTCCTGGAGGTAAGTCAAATAAGAATATAATCTTTTATTAATTTTTTTTTTTTCAAATTATTTTCCACAACACGTAAATACATCAGACCAAATCCCTTTCTCACACACTCATACTTCAAATATACATCTGGAAGTCCAATGAAAAACTATTACCCACAAGAACATAGCGGAAAAAATCGTTTCATACCAATCAGTGAAATCTGAAATCACTCATGCTGTAATACAATTTGGACTGCAAATACACCAAAATGTGAGTTTATCTAAAGATGACATTTGAAACGTAGAACACCACAGAAATTATCACAGAGATGGACCTAATGCAAATAACTTTTTTTTAATTAAAATGTTCCAATAGGAATTTGGAAAGATTGGGCTTTTAAAGCGCTCACTCAATTCATCCGTTAGATCTGTTGCAGATATTACAGGCAACCTTGGGCTCTGACCACTACTGCTTTTCAATCACAGGGGGCCTGGCCGGACAGATCAATGAGAGAAGGTCATTGTAGATTCTAAGGATCTTGTCATGGCCTACACAACACCTTAATTGGATGGTACATGAGAGTTTTGCTGAATAGCGGGCCTGTTTTCCCCATGCACAAATCAATGGCTTGCTCCCTGCTGAGCTGCCCGGACGGCTCTAATCAAATAGCAAACTCCATCCTTGAAACTTCTGGACGATTGAATATTTCCTGCGTCAAGCTGCTTTAAGTAAGCATCAAATACAATTATGCCACATCCACTGCTCTGAAATCTGGTCTTCAACAAATGTAAATACATACTGTACTGAAAAGCTCTCAGGGCAGATATTACACACATTGATTTTGTTTCCAAATTCAGGTTGTAAATATGGAAAACATGACTGCTCTGATGCTTAGTCAGAAGGAAAAAAGGTTTGAATCCAGACACACAAGTCTGGTTTATAATCAGGCTTTCAATTGTCAAAAATCCAACCTTCAATGTGTTGTTTAATACACTAACTAAATGGCATTACCGCCTTAATGATGAACAGTTTGTCACTAACAGAATCACAGCCAAAAGAAGCAATAGGTAGGAATTTGCTGCCCATAGCACAAAATAACCATAATTTATCAATGTAGAGTTAATGGACAGAGACTGATTTATGTAGGAGGAAAAAACTTCTGTTGATGCTGTTGTATTCTGAGGAAGCTTGATCGAGGTCTTTACTTAATTAAATCCCGTTTAATTCCAATTGATCATAAAGTAAGAATCCAGTTTTGACTTAACACCATCAATTATCTGTAAACCATATTACGACCCTGAAAAAGAAAATGAAAAAAAAGTGCTATTAATTAATACACACATGCACACATTCACAACACATGCACACTTTTGGTTAGTTTGGAGTAGGCTACATTACCACCTAAATTATCCAATAAAAAAAAGTTGTACTTGATTTGTAATGAAAATTAGAAATCCTTTTTTGTGTGCAGATCCATACCATTAACTGTATCTTATTCTGATCTAATCATCTTAACTGATATTTTTTCTCAGTGCAATCAGAATAGAAGTAGTGCAGTGTTTTATGTCCTATTAAGACTTTCTTCCCCTGTATCCTTTCAAGAACAATTCTAATATGAATTTAAAGTTAATTTTTTTTAAAGTGCCTTGTTCGCATCCTATATTTTGTTCCAAAAACGTAATCTAGTATTTTAAATTCAAACTATTAATAGTTGGTTTTATTACTGTACTGATACTTACAACACCTCTGGATGAGTACATAGGACTAACTATACAAATAGAAAATAATGTGCAATGCAAAAAAAGCAAAGTTTAAACTTAATACTTTTGCTTTGAATAGATCATGAACAGAAAGTTAAAACAACCCTCCGCTCTCTGGTTTCTACATTCCTTAGCTGTTTTCATTCACCAAGCGTGAACCGTTGATACCACGGTAGGTGACCCGGCTGGGACGGACCAGCACACCGTGGCCAGGTCGACAGGTGAAGTAACGGCGGCCACCCACAGAGCCGTCATTCTTACCCTTGGAGCTCCGGAGCTCCAGACCCAGCCAAAGGCCTGGGGCAAAGTCTGCTGTGCCCAGATAACGTATGAATGCCATGTCATTGGCACTGCTGAGCAGGACCTGCATGCCCACGTGGAGGCAAACCTGTCCGTCCGAGCTGGGTAAGGGGCTGGACCCTGCTGTTCTCCTGGGAACACTGCCAATACCACCAGTTAGGGTGTTCCAGCGCCGACGGTGAGGGTTGGAGCGACTTCTTTTTTTTTTGATGAATTGTGGCAACAGAGAAAAATACAGCAAGGAAGATTTATAGAAAGAAAGAAAAAAAAGAAGAAAAAAAAGGTATGCAGTTACTCTCCAAAGTAAGTGGATGATTGATGGCAGCTAAATGTTGAGAGATTCATCTTCAATTCCCTGTTCACTCTCATTCTGACCAAAATCATGCATCGGCCATTTAAAAGAGGAACCTTTGCTGACTAATACCACTGCTTCTTATCAGTATTGATTATGCCACTGCCTAGGATAAAGTTGAAAAGCTTTGGGAGGATAAAATGTGAGGGCTGAGAGGAAAGAGAGCCACACCTGGTAACAGGACTTCTGCTCGTCTCCTTCTGGGTGGCGAAAGCCGATGACGTGCTGAAACTGCGACGGATTGTCCCTGCACGGCAATCACAAGAGAAAAGTACTCCTACATAGATTCTTGTATAATAATGACTTCACAAGCAATCACAGCATAATATATGCAAAAGGAACATTTCAAAAAAATGTCAGTCGAAGCTTGCAATGAAGGCAGAACTCTCACCGCTGAAAGAATGACTAAGGCGAGAGGAGGAGAGCTCTGAAAGGCAATCAACAGACCCATGGATCCTGTGATTAAAAAGAGAGAAACATGCAAGTGACGTACGGTGATATACCTCTATGAACATTTAGTAACATTTCGGTCATTTCATTGATTTTTATGAGACAACCTGCTGTACAAGCTGAGTTAAGCTCAATCATACTTAAATCAAATCTACAG
This sequence comes from Etheostoma cragini, assembly GCF_013103735.1. Lineage (NCBI taxonomy): Eukaryota > Metazoa > Chordata > Actinopteri > Perciformes > Percidae > Etheostoma > Etheostoma cragini. The sequence continues at coordinate 20,348,579 of NC_048426.1, read as the reverse complement.
AGAATAATGTAGAATAAAATGTATTAGATTTGAAAAATCATTAAATAACTCCACACATATATAACATTTTAAAGTTAAAAAAATGAACATGTTAAATGGCCCTGAATCTGATGATGGCCCCTTCTGACAACAGCAACAAAGGGGGGGGGGGGGTACCTTCCTGCTGCACAAGAGCCTGTCTTGATATTGATGTTTTCCTAAGCCACTATGTGACTATAATCCTGTTAGAGTTCTAAAACCCATAAAGAGGTAGGCTGCCAATGTTGAGGAATGATCAAAACAAGAAAAAGGCATTTTCTTGTTTTCTAAGAGAGAAATCGGGGGGGGGGGGGGGGGGGGGGGGGGTGGCATAAGAAACGCTGTTTAGCACACCATTTGGCCTGGGGTTAATTAGGGGGAAAAAGTAAAGGGAAATATATAGGGCATGGCAAGAAAACACAGGCGCCGACTTTCTACAAAGCAGCTTTTATCTTGTAACAGTGGGATAAAACAAAGACAGGGAGAGCAATCAAGAGATGGGAAGAGAAGAGGAAAGCTCTCCTCTGAATAGAAGGTGAAGAGGCTAATTATACCTAGGTATAAAAGGTGTAATGTGTTAATTTATCCAGCAATCCCTCTAAGCTGACAAATCTCTCTCCTTTGAAATAAGCACAACCTGTATTTCAGATGTCAACTGCTTTGTAAACTGTAATAGCTTTTATTCAGTTATGAGACATATTTTACACTTGAGGCATTGTGCTGTTAAAAAGAAAAGTCAACAGTTCTAATTCACTTGTAGAAAATGTGAGCAAAAACAACATTTCTGGCAGTGAATAACTTGGTGGCTTGTGAATATGTATGTCAGACAAGGGTTTCCATATGCCCAGGATTAAATGATCTCCATAAATAGCCATCTTGGAGACTTGAAGGTTATTTGTCCCAACACTGCCTCAGCTGAGGTTTTTATTTTAAACACTCAACAGCACTGTATGTCCATTCACTGAAGCAGGAATTCTCTCACACACACACACACACACACACACACACACACACACACACACACACACACACACACACACACACACACACACACACACACACACACACACACACACACACACACACACACACACACACACACACACACACACACACACACACACACACACACACACACACACCTTTGTAATACTCACTGGAGGTAATTTCTGTGGGAAATGCATGTAAAATGGCAACTGATCTAGCAAATGTGCTTGGATAAAAAAATAAAGCATTTCTGTTTTGACCAGTACGTTTTAAGTTGTAATTACAATAATTTAACAAAATTTGACAATTGAAAAATGTCTTCACAAATATTTCTACATCACTGAACCATGACATTTTTCTGATACTCAAGTTTTAAGACATATTTTTATTATATATTATTACAGACATCTTTGCTGTGTTCAGAAGCACACCCAAGTGAAAGTGTATAATTCAGATTGTCCTGCATTCTGGTTCTGCATGTCAATGTTTACTGTAATTACATGTTTAGCCAAAAAATACTTGCATGATCAGACCAGATTTTAAACATCAGAGAGCTTTTAAGAGGCTGAATATACACTTCAAGAGACAAGTTTATTTTAGCTGAGAGGATCTTTTCAATGGAGCTCCTCACACTGCTTCTGTATCACTTGCTCACAGAGAAGATCACTTATCAAAATTTCACTGATTTGGCATGAACTTAAGTTGCACTAGTTCTACAAAATTAAATATTTAGTGGTTCCATTTAGCCATTCCACATCGTATAACACTACAGACAGTATTGTTACCAGATGAAACCTTATGGCTACTTTAACATCAGATCGGTGGTCCAACACTTCGAACAATGCCAGTAAAGCCTTAGTTATTTACTTAGGCCTGAGCAGCAGCTACAGTCCTCTGTCAAGGTCTATACAAGATGCATTCAGGCACAGTACTGCTGTATGGGTCACTTGTGTATTGGCAGCACTCAGGAGCTGAAAAACACAATTACTGTGTGAAAAAAGGAAGAAAAGTATCAAAGCCAAAAAGATGGCCAGCCTGTGTAGACAGCTGTATTGAGTACAATATAAGTAGTATATCTGTTCTGTCAGACAAGCGGGAGATAGAAAACTGAAAAGAGCAACTATGTAGTCAAGCCATGCCACAAACTACTACAAACGTTTTTTGGGGGACGGTTATTGCCACTCTTCATTCTAACCCCAACCGGTTGCCAGACACCGCCTACCAAGAGCCTGGGTCTGTCCGAGGTTTCTTCCCAAAGGGGAGTTTTTCCTCGCCACTGTCGCACTGTTGCTTGCTCTGGAGGAAACTACTAGAACTGTTGGGTCCTTGTAAATTCTGGAGCATGGTCTAGACCTGCTCTATCTGTAAAGTGTCTAGTGATAACTCTTGTAGCCTGTGCTCCCCCCTTCAAATCAATATGTTTGTATCAATAAAAATAATACTTCCGTGTACTTAAAATTCAAATGCAGGCAACATCTTCAAAAGGCATTTATGTATTCCATACAATTCCATTGTGAAAATAGAACCTTTTTACGTCTCTCACCTAAACCCATGAAAAACATATTCATTATCCATAATGCATATGTAAAAGGCAGGGATAATGGCGTTTGGCTCATAAGTAGGTGCCACATTAAAATGAGGACTCATGCTGGGCTGCGGGCCCCGGGCTTCACGTTTGACAACTTGGACTCCCTTTAAACAAAAGTACAGAGGACTGTTTACCACATAGTGCAACATCAAATACTTCAACACTGGCACAAATGAAACTGTCAAAAGAGCTCATTAGTGTCATCTGACGAAAATATAGGCTAAGGTTCTGCACTCACCTTTGCACACGAGACGGAGGAGCAAAGACGCCATGTTTTGGTGGGCAGCTAAAGTACCTCACTCCTCCCACTGATCCATCATTCTTACCACTTGGCTTGTCCAGTTCAATGCCCAACCAGAGGCCTGCATGGACAGAAAGACCAGAAATCAAAATAACTTAAGGGCCCATAATTGCAAATCTCCTACTAGAAGAGATCCACATTAAAAAAAGATTTAAGTCTTCAATGTTGGCAGCTGTAAAAACTAGATGTGTTAAGATTATGTTTTCTGCACTCTACTAAACAAACTGTACACAGAAAAACAGTCAGCTGTTGCATGAAAATATAGCTTCCAAAAGGGTGTTGCATCATTAGAATAATGTGCCACTTTAGGAAATACACAAAAAGTAAAAATTAAATCTATTTATGTGAATCGTCAGCAAGAAGAGCTGCTTTTGATATAAAGACACCATCCTCAACGCACTGAGGCTGAGATAAACATGATCTTGGGGTGTGAGATACATTAGTACTTAGCAGCAGCTAAGCAGCTTTCTCATCTTATTTAGTACATACCATCCAACTGCAATGAATTGTCTTCCGAGAAAAAGAGGATCTTAATAGAGCTTTCTCCCCTTTTAACTCATTCTACAATAAAGATACTGCACAAAAGTTTTCATAAATATGCAAACATTTTGGAATTTCTTGCTACAAAAAGATAGAATATAAAATTGTATATAGTAAATAAAGATTGATGTATCAACCTGAGGCAACAACGCAAGTTCTACATTTGGAGACAAAATTGGCAATGCATGATCATTCCTTCATTTCACAACATGTCACGTTAAATATAAACATGTCTACTAAGTCTTTATTCTATAGGCGTTTGATTTTATGGTCAGCCATACCAACTTTAAGGAAACTGCAGTAATTTTAATTATTTATGTTGCTCCTGAAAACAGAAAAGATAGCCATGATTTATTCAAATCAACAAATATTTGACATGCTATGAAGGCTTTTTTTTTTAGGTTGTTCCTAAACCCTAAGTAGGCTACCATATACCCAACTTTGATAACCTTAGAGAGTAGTTTGGTCTTCTTGGACATGTTCTTTATTGTGTGAATGCTGATTCACAGTATTGTTATTCCATTGTTTATTATTCAGCCTTTTTAAGATTTAAAAAAGATTTTTTACATTGAAAGTCAAGAGCAGAATTCAAATCCTCTCCCACTTCAAAATGTATCTCCTCCTACATACTTTCACCTAAAGACTTCAATCAAACTTAAAACCACTCAAAAAACTAGACAACATCTCAGTTCGATACAGTTGGTGTCACTGTTAAGTTTAGTGTATCTTTTTTGCAATCACATTTCTCTCTTTTTTTATTTAAGCGAAAGTGCAAAACATTGATCCTGATGACAATATACAGAAAAGTACAGTACACATACCGAAGAAGGCACAGTGCACCTTCTCCACTGCAACCAAATGTTTCCACACCAAAACAAAGAAAATACATACATACATTAAATAAATAATCGGCACACACTGGGGCCCTCAGGTGTCCACGATTAACCTAATTAGGAAAGCACAGAAGAGTTACACAGGGGCCGTAACAGTTGCATCTCTGGTTTCTGTCCTCCAAAAGCTTTTCAAAAGCGTGGCCATGGCTGTCAAGAGTACTTGAGTTGCTTTCTATGGTAGTTTTAAGATTGTCCACATCAGATCTTATAGAGCAAAGGCTTGCAGTTAGAGATACTAGCTGGGCATGGATAGCAGTTGGCTTCTTCTTGTTGTCGATCCCCAGATCTGAGACTACATCTGAAAAAAGGTGGGTCAAGGTAGCTTTTCTGTTTCTCCAGTAATGCTTCTGCAATGGCATTTGTATCGCCATGTTGGGTTTTGTCCTTGTTTGCCATTCTGCTTTAAATGACTCTCAAGCACAAACTGATAGAATATCAGAGTTAGAACAATATAACAACTATTTGGCAAAATTGGGCCAATAACTATACCTTAAGCTGCCTTCTTTGTAGCCGATCACGCAACTCCGTGTTTACTGTATCTGCATTTACAATATGAGTCCAATTATTGTGGGTGATGTCAGAGCTAGAGGGCAAATATCTTGCCTTAGCAGTGATCATGATAAATGACTTGTGTCATTTATTCTCATTCGGTGTTGAGCCAAATGCAAACAATGACTATTTTGAAACTGATTTCCGAGTCATTTTTAATTTTTTCCCCACACACATTTTATATAAATAAGTTTGCAAAGACCTTCTGGTGCTCAGTAAAATTATTTAACTGATGCCATTTAAAGCTTGGGCTTTTAAAACCTTTTCACAGGTTTTTCCCTCCCTGGCAGAGCCCTCAGACACAGGTTACATGGTCAAAAGCTCATTAGAAAGATCAAGGCCTCAGATATCACAAGGGGTCTTCTCTCTATTTACAAACACGCTAACTGATTAGACAGACAGCCATAATGCAGTTTAGTCTTCTGATGTCAAAAGCTGCATGTCACATTTTCTTCTGCTGAACTCTAACAAGAGATCCTGTAATAGGATATACTATGGCAACCATCAATTGCATTTGATAACAGTTTCTGGGATTTTCAAAATTAAAGTCTAAGCTGGTAAATTCATAACAGGGAAATGGCCTGGCAGATTGTCCCAGCCCACAATCACACATGTAATATATGATAATACTTTAAAACCATGTACTTCTGCTCACATTTCAGTAGACTGTCCTGAATGTGGCTCAGGTCACAACCACACGTAAATGGTTATTATAACAGCAGTATAGTTTGGCAGCCACACCTCCACTGTATTACTCAAAATAAGTTACTTCAAAGACGTTACTTTCATTGAAAGTACATTTCAGTAAACGTCAGGTCACATTTAAAGTTACAATTCATCTTCATCTCCCATGACTTACATTACTCTTTTTTTTTTTTTACATGCTTGTGATTAATGTATTTTGTCTTGCAGCTTTTTCAATGCAATGTCATCTTTTCAGCCCAGGTAACAATTCTCTCAACTCCTTTGGGTGATGCTTTTTTGTTCTATGCAATGGATATGTCTAATAACAGTAAATAAAAAGTATTTCTTGCAGGCTTTTCAGTCAATTCATTTGAAATTCCACTGTTATCAGTTTAGCTTCCAGCTTTTAGCAGTATATTTAAGCTCTTAACTTATTTAGGTAATGCAGTTCAGCTTCCAACTCTGACAGTTTTACATTTAAACTCACACGTTTTTAAGCAGTGCAATCCATTAGAGATTTTTCAAACAATTTGTTTCATATTTCTACATTTTCATGAATGTTTCTCACAGCTTTCTCTTCTACTACTAGAAAACAAATTCAAAATGTAAAATGTTCTACATCTCTTGGCATTATTGGACTTTTCTCGTTCGGTTTTCAAAAACACTTTTACATTAGTGTTATTTAACATTCCAGGGAAATTTACACTAATTAAATCATTCCCTTTTTTCTATTACTAACTTTTCTAACTTCATTCTTTGGTACTTTAGATAGCTTTTTAAATATGAATGGGCACTATTATTTCAAATAAGGCAATTTTCCACATATTACAATTCACATCAGATATTGGTTGAATGAACATTCATGCTGAATACCATTGTTGTCTTAATGATTCACGCGAGCGATATAAGTGTCCTCCAGAATACACAGATGAAAAGCAACGCTGCAAAGCATCTACCAAATAAAGGGCATTAATGGCGAAATATCATGTGTCGCAGTATAAATTTTAAGGTGATTTCAACGGTCAAATCTTTGTAGGGTAACCAGTAATTTTAACTACTGACCTGGAGCAAAGCTGGTCTTTCCATAAAATTTGACTACACCAGTTCTCTGGCCTACCACGAGCACCCTCTCCCCCAGGTGCATCTCAGGGCCCCCACACACAGAGCCACTAGCTGAGGGGGTTTGGCTTCGAAGACCTGGGAAAGATGAACAAAAAATGTATAGGGCTGCACAATTAATCGAATTTTAATCAAGATTACGATTTTGACTTCCCACGATCAAATTTGCGTGATTGAGCAATTATTTTTTTTAAAGCGTAATTTCATAGCCCATCTACCGCTCCGTAAACCACTGTCTGATCATGTGCCAGTCAGAGTAGTTCACTGCACCCTGTGCAGCTTAGTTTCTAGATGTAGACAGACACAGAGGACAGAGTAAAGGTAGGAAAACAACAGATAGTCGGTTATGTGTCGGCCTCAAGGTTTACCAGTTTACCAGTAAACGCAACATTTTGTCCCATGTGTGTTGTTTTTCAGACAATAGCAGTGACCAGTGCTTGTTGGTGCTAGTAGCGTCTGTTAGCTGCTCTAGGACGCATCGGTGTGAATGTCCTCGCATCCGCTGCAATGCCGTTTATATGGATATGGGTTAATTTTGCGTTACATGACCCATTTTGTCTGTAAAGCCGTGCCTGTGTTGGCTCTCTCCTCTACTCTCTCTCCACGCCCGGCCACACAGCACCGGTCCACACTTCTGACATTTGTCTACAGTTTTAATTTTTTATTAACACAGCTGTATATTGTTAAATATGAGGGGCAAACCTGTATTTGTACCAAGTGTTTCCGCTGGTAACTCTGCTGTTGCGGCCGCCACGGCAAACACAGAAGAAGTTATTGAATGCAACTAACTTCAGTTGGTAGAGTAATAGCGTGTGTGACAGAGCTGCTGGACCTGGGCCAGAGATGTGACCCATGGTCAGACAATCCTAGTTCATAATAATGCAGCGCAGTGACGATACAGACATTTCATACACACAACTTGTGTACCCACCATGTGTGTACAGCGTCCATCACACTCCCTCTCGCAGTTATAAATAGCCTATGTCATTATAAAAATTGTTTTGGTTAAAATCAACAAATTATCGTGAGAATAATTGTGATCAAATTTTGATCAAAATAATTGTTATTATCATTTTGGCCATAATCGTGCAGCCCTACTGCTTACCGTCCTAAATTCGATTCCATTGGATTTGAATAATCATGAAATAATCCAAAAGAAAGAGGGATCTTATTAAAGTAAATGTAAAAACAATACAGTATGTAATGTAATACAGACCTGCAGTAAGTGCAGAGGTGTCAGGAGAAGAGCGCAGGGCCGGAGTGGTCCTGGGACTCAGGGAAGCACGCTCCCTTCGCTGCCTGGCAGAAGGACGTTGCCTTGGCAGTGGACGAGGTCGGGCACCTGGCCCATGCCGAGAGTCCAGTGAAGAGGACGAAGAGGAGAGAGACTGGGAGAGAACACCTGTGGTGAAAATAACACAGAGGAATGAGTTACAACAAACACAGGGAACAGGTAATTAAAGAAAACTGTTCAAAACAAGTGTCTTGAACAGAACACACAGTCAAAAGTGAATTAATAAAAATTATTTCTGTGAAGACAGCTACTCAGCCAGTGATATACATGAAACATTCAAAAAAGGTGCATAAACTGTATCTAGGCTCGACTGGAACACTGGTTGTAAATGTTATCCATTCTGCCATCTTAAATCACATGGCACAAGCTGTGTGCCTTTCCTCTTAATACTGAACCAACCATTCATCCATCCAGTCAGGCTTATATCAGTGACTTTTATAATTCCATGGAAATAATTAACCTCAGCCTATGATTTATTTTTTTCTGTTTTGTTCTTCTGAATGTGACAGTGCCAACCACACTCAGATCCAGACAATTACCACTGTTCTTTTCAGAAATCCAAAAATCTGTGTTGCATCTATGGCCTATCTAACAAATCAACTGAGCTCAATATTTTACAGTTGCTAGTGTGTTATCAACGTCCAATTACGTTCCAACTTACTAATCCCCTTCAAAAACTTGAGGGAATGAGATGGTGGATGCCCAATTTCACTCTCAAGCCATTTGGATGCAGGACCTCATTAAGCTTTTAACTTCCACAGACCTTCACAGGCCATAAGTTCATTAAGTGCCCAAGAGGCTAATTGATTAAATTGGTGCCAAAGTGCTGTAAGACAAAGGGATGATTCAGCTGCAAACAAATTGGAACCCAGACAGTAATGGGCAAAAAAAACTCCTCCTCCTTTGGCAAAAATTGTTTTCAATAGTAAGTCTTAGCTAACAAACGGAAATAACCTTTGAATCTGCAGATTCTGACATTACTGTTTGATTAATCAATCTCTTTATTGCTTTAATTGATCAGTGGACTTGTGAACATTGGACAACCAACCAAAAGCATATAACTGCCAACATTTTCAGGTTGAGGAAAATATCTGGAATACAGATTATTTCAACCCAATCAGATCAAATTTTTCAATTTTGTTACAATGACAAATGCTGCCTAATGGATACACACGGTTTATCAAAGTTACATGTAATCGGTTACATTTTTAACATACCAGTACAATACTTTTTTTTTTTTTTTTTTTTTTTTTTTAAAAAGGCATTGATGTTCCTGTTGAACTACCCACAGATTGATAACGCTTGGTTTTAAGCAATAAGGTGCACTGATTATCAAAGACAGGAGAGGAGAAGTATGTGACTTGTCCATCTTCAGTAGACTTGACTACTTTAACACCCTTTTAAAAAAAAAAAAAAAAAAAAAAGTGTAAAAAAATAAATAAATAAAAAGACAGCTGCAGCTAATTCAGAACGCTGCTGCTCGAAGTCCTTTCACTGGCTTCCTGTGCCTCAAAAAATTGATTTCAAAATACTTTTGCTAATTTATATATCACTTAACGATTTAGGGCCAAATTAAATTTCTGATCTGGTAGTAAACTACAAACCACTCAGACCTCTCAGGTCATTTGGGACAGGTCTGCTGTCCCAAATGTCTGTCCCCAGAGTCAGAACTAAACAAGGGAAAGCAGCGTGGTTGGTTTACATGGTTGTTCATGTCTTTAAATGTTTAATTTCTTATACTGCACTGTAACTTTTATTCTTGTGTTTTATCGTTTTTTTTAAAGCACTGTGAATTTGCCCGGTTGCTTAAATGTTCTATACAAACTGCCTAAGTAAAAACTAAGATTTTAACAATTTCCAGTTTTGACCAAAGAGAAATGACACTAAATAATACAAACTCAATTCCACAGCCCGTTCTCCGATACACAGTAGATTAAAACCCACTCAGCTGGAACTGCAGTACCTTTCTTTGTTACTGAGGTGTCTCTCTCTGTGTCCTGATTGAGACCAGGTGGAGGGTTTTTATTATCAAGGGATTTTTTTTAACAGATGGAGGCGCGCACACCCCCACACCCACAGAGTATTTAATGAACCCTATGAACATAGATGGCCTTGTTTACATGTTAATACAATATACAGAAGGGCCGTTTATAAAGTTTGTAGAAATAAACCAGTAACTAAAAAGACAGAAGCACTCCATGAGTGGCAGAGTTAAAGACAGAGACAAAAGCTAAACTGAAAAGATACAAATGAAAGCATGACACTGTAGAGTAGCGATAAAACAAGATTTTACTGACACAATAAAAAAACCTTAAATATGCTGAGACAAGCAGTACACCCACACAAAAGCCCAAATGACAGGGAATACAAAAGAACCCCAAAAAAACTTCAAAAGAAATGTTGGTAGAGACTCAAATAGCACACACTGAGGAAATAAAACATTTCTTGCAAAAGTAAAAATAATTATGCAGTGGTACCCAAAACAATTTTTTTTAACTTTTTATGTCGATTGTAGCCTTGAAGAAAATCTACCATAAAACTGACAAAAGGCTTTTAGACCATTTGCTTTAACAGGCAATAAAATACACATCCACGTATCTAACATAAAAATAATCATCTCTGAGGATTTAATACATAAATTTACCACATAAATTATCTTACATTACTCTCAACTTATTAACGAGTCACCTGTGTTTGAACTTTAACTTGTGCTTTGAAAAGAAAAATCTTAAAATCCGCCTGGTATTTATTGATTGCCATTTCAGTTCACATTTAAAGAGAGCTGGCAAACATTCCCCTCAGAGGCTCTTTCCTTTGAACTCCAAAGACTACATTTCAGCTCAGAATACCAAACATTTCTTGTCACTTGACCTTTAGCTTGCAGGGACCTCCTGGCTCTATCTATCCCTTCCACATACTGACATTCGCTTCAAGTGACAGACTGAAGCACATACTGAGGCTCTATGAATCAAGCAGTGGTGCTTTGTGAGCGTTGTCTATGTGCCCACCGTCCTTTGAGGCCTGAGCTCCAGTTGACACACTAATAGGGGCCAGTCTGGCATTCTGCTGTGTTGGTCTCTGCTGGTTAGCCAGACGAGACAGTTCCACAATGACCCATCCAATTTATAGATACAAAAGGGACGCTAAAATACAGGTGGCTCCAAGAGTTTGTACTGTAAATCGCTGACAAAGGCCCTGAAAAATGTTTGCCCATAAATGATCTGGTTCCTGGGTTGCATGGAGGTGCTGACACAAACACCCTCACATGCATTGCATGCCACACATACACACTCACCTTGTGATGAATGGCTGCCAGTTTATTCAGCCCGTCTATGCCCTAGTTATTAAATCCTGCTTAATTAGACTATCAATCACAGAATTCCATAGGCCACTCTGAGGTACGTTATTCCAGTCACGTCCAGATCAATTGGTCTTCTAACCCTTTAAATATATCACTACCACAATACAACTGTAAACCCGAGAGGGCATAAGAAACACAGGTAACACCCTACCAGGTAAATTAACATAAAATCCCAAATGCAAGAAATCATGCCATACAGCGTGACATGGCTTATACCTGCTAGGAATGTTGAGAAAGCCTCATCTGGACACCGTAGAGTGACTCAATCCCTCCATAGTACGTTAAAAGCCCACTACGTCAGCATTAAACAAACGCGCCGACTTGTTGGGACTTTAGCTTATTCACCATATCCCCTAGAGTTAGAGAAGTCGATACATACCCTTCTCATCTCTGTGCGTGCTGTAACTCTGACGCCCCCAGCATTAGCTTATCCTAGCAAAGATCCTGCAGGTAACTGGTTCCAACCATAGACTGTATATTACTGATATTAATATTAACGGTCTATGGTTCCAACTAGCTACTGCTCCCAATAAGTGACAAAATAACACCAACATGTTCCTATTTACATGCTATGATTTGTATAGTGACAGGGTGTACAAATAAGGTCACATGAGACAGCCATCTTCTAACCGCATTCTAACTGGAAACTACTGTATATTCTCAGAAAGGCAAAGCACTGGTACTTCTGCTACTTGGGCGGAGTAATTTGCTCTCAGCACCTAAGAAGTCCGGTCACAGAGCAGAGAGTTTGCTCAGAGTTGGAGTAGTGGAGTCAACAATTACTAGATACTAAAAGCATGGGTGTTCGCTGCAACAATAAACAGGGAAGACCAGGTAATACCATAATGTTTAATAGAATTTCAACCATAAACACTGACCAATGAATCTATGGCTATACTTGCTCTGGATATGGATCCAAATACACCTGTGGCCACCTTCAAGAACCATTGTGTTTGCTCAGAACATTTTACCGAGAATTATGAAAAAAATGGAATTGGCCACACGGACCACAAAACGTGTGCTGAAGGATACGGCCATCCCCTCGATAGTAAAGACCGGACAGCTACGGTAAGTGTTGAGTTATGTTTTCAGAGGACTAACTACTGTAACAGTGGTAACGTTACTAACACAATTACATAAATAGGGTGGTGACTACTATTGCCGTTGTTCTCGGGCTACATTTATCTCCTGTAATGTTACTGTATTGTCTCAAATAGGCTTTTTCACCCCAGAATAAAATGAGCGATGCTAGAGCTAACGCTCATGACTGTAGCCTTTACCTTGCTAGTGAATTGGATTTCACATATACACCACCAATCTGTGTTTGTTCTGGTTCTCCCCTCGTCCTCAGTCTGTTCATTATTTTGTCCATCACTTTCCAAAATTTGTAACTCCTCGTCTGTGTATTCTGGCTCAAAAATTTATTTTTTAGATCATGGTTTGATACCAAGTAAAAATCCTCTGACAATTTCCAATGTTGTTCGCTACTACAGTTGGGCCAAAAAGTATTTAGTCAGCCACAAATTGTGCAAGTTTTCCTACTTAAAAAGATGAGGTCAGTAATTTTCATCATAGGTACACTTCAACTATGAGACAAAATGAGAGAAAAAAAAAAATCCAGTAATGTCCGGGCCTGGACATGTACTGGCTTAAGCAGGGGGACACGCCTGGCACTGCAGGATTCGAATCCCTCTCGGAATTTCAACTCCCTTCACAAATGTTCTATGGGGTTGAGGTCTGGAGACAGGCTAGGCCACTCCAGTACCTTGAAATGCTTTTTACAAAGCCACTCCTTTGTTGCCTGAGCAGTGTGTTTGGGATAATTTTCTTTCAATTATTTTCAAAAATATAAAAAAAACTGATAATATCTATCAGTTTTTACCAAAACGTTCCATTTTTGCTTCATCTGACCACATGATATTATCCCAATCCTCTTCTGGATCATCCATATGCTCTCTGGCAAACTTCAGATGGGCCTGGACATGTACTGGCTTAAGCAGGGGGACAAGCTTGGCACTGCAGGATTTGAGTCCCTCTCAGCATAGTGTGTTACGGATGGTAGCCTTTGTTACTTTGGTCCCAGATCACTGTAGGTCATTCATCAGGTCCCTCCGTGTAATTCTGGGATTTTTGCTCACCGTTCTCATTATCATTTTGACCCCAAGGAATGAGATCTTGCTTGGAGCCCCAGATCGAGGTCTTCTATGTCTTACATTTTCTTACAATTCACACTTCCCAACCTAGTAAAGGTTTAAAATTTTCTTCCTGGTATCCTTTGACAACTATTTGGTCTTGGCCACGGTTGAGTTTGGAGTCTTTTTTTCCTAATTTTGTCTCTCATGGTTGAAGTGTACCTATGATGAATAATACAGACCTTTCATTTTTAGAAGTAACTGTGCTTTTCTGTGTTGCGCTAAGCCCTCCGCCTAGCAATGCTTTGCCTTTCTGAGAATACTGTTCCCAGTTTGTATACGGTTAGAAGATGGCTGTGTCTCATGTGACCTTGTTATTTGTACACTCCTATACAAATCACAGCATGTAAATAGGAACATGTTGCCGTTATTTTGTCACTTATTGGAAGCAGTAGCTAGTTGGAACCAGTTACCTGCAGTATCTTTGCTAGGCTAAGCTAATGCTGGGAGCACGCACGGAGATGAGAAGGGTATGTATCGACTTGTCTAACTTTGGGGGATACGGTGAATGAGCTAAAGTCCCAGTAAGTCGGCATGTTTCTTTAAAACTGTCGGTACAGGGATCCATTTTGTTATCTATAATGACTTTGCTCCCTCAACTACTAATAATACAGCAACTAATAATTTCCTTTTACTAGACCTAATACTGCTTATGTTGATGACGAAACACAGTTCATGCCTGTTTAGGAGATTCTGTTGCTTACTGATGTACTTACTGTAATACTGTTCTAATGATGAATAGAAATTCCATTCTTGTTTATCTAACTGACTAATGAGGAGATGATAATGTAAGGTCAAAGTGAAGCGACAGGAAAAGATTAAATAAGACAACACAGAGCATAGGTTTCCATGCATATTACTAAATATGACTGCTGTCCCAGTATGCCTCCTCATCCAAGTTATTAGTCAATGTTCGCAGACAATTACATCTCAACCTACAATAACCTGGTTTCACTAGCACGGATGACCTCTGTCATAAAATGGTTGCCAAAACACATTTAGTTTAAGGAAACACTGATTACAATACTTAGAAACTGGATTGCAGTCTTTGAGACTCCCCTCAATTGTTTATCTTTATTGCTTTTTGAAATGGATGTCTACTCCTAGATCATATATACTTGACTGTACATGATGACAATGTTAGTTATATAGCAGAGGGATGGTTGAGGATCATCAGAATATCAGACAGGATATAATACAGTTAGTAGAGAATGGGAAGCCATTACCACCAAAACCTTTCAGCACATCTTCCCCAAGGCAATGACAAAATGGACAAGCATGGGCCACGGTTTCTAGTGATGCTAGTACTCCGAGCTTATGCCCTGACCCCTCTTAAGTGAGGGTACTTGAAGAATTATTTCTCCAATTTACAGCCAATATTGTGAAGCTATTCATCAGGCTAACATTGTTACTCCAAAAATGTTTTTGTTTCTATGAGGTTGATGCAGTTCTTCCCTTATCATATGATATGTGGTCTCTAATATTGTTTCCACTTGTCTCATCCAGGGAACAATACATAAGATTACTTGTGACATGAAGAAACAGTTTTTTTTTTTTTTACCTGTGTTCACAAAACTTCACCCTCAGGTCCCTACAGACTGTTCAGTTCCACTGCCTTTGTGGTTTATGTTATGACAATTAAAGTATTTTTTAATTTACAGTACATTGTGCCCGAAATCTGCAGGCAAGCTCATTCTTCCAAAAACTTGTGAGCCGCACACTGACGCAGATGGAGCAGTGCTCAACCAAACTAATACACACATCTTAAAATTCCTGTATGATGTATCCTTTTTACATCTTCAATAAATACCAAAAGCATCAAATGGCCGATTTGGTCTTAGTAAAGTTTTCTGAGGGGTTTGTAACTTGTTCCTTACCTGTGTTTATCTTGGAGGGGATGCGGGATAGATCAATGCGACGAGGGGGGCGTACGGGTGTAGACGTCTTTCTGGTGCTGGTTTTATGTTTTTCCAAAGGTTTGCTTATCTTAGATAGGGGTGCAAAGATTCCTGTGGAAAAATATAGATTTGAACTATAATCAGAAGAATATTGGTGATTCTACATATACAGAGTGATAAGACACAAAAAAAACAGCAAACACATTGCATGTGCTAACTTCTACACAATTAACAAAAAGTGTATAGTTAATTCCCTAATTTTCCTTTTAGATAAGCTAAAGCTAAAAACCTAATTGGACCAATAAAGTCCTATAAAAGACAATAATGGTAGAAGTAATTGATGGAGCAAGTGGGTTGATCTGTAAGTGCTATGCTGTGGCATGACCTACCGTGTTTGATGCGACAGGTGAAATACTGAACCCCTGCTACTGAGCCATCGTTCTTTCCCTCTGGTTTGTCTAGTTCTACCCCAGCCCAGAGGCCTCCAGAGAACTCCGTGCTGCCACAGAATCGCAGGCTTCCAACCTGTGTACACACAATTTTATACCACAGAAAGTCAAAACAAATATGAACACAGTGTGCAAAGCAAATCCAAACAAAAACAAGACGTGCTGCAAAATAACTGGCCACTGCATCAAGCAGTGATATAACATCTTTGTGTGGTGCCTTATGTCAATGAAAGACTATCAGAAACTCAAAAACATTTGATATGTCAACATTAACTAAAGCAGCGCAAAGCAGAGAAACAATTAAAAAGGGAAATATAGATCAAAGCACAACACTGTGCCAGAAAGAACAGGGAAGATAAGAGTTTTAATTAGCCAATTTCTACAACTTGGCAAACTTTAATTCTGTTCTCAGTTAACTTAGATGCACACCAATATTCCACAATTATTATTATTATGGCCACCCTCCCTCAAAGGTCACCGATTGTGGTCATTGAGGGGGTGATAGGAACAATCTGGATAACTATCGTCCGATCTCTACACTGCAATGCCTGGCTAAAGTACTTGAGACCTTAGGTCTCAATTAAAGTGGTTCCTGTCAAATCACTCTAAACAAAGTCCTCAGCAATCCCGTTTCAGATCCAACCATAGCTCCATCCCTGCTATCACTCTAGTTAACAATAACAGTCTCTGCCTTGGACATGAGTAAGCACTGTGCGGATCTCTTTGTTGACCTTTAAAAAAGGCTTCTGACACGGTCGATCACAATCAAATATAAAAATTAAAAATTAAAATGAAAAGTCTGATTTCAGCTTGGATTGGGTGCTTGTGCATGGTTTTATAATTAACCATCTTTGAGGCATCAATGCGTGAAACCACCACTTAGCAATTCAGATTTGTTATCCATAACAACAAGGTGTCACACAAAGTTCTGTATTTGGTTTTGTACTCTTTACCATCTATATTAATGAGCTAGTCCAGTCTTTAGAGTCTCACTCTTAGGGTTCCTTGAGCATGTTAAGATGTTGGAAAACAGCCCTGTTCTTCGATGCCCCAAGAAACATGGAATGCTCTGCAACAAACACTCTCTCTGCTATTTATATTGCAACTGTTTTTGTTTTGCTCGTTTTTCATTTTCTGTTTGTATATGCCTCTTGATGTAAACTCGTCATTGAAAATGAGGGGAACTCCAGTGCCCTTTGATTATAAATAAAAGGTTAAATAAAATAAATATTCAGAGTGTGACAATCTTACGAATTTGATACAGGTCATGTAAACAGCCCGTTTCCGTTGGAAATTCCAAATAAGGCCTTTTTCCGAATACAGCATTTTCCATTTAAGACGTGGGGTATTCTGGTATTATTTGGGCTTTAGAGGCATTCTTCAGACATGTATACAGTGCATTCGGAATATTCGTCTCGATTTTACCACAGGCTTATGGTCAGCTCTGTGCATTGCTATGGTTTCAGTACACAAACCAACCATCCAACAGTTTGCAAGACTGGAGACGCGATAAGGAGAAACACAACTACTTTTAAACATTATCAGGCGTTTTCAAGAAGCTGGTTGAAGTAATGAAATAGGGACGCCGCTGGTAAACTTAAAAAAAGAAAAAAAAAAGAAAAACTGTTTTGCACGGCTACATGTAAACGGAAATATTTGTGGAATATTCACTTTCAACAGCCATGTAAACAGATTTTTCGGAATAAGGGCAAAAAACGGAAAATTATATTCATGTAAACGTGCCGAGTGTGGCACAGAAATTTCTTCATGGCTCATTCTTTCAGAGCAAATCTCCAACTGGATTAGAATTAGTATTTTCTTATCGTCTTTTCGTTTTGCTTTTCCGTGTGTGCAGTTTAGATGGCCATTCAAGGAGGACAGAGCAGACTAGTGCATGGGGACCCTGATTAGATAGCAAGAACTGGTAATGGTGGCCAGTGGTTTTCTTTTAGTCACTATTACTCTGAACAAAAGCTGATGCTGCACATCAATGAGGGGGGTTGTTTTGTCTGACAACTATTCATCAAACTCCTTTTTGTTCCTGGGTCCATGTTAAGCTCCTGATGTCTAAACTAAGATAAACAGAGGATAGGAGGACTACCAGGCTGCCATTTAGTAGAGATACTGGAAACGATAGACAGAAAAACGATTAACAGATCTGAAAGAAAACTCAAGTCGGTAATGTTGGTTATGGCTTGCAATATGAAAAGCAAATGTTGAACTGCTGCGCAAATCTTTCTGTACCAGTTAGGCTAATGCAAAACTAATGGCGAGAAACCGTCCACCTCTACTGCATCACTTTGAACTTACCAACACCAGCAACATCATGTGTGTAAAAAGTTCACACTCTACCCACAGATTCTTGATTTGTCTGCAAGCTTTAAGTACTGCACCTGTATAGTAAATCTGAAAAGCCTAAAGCCAATGTTTACCTTAACAGGTGGAGAAAATTCAGTTGAGGATCCCTGAGCCAGAGATTTTTTCAACTGCTCTCAAAACTCTTTCTTCCTTAAATGCATAAAAAAAAAAACATGGCGACACCAACCATTTCATCATATTATCTCTTATGGCCCTAAACTAACAATGATATTGTACAAACTTAAGGTTCCATTGAAATTGAATATACTCCTCTGCCCCTAGAGTACAAAAAGGCACTCCCTGATCTAATAATAACCTTGCAGAAATAAGAGCTCACATATGAAATGGCATTGGGATTACTTGTAAAATGGCGTCACTACAGAATAGATGTTTAGCTTTCAGAGACTGATCAATTTTTCAATGTCATAGCACTGAGGTAAGGCTAAAAAAGCAGCTTGAATAAGGTGCACTTGGTAGTAGTCCTGGTAAAGGACTACAAGAGGTAACTGAACACATTAATGAACATTTGAATTAAGACTTCAAAAATCATGTAAGATAATGTCAACTACAAGTTTATCTTTTAAAACATATGGTTTGTGATCACGGTATAATAAGGGTCTTCTGTCCAGTCCACAAGATAAAAAAAGTGTCTTTTGGTTTATTTACTAATTATTTGCCATTATTCAATACTCTGGTAGTTGTTTTGCAAGCTTACATAGGCACAAACTAATTAAGCAAACATACCAGCAGGGTGCGAAAAATCAGTGCCAGTATCAAAAGTATTGAACAGAGCCTGAACAGTGGGAACACTTCAACTTTATAATGGTTGAAGAAGGAACGTGGAAAAAGCGGTTTCCAAGAGCAAGACCAAATAATTGGGAAACCACAGTCTTGTTCTGTATTTTCCAAATCTGTGTAGGCGCCAACGTCGGACACAATAATGATACAAAATACAGTGATGGTGACTGTATTTGTGTGTGTATTTTGGGTACTAGGCAGAGACTGTAAATGTCAACCTTAATAGCAAAGTCAGTTGCAAGTGATGAGAGAAAGGCTGTCACGGATATTGCTCAACTTGGCATCTGAGCCTGTACTTGTGAAGTTGAAGCATCAATGATTGCAACAGAGATGTGTGTTGATTTTGTGCCAATGGCACAAGAGGGATGGGATGCCTATTTCACCTTTTTGTTGGATCATTAGGCAAATTCAGGGTGGACTGAATCAATCATTGTAAATAAAAGGCTGGTTAGGCAAAATTTTGCCCCAATTTCTGGGGGTTTCACTTCATTTTGGAGCAGGATTATTGCATAGCAAATTGTCAAAATTGAACTTTGCCATGAACAAAGTTAGAAAACTAAAATATTTGACCAACGGGGCTAGGGTTCCACTATGCTGAAGTTGGGTGGTTAGGTTGACCAGCCACACTACAGTATTTATTTGCTTTCCATGAAGTAATTGGGAAAAGTAAATGGGTTGTGGGATTTCTTTGAATAAAATTCATAGGTAAGGACTGGTTTAACTAACTGAAAGTAAGGTTAATGCAATAAAACAAACTAACCAGCCACAAAAGCTGAAAAAACACCGCTTTCATCAGGCACATGCCAACATGTAGACCAGCTACAGCATGTGATGAAGCTAAAGAGTAAAGTACATGTTTTAAAGAACACATTATACACATACACTACAAATTACACTGTGACTGGTCAAGAGACTTAAATAAATGCTTATAATAACAGTGCTGGTATTTGACAACTTCAGTGTGTCCCTTTGTTTACACTTTATTCATCAATGTTCTAACACTTGAGCTCATTATCACTGCCCGCTTTGGACACCATGGCACAGCAAAAGATTAAACGTTCAAGAATATAGAGATATACGAAAGAGAAGATGTATGATACACGGGCAAAGAGTATAAGCATTTTAAACCGGACATTTGACACATCAGAGTTAGATGAACTTAAACATGTTTAGATGAATGTTGATAATATGCCAGAATTAACTGTCAAAAATAACCCTGAACGCTGGAAAGGGTGTTGCTTAGCAACTGGAAACTAGTTTTTTCTTGGTTGGAGGGCTAAAATAATAAAATTAACCAAAGCGTCTGTTTGTTTAGGATAAACCACAATACTGCTGCATGGCACTGATGGGATGTGGATACAGGAAAAGGCTGTTTGGATATCAATATCTTTTATATGTTATTGCTTTATTGGCCATTTATGCTATGCACTTTAATTTGATGTGCCGTTATTAGTGGAGTAGGTTTAAGATATAGCAATTCAATCAATAATCCCATGGAAAAAAGATCAGTGCATTCTCTTCCAATTTAAAAAAGGGCATGGCAGGAATTCAACAATTTTATGCACATAAGCAAATATAAATCTGCTTAGTGTCACCGAGTAACTATATGCTGTGTGTGTGTTAGTAAGTCTGCTCCCCCTCCTCTAATGATTCACAGAGAAAAACATTGATCTGTGAATAACTGCAAGGACTGGAGTTCAAACCCCAGTCTTGTTGCTTCCAGCTTAGCCTGGTACTCCCAATTTGTAGGATGGGATGTTGTTGTCACTGCACTAGTGAATCATGCTGGCTGTTCTGATTACTGTACAAAACAAAGGGGGATGGATTGGAATTGTGTAAAGGTCCCCACATTTAGGCCCTCCTGGTAAAAACGCAGGTTCCACTGCTACAAACGTATAAGGTTAGCGTGCGCTCTGTTTTCACTGGCAGTAGATGCAATAATCACAGCGCTCACTCACTCACTCACTGCTGTCAGGAGTCAGTTTACTCCAGAGAGATGCTTACTGTGACTGGAAAAGTGTATACTGATTTGAATTCAGCTAATCAGGTTGGGAAGCTTCTCTCTATTATACCACGAGATATGGCAACTGAAAAAGAATATTGAATAGTAAATATGCCACATATACATTTTGGCACAGCTTTAGGTAAAAGTGAAAATGTTGCAATTGAAGGAATAATGAATATTAAAGGATTATTTGTAATTGTTCTTGCCTTCCAATAGTGATCTACCACACACCTTCTGTCCCGCTATCACCACACGGTCCCCTAGTCGGATTCCCATGGTGGCGAGCTGTATCCTGGCCTTATCGGAGAGAACAGGAAGGGACTGGGCTTGCAGAGTGAGGGGCAGAGGGGAGCTGGGTCTGGGTAAAGGCTGTCTCAGCAAAGTCTGAAGTTCTTTGGCCACGGCGGCTGCATCTGCCATTTCCAAGGGCATATCAAGGGGGTCAGGAACCATGTCTGCTGGGCACTGCCCTTTTTCATTCTGTAGGTAGAGACAAGATAAAAGCACAGATCGATGATAAAATGATCATAAGAACTAAATTTCATTCAACATTCTTTTATTTGCCAGCATGCCAATTAAATGTAACAAATAAAATTGCATGCGGTATCAACCTCAGTAAGTGCCAGGCTGCAAGTAAAACTTTGGTTTTTGCTTCCATTATCCAAAGGTTCAGTTTTCCTTTCTGTGATAAGGATGTTGGGCTTAAAAGAATCTTTAATCTTAGCTCTTCTCACAGCACAAAACCCCCCCTATGTGTGTTTCAAAGCAGCTTTCACATAACATGAAAATTTAGTCAGGTGGCTGAAAGAGACTCAGCAGAGTCAGCAAGACCAAGTGACTGTGAAGGCGCCATCCCCTCCAGCAAAAATACAAGGGGTCTTCTTAACATAAAAAAGGAGCTTGCCTTTCATTGCGATGGTCTGTTGGATCACAATTTCTCCAACACTGAGCCTACCACTTAATCTGCAACAGTGGCTTGAACGAATGTGTTGTTCGGCTTTGTGTGCCATCTTTGGTGTAACTATTTCACAGTACTGGTTCAGGAAAAGAAATGTTCAGTTTAATGTCGACTTTGGTTATTTTTTGTGTATTGATATTTTAATTTGACATTATAAATATAATTGAATTAAAATGAAATTGACCAAGTAGCAAGTATATAGCGATTAAGCCAAAAATATGTGTGATAAAATAAGCATGAAAGGCCAGCAATATCTTATATTTTTCCATCCCTATAAAACTTTGCCAATTCTCAAATCCACGGTTTGTTGTTACTAACCTCTGCTGAGCCAGAGAAGAGAATTCCAAGTCTGACCTTTACTCAAAAGGGAATTTAAACGGAATTTCATGCCCAATACTCCACTAATAGGCCCCACCTACATTTTTCAAATGCAAGTGACACAATTTGGAAGGTAGTAAACTGAAGTATGGTCGGGCGATATGGAGAAAATCAAATATGATATTTTTGACCAAATACCTCAATATTGATACCGCAACGATATTATAGAGTTGACTATTGGTGATTTTACAAAATAGACATATTTACATGAGATTTTTGATAAATAATCATCGGTAATGTGGATATAAGACTAAGTGGGTAAAAGCAAATAATAGAACATTCTGGTAAGTTCAGAAAATGACAATTTCCTGGCTGCATTACAGTAAAGTGATAACACATTCCATGTGACCAAATCCAAAATCTAAGACGTTATTGTCTTTTATCACAATAGATATAATATTGATATATTGCCCAGCTCTACATTGAAATACATCACAAATCAATGCCTACGCTATATGGTTCCGATAACCGCGGCTTATAGTGTTTCAATAAACATTTTTTTTCACTAAACTACATTTTCCATTCTCCTGAACTTGGGAAAGCCTGCTTATACATGTTCCAGGCAACATAAAATAAAAGTGTCTTTTCTTTGTATGTCTGTGCATTTTTCAGTCTAATTTCTTGGGTAATAATAAAATTTGTATACATAGTGTTATGACTTGATACACCCACATGACTGGTCTATCTGACTGAAATGGGTTGAGTTACAGTAAACATATCAGTCCTTTAAGATTATACAGAGGATTACTAGGGGGGAAAGGAATAGTAATACTAGAACTTGTATAACAGATGCAACATTTCTCTAGGGCTAATTAGAAGCAAATACTCGATGAATCTTAAATAATACAGAAAAAAAAAAACTGAGTTTAAACTTTTGCTTGGCAAGATAAGGAAAAAACTATTCCTTGAACCCAGAAAATCTCTAAATAAAAAAGGGTTTAAAAAAAGTGGCATTCACACACACTTAAAAAAGAGATAAAGCCTCTGCACTCATCGTTGAGCGTTGGAAATTATTTGAATATGGAGCGGTGCTTTGGTGACCTCCAGTGGGGAAAATTAGAACATAAAAAGAAAAGGCACCATTTCTGTTTAGAAGTAGCTTTAATTAATCTGAATATTAATATTAATATAAAATGATAAGACATGTCACGTTGAGACATGTACATTAAATAAGGTGGGGAAATTATGGGAGTGAATTTTTTATTTCCATCATGATTGATGAGCGTCTGTGAGCAAATACTGAGATAGATAGATAGATAGATAATGAAGTAACCATGCAATTTTGTTAAATGGGATTGTGTCACACAAGTGATGAATGAACAAAAGCAACCTGAAAGTTTTATTGAACTCAAATCCTTTGAAAGTGTGTTTCAAAAAAGAAAAACCAAGGATGCGATGAAGTCTGAACAGATGAGTTTCCATTCTACATCATTAGATGTGTTATTGCTGTCCTGATGTCAATGGGGAGTTAGTCAAACAGTCATGACTTACCACCTCCAGAGTGAGTGTTTGGAAAGAACAACGTAACTTACTCTGAAAGCAGGGTTGGCTCCCAGCTCCAAGAGACATTTGACAGCTGACATGCACAGGTTGGATGCAGCGATGTGCAGGGCGGTGCCAAAGTCAAAGTCACTACAGGTGGCATCTACCTCTACACAAGAAAAAAAAAAATTTGGCAATCAGGAGAACTTTTGTGGGATTGTTGTGCATTGTTTGACACTTTGAGGTTGTGTCCCATCACTTTTTTTTATAGTAACCACAAATTCAAATCATAAATTTAGTAACCAAAAATGTACAGTAAGTCACCAGAAAACGTTTAATCCTGTAGGTATTGCTACATTCAACTCTGTCATCCTTTGTGTTTGAACAGATTACTAAGAATAGACTAAAAGCAAGACTCGACAGACTTGATTTGACATGAATCAGGGTATCGGGAGTTTAAGTTCCACCGTGTAATAACATACAGTGAAGTTGAATGAAAATTAATCCAGTTTACAGAGTTCACAGAGCTTTCTTAGATTTGCTGAGTGAAACCCAGAATCCCCTTAAAGATGCAACATGGACTGATGGGAAGAAGATATCAGTTATCCAGATAACTTGGAACAGGTCCCAGGTCCATAGTTGAGTAATTGCTGCAGTAGCTGGCAGTTCTTATCAGGGCCAAAGTGGTCCATAACTGTGGTGAAAAAAGCCCTCCATTTTCTGGTATCTCAGGTTATTTATATATGCATGCTTTGACCACTTAGGGACTGTGATGTTGCCATATCTCAACAGATTACTACAATACTCCTTTACAATCTCCTGTTATTCAGTAGCCACATTTATTTTCTTTAAAATCTGGAGTGTGCACTTTAACACTACAGCTTTCAAAGCTGCATATGTATACTCAATATTACATCTGAGTCAGCATATCCAATGATCACTGGCATATAACCACAAAGGAATATTTAATCTCCACAAGGACACATGTTATAATGTTATAAAAGGCAGATTTCTGATATACAATGCAAGACGGTGGTCAAATAAATGCGTTTCTGTGATCATGACCATGTTTACGTGCATACTGTAAAACAGGCACTGTCATTTATAAATGTGTATAACATGACTTGTCAGTCAATTCTGTAGAAGCAGGTGTTAGGCTTTGTTGATCTACTCACTGCATGTCAATATAGACAGCTGTTTGGCCAGAGGTGATGAAAATCAGGCTGTACCACAGGCATAATGATGCTTACAATGCTCAGTGAAATGTGTGAAAGACTCACCAAGGATGGACTGGAGAAAGCCATAGATCTTCATACTTATGTAAGCTCTTTAAATAATAAATACACTGGACTGAACCCCAACTTAGTGCAGTATCCAAAAATATCTATGTAAATTTATGACAAAAAGGTACCCAAGCAGCTGCTTAAATATTGTCAGCATATGAAAAACTGGCCACCAAAAAACAAAAACATTTGTTTTACTGAGATAAGCTTTCAGTCAGGGACCCTTTTCAAGACAGACTGTGGTGCACAATGATTTCCCTGTTATTCTTTGTTCCACCTTAGCTTTATCTACTGAGTAGTGATTTTTATAAATTGGATTTTAGAAAAACCGTACCACCTAATGCAGCAGCACCACAAACTACAGCCTCCAAATAATGGTACTTCAATGACACCAACAACAAAAACTAAATGTGAAAATGTTCTTAGATTTGGCACTGCAGTTGTTTATGAAAATAGAAACGCTTTCCCTGCAATGACAGCGGTGGTGACCTTCCCCCTGCTCTCACCTCCAGGCTGGGAGGCCTGCAACACTACCCGGATAAGCTGGGGCACGTCGAAGTAGGCAGCATAGTGCAGGGCCCTCATGTTAGTCCAGCGTGAGCGAAGGTTGGGATCAGCGCCCATGGCAAGGAGCTGGCGGGCAAATCCAGCTGCTGTCTCTGCATCACCTGGGAAACACAGGAGGGTTACAAATATGGTACAGTGGGCCTTTTTTCACTTTGTATTAAAATCCGATCTAAGTGATCCAATCACAAGTGGACAGCTTTAAGTACAGGTGTGTTTACAGTAGAATGTGCCTCCAAATGCGTTTTAAGTGACCACTTGAGATCCGATCCTGGCTCTATAGGAAGCTCCTCATTCACGTGTGTGTGTGTGTGTGTGTGTGTGTGTGAGATTACACCCGCTCCTTTGACCACTCAGACTTGTACTTACTCCAGTGTTCACAATGCGAGAATGCTAAATAGCAAAATGATAAGTTGCGACATAAGAACACCTGTAGTAAAAATCCTAAATATTTTTGAACTTCGGACGTTTTATGAAATTAAAAACAAGGTTATTGTTTAACGGCAGCTGCCGGGATTGAAAAAGCAGGCAGCACAGGAACAAAAACACATCACACCATTATGATAACATCCAAAACACAATTTACTCAGTGGTTTCTGTGACAAAAAATTCCTTGAATGAGCAGGTAGTTCTGCTCACAGTTGAGTTGCTGGTCAGTAATGTGTCCCAGGAGAAATATGCTTACACACTACTATAAGAATGTGGCCACATGTTGCCTAAACCACCTCCGAATGTGGTCTGAGTGATCGGATCCTGGGGGCATTGACACTTTTACAAAGAGCTATCGAATCACTCAGATAGGATTCCACTACCAGGTCAAAACTGGGCCCCTATGTCAGCTCTAGAGACGTCTGTTTGAGGAGAATTAATTATGAGTAGCAGTGCTCATTGAGTAATACAGAATTATGTTCAGTGGTTGCACTAGCAAAACAAACTAACACACAGAGAAGACGAAACAGATGTGTGTACATTTTTACAATCCAGTTGAGTGTTTATTCACCACCCCTGTAAATACTAACCGATGCCCGGAGCCCCGGCCTTGCAGCAGTAGTGCAGGAGGCTCATATCTGTCAGACCGTCTCGGTCATTCACACCACAGCCCCTCTTTAGTATCTGTGCAAAGACAAGATGTGCAGTGTGTCACTAAAGACAGCTAGTGTCACTGTTCAGATATATTACATGCCAAGCTATAAAGTCAAACTCCAGGGCGTTGTTCTGATGAATGACAAGTAAACTGGGCCTCTCATAACTCCACTTATCTTTAAATTTGGATGAGAATTGTTGTGCAAACTAACATCGAAATGAGCCATTTATTTCTCAAGGGTAACAGTTATTTAGTGAGCGAGTCAGAGAAAATAATCTCCTGCTTTTACCCTTGAGACAAGCACTTCCCTGCGCAAATTTACTGCATTGCAGCTATTTTGTGTAACTCCAAGTGGAGGTGGTTTGGGGGTGGGTTGACAGGCCCTTCACCAACAACCAGAAAACAGGTTTATTTTATTAAGTATTCCAGTATTTTCAGTTATCATATTTTGCATAGTTCTGTGGTGATTTGGGAATAATCAATGAGTAGAGTTATGAATTGTAACTTTTACAGACAGAAGAGTTTGTATTAAAGCACAGAGAGGGACAAATGCTAAATGGCGTCACCTCATTGCCGATGAGATCAATGTACTTCTGAACCTGGGGCACCCACTGCCTGAGGACAGCAAACAGCTCTGGTATGGTTGTGTTTGGATCCAGAAGAACCTCCTTGCACTGTGGCTCACTGGGGTCAAAGAAGGAGAACTCTGGAGGTGGTAAGATGTCAAAAAGGACAGAGATATAGTTTAACTGTTGTGTAATGCAATGTACCTTGAACCTTGGAACTAGGAATCCAAAACTTTATGTTCCTTTTTCACCTGTTTATGCATGTGAAGAGAGCATGTGTGAAACTCTGCAGTACAGACATACATTAACTTTCTGCAACACACCGTTCAATCGATTCAATCAAATTAGCAATCTTGGGAAATGCCCTTGCTGTGCTTGCGGAGGCGAATGAAAATCAAGATGTGACAGCAGATGGCATGCCCTGAACCAAATGAAGCCTTAGAGCGCCCGACTGAGGCTGAAAACAAATAGGCTTGGCCTTTCACAGTGAATACCAACGCTTAAAATTTAACCAGTGTGAAACCTCCTGCATTTGCTTTACTGACTGTATTACACATAAGAAGGTTCAATTTAAGAGCCAAGTGTGTTCAACTATTCACAAAATTAAAAATGACAGGATATATTAAAATAATGGAGTACCAAGAAATAGATATCTGCCATCACAAAACTGGAATCATTGGTTAGCATATTCGAGTGCAGTTTCAGAACTTTAAAATCTGAATCATAATCGTCATTGAATAGGAGTCACGCCTAGTAGTGCACTAATTAAATTATCAATCATAACTCGATAAAGTTTTTAGTATTCATCAGCTGATTATAATTTCAATTGCATGATCAAAAACTTTTTTCAAATTCCAGCCATAGATCTATTTGTATCCTATCTTTGTGAGGGTGTTAATTAAATTAAAACGTCACACAGCTCCACTGTGCATATGTACTGAAAGTGTGCATGTATGGATCCTCACCACAGTCACTGGGCATGGGTGCAGAAGCCACCTGGTGGATAACCGGCCGCTGATAGGAAGAGGCCCGGCCCAGCACAGTGTCTCCCTCAATAGGCTCTGAAACATCTTCCTTTGTCATCTCCCCCTCAGGGCCTGTCGCAAGAACAATATGAGACTTATTCTTAGAACACAAGTAGGTCTAATTTCAGCAGAGCAGTGTTAACCCCAAAAATTTATATGTAGATACATAATATAGGTAGTAAAATATCACAGTTTCAACAACCTTAATATTGTTAGTGTGATATTCCTCTAATCTGCCTGATTCTGTGTGCCTGAATCTGAGTGCAACACGTTGCAACAATTACAATAAAGTACAGGACAGTCAGTACTTATTATCATAACATGATGTTGACATACAGTACATACTGAGATAAATTGTAATATGCAGTATGGTAAATGCATGAGGATTATAAAAACGGCCAAACCAACAAAATCGTCTGATATTTAGACCTAAGGATTAGAGAGCAAGAAAGTCTGCATTTAAGTTAAAGAAACTTTCTAGTGCCATAAAACAAAGCTTAAGATATGATTTTAGTTTTCATAAAGACTTTTAAACAAATAGGTTCATAGTGAACATATGCTTAACTACTTGCCTTATCTTAAAACTGACAATATGAAAAGAAAAGAGGAAGCTGAGGAAAAGGACAGAAATCCCCCACACACATGCTCTTTATTGGTGATGTCCATGCGAGATCACAAATCCAGCTAAGCTAAAAATCAAGAGACATGGACTGGGTCCAGCCATAGCCTGTTCTTTTGAAGTGTATGCATGTTAATACTTTGGAATTCTTTCTTTCAACAACATCAAAAAAACATCAGCCTGACATGACAGAAAAAGTCTATGAGTCCGGGAGAACATCTAACCAAGTGGCTTCTCAAAATAACCCCCAAGTACATAGAGAATCCCCTCCTCAACCTCTAATGAAACACCCCCTTGCTCTGATTATACCCCGTTGATCTCCTCACTCCAGGTCTAGTCGCTATTTACAGCCAGTTTACTTCTGACTCGCCCCAGGCTGGAATGTCACTCTCACTTTCCTCTCGTGTTCACTGCTGACCCCACTGCCACCTAATCTTTGAGTTTTCATATTAGCCACGCAGGTAAAACAAATTTGGTGAACGGTGACTCAGTTCCATTAAGTTTCCCACTAAACTATAACGGAAAGCCAGAATGCACGTCAACTAGCTCACCTAAATTGAATGCAGTCAGTTTGCAATCATGTTTCAAACTGACTGCACCTGTGCATTTACCCGGCAAGACAAACCAAAATGTCTACTGTGCCCCAAAACACAAATGATCCACCAACACAGGTGTTTCTACTTGGCCTAATCAGGCAGCCCTGACATTTATAGTACTGTAACGTCCTCAGTTCCTGCATAGCGCCACCTAACGTTACCTTTAACCTGAGGTCTAATCAACCGGAATAATGAAGACACCTGTGTGTATCCTACAAATTTATACAGCCACAAAAGTCTTCCAAGTTATTGACAAATGTTTCCACAGTTGTTTGGTAGCTGATTTATATTGGGCTGCTTATAAACTGACTGTTTCTTGTATCAACCAATGACTGGCAGTCTAGGATGTCAACCTAGATTTAGCTAGCTATAGCGTTACTTATTACAGCCGGGCTGGTCAAGCTAACTTACCTAGCTACCCAGTAATGGCCGTTCCCTCGTATCACTGGTTTGTGGAGATTATATCACTGATATCGCTGATTCCCCAGCAACTTCAGCTCCTACCACGTCTTTTATTTATCTTAACATTAGCTGACAGTAACTGTTTACGTTAGCCGGCTAGCATGTGTTAAAAAGCCAACTGAGACTATACTGATCCGTATTTACTTTAGTGAATACCTAGTAAATATAAGCAGTTATGAGCCACGTATTTGACGTTCATGCATTGTCGACAGAGTCGCAAAGTAAGATGAAGTGCCTTTTCTCTGATGTTCCCGTTAGCTCCTCCGCGGTAACGTTACCGTACGTTAGCACAAATACTGGGCCAAGCATTCTACACGCTTTAAATTCACTTTACGACTACCTAGACATATAAATAAATATCATGCGCAGTCCACAAAAAACACTTGAGTTACCTTGACCTCCCGGCTCGTTTCAATTCCCTCATTGGGGAAATGACTTGAAA
The DNA here is from genome assembly GCF_013103735.1 of Etheostoma cragini. NCBI lineage: Eukaryota > Metazoa > Chordata > Actinopteri > Perciformes > Percidae > Etheostoma > Etheostoma cragini. The sequence continues at coordinate 20,318,086 of NC_048426.1, read as the reverse complement.
GTGAGAAGCGGATTTAATTTCCATCAACTCCCACTGTGTTCTACAGGTTCTACATAGACAACGCACATCCTGTTCAGTGTTCATTTTTCAGAATAAAATAGCGTTTTTTTATATGACTTTTCCGGTTTTCCACATTTATGTAATAAAGCTACAACACACACCCTGTATACCTCAGGTAATAATATTAAGGATACCAGTTTGAACAGCATGGTGTAGTTCTGATAAAAATAAAATTTTCTGAGTAAATGTGATTTAAAACATTTCGAAAAAGTCAAAAAATTGAAAATTATAAGTTCCAAAATCCTAAAATGTGTTGTCTTAACAAGGAAACCACATTTCTTATTTTAAATTTTAAATCCATATTTATTCCTCTCAGACAAATGCACAATGGTAGATATCTAGCACATGTTCACAAATAAATAACAGAAACTATACTCTGAAGCTGAAGATGCAATGTGATATTTTCAAGTATAGTAATGTGAAAAACAGGCTATGGGGATACTTTTAAGTACCACCTTTATCTTTACTGAAACAGTCTGTGTAGGGCTAAGTCCATACACAGGACATTATCCATCTTTTCATTCAGCAGATGGTCATTTCACAGGGGCCTTAGAAAGAACACATTCAGTGTTGTTTCACCGACTTGAAGAGTACTCAGTAGCTGCCTCTTTCTAAATCTCTGTCTAGAGTCTACCTGTCAGTATGATAAAAAGCTGTTAACAGGTTTGTTTTAGCATTTGTATGTGGTGAAACTAGATTTTCAAACTATCTAAACCAGAACATCTGGACATTAGGAACCAAAATAATTACAGCCAGCATAATATGCTACCAACAATTAAGCTAATAATATCATAATCAATGCATAGCCTATAACATTAGCCTATATATTCATGTTCTATGTATATGGTCTAAACCTAAATTGTGTTGATGTGTGCGTCTAAGTTACAGGAGCTGTAGGGTTTTAAATGGTCTTATTTTATGACATTATCTTAACATAGCCTAAAGAAATAGTGCTTTCTAGGACTGAAGAGAGTTTCTCACTTACTGTAAAATACCCTTGGTTGATTTTGTAACATACAAGCAAAGAAGTAGAATGTTATTTATGGACTGTTTACATTTTATTGTGAAAGTATTGTTATTTGTCCGGAACACCGTTTCCATGGAAACGAAAACAAAACGGCTGGCAGTGATTTCTCTAGCTAGCTAGCTAGTTACACACACTCAGCTCACTTGCACGTAAAGCACGATTTTAATCCGTTAGCTACCAGAATGGACTTAAACGATGTTAGGCGCGTATCCTCTGCAGGTTACCGGTTACGGGAACAAGCCAACGGTAACGGGACCAGGCCGATATCAACCCAGCCACCGGACCGGACGCGTCACGCTAAAGGAGACGCGGTGTCCGTGGAGCTGAATCCAGACAGGCGGGATCCCGTTAAACAGGACCACGTATGGAAGGAAATGGTATGGAGTGAGAGGAGATCAGTGCGGGAATGGTGAGTGGGACTTTTGGTAGATATTCAAACTTCTCTGACTTTAAATACGACTTTATTTCTATGATTTTATTACAAACTAAAATTTTTGAAATATAGCAAGGGAAGTTATTGTGGCAGTTCATATTCGTTTATGGGTCATGAATACTTTGTGGTCCACAGGGAGACAAACTGGAACTTTCTCAGGAACTATGATCAAATGGTAAGTCTAAGGCTGAATCCCATTTCCCCGTCTTACCCCTACCCCTTGGCCCTTACCCCTACCCCTTGGCCCTTGAAACCAAGGGGTAGGGGTAAGGGGTGAAAACATACCCCTATGAAATGGGACACCACTTGGTGACATCACCATACAGTATTGATCACAAACTTCCAAGATGCTGTCTCTGTCTGTTGATTGTGTGGGTTTGGACAACAGTGTGTGTTATATATTTTATAGTTATTTTAGGTTCACTTTGGTAGTGCAGAGGCAGATGTTCTTATCTGTGTAGTACTTAGGTCTGTCTGCAATACAAATGTGTATACACATGCATCATGTGTACATATACATACCTATACACCCTGTATACATGCTGTGTTGTATATCTGTCAGATCTGGACTAAATTATCCCCGAGAGGCTAAAGATGTTTAAAAACACAGTTTGAAAATATGTGAAAGCTGTATTCTATTTGTGAAAATGCGATAAAGGGAGATGTTACTGGTTTTTTGTTGTTGTATGTAGACCACATTGGACCATGCACGACAATATAGTGCCTGTAGTGGCAACTTGCCCTCAGATTGAACAAAAGAAACAAACAAACTCAAAGTCAAACAGGGCTGCACTGAGGCAGCGAGAGAGGGATTCTTACACAGAGATAAGTAGAAAGAAAAAAAAAAAATTGTCCAGGTAGAGATGGCCTTTTGTGAGGTTTATGTATCCATTCTCAGCAAACAAACCTATTAAACAATGGAACAATGGCTTCGCTAGGCTCTGGTAAAAACAAAAAACAAAAAAAACATCAGCCCTCCTACATACCTGATCATGACTATGTACTTCAGCTGGTGGCTAGGGTTAGTCCAGTGGTGTAGTCTACATGATACGCAGGTGTATGCAGTAGGCTACCCACTAAGTAAGATTTACACATACCAACTTAAAAATGCCCAACGACATGCAACAACATTTACTTTCCATTATATTTTGAATTGTCATCTGTGTTTTTCTTCTTTGCATAGGCTAAATAAAGGTATTTCCACTGTAAATTGGTGAATAAAAATGATCTGAAAGCAGGACATTAAGTCTTTGACGCTCCAAATAACCCTGGTGGAGAACAGCTAGACCCCCCACTATGATATGCCCCCCTCCATCAAAGGCAGATTCTGGCCCATATATAGGCCAATATGTTTATATACAGCACAGTATCCACACTATTAGACTACCAATGGGTTACCCTAAGGGTCGTTTTACAGTCGCTGCAGACCTACTTTCAAAACAAAAGCACTGGCAGATACTAAAAATAACCAAAATAAAATACAAATTATATAAACAAGCTTAAGCAGCTGTTTGATTCAAGCAAAACAGAAATGAATAAATATGTGACTATTAAATATAAAAAAACAATGAAGAGCTCCAACAGTGTCCATTCTTATCATGTTCCACAGATCCGAGCACTGCAATATTTGACTTTTGAATGTTTTCACATATTGTTTTTCATCTTTTTCTTTAAATTTGATTACTCTAAATTCTTTATAATGGCTCATCCACTTGAATTAAACATGTCTAAATACTCAGTAGAATGTCATTGACATCATTTTAAACTGCATCCCATCAGGTAACTGATGACAGGATTACTGAGGCTCATTTGTCCTTGGTGGACTTAATGTCAGCTTAATCTGCAAGCTATTATACAGATGAATGTTACCAACAGACATCTGACCCATGTGTGTATGTAGGGGCAGCCAAAGTCAGAGGAGCCTTTACCCAGCTATGTGTCGCTCTTCTCTACTGACGTCCCCAACACCACCAACCAGATGTTTGGCAGCAGACTGTCCACTCCACTGGGGAGTGAACTGGTCAGACTGGACAGGCTGTTCCTCTGGTCTGGAGGCCATCACAAGCGCAAGCAGGACCAAGAGATGCTGCCCTGCTAGGCCGCTGTGAAGACGAGCCACTTGTCATCAGCACCTCTGCATTTTAGTTCTTTTTTCTATCTTTTTACCCTGGACTCTCCAAAGCTGGGACTGCACTGGAGCTTAGATGGGTTTGACATGGTGTGGAGTTTAGATTAGATGGTTGATTTTCTTTTGTCATTTTACTCAAGAGTAATTATTAAGTAGAATACAGATATCTATTGTTGAAGCCATATCCAGGAGGGAGTCTGGACTAGGAAAATGATTGCTGTCCTACATCTTTAATTTTCACATTATGATAAATATATCATTTATTGATTTTGTTGTACTTCATGTCCAGAATTGTATTCATTTATTCATAGATGAAGATAGATCTGAGTGTTGTTGTGGCAAAAACATTTTTTACATTTGAAAAGAGTACAAAAGTGGATGTTGAAGAAATTTGCTCACCAATAAAGCCAGGTGAGAAGGGAGGACACCAGCAGATCAGATTCACGTCATCCGAGCTCCGTCAGGGCTTTAATCAGATACTTGATAATCTAACAAGATACCTGATCAAATTTGGATGAGTGAAAGGTTGTATCTCCACGACATTTCTGCACACTCAAACAGTGCTGCAGGAACAAACAATAAACAAAAAAAACAGGCATACAGTTTAAAAACAGTTATGTCATAAGTAAATGTAAGAAGCTTACTTGCTGATGCTGTTAGAATATCTTATTTTGGTGTTAAATTATGTTAAAAAAAAACCTAAAATTGCTGTTACATTTATTATGTGTTTGTCAGGAACTCTAAGCCATTGTCTATAGTGGAGACATGGAATTATAGTCATTTACTTTGTGTGATTCTCAGAATAATGTAGCTTGTTTTCACTCATCTGCACTGTATGTGAGCGGCAGAATATCTGAGATTGTTGTTGTCTGTACTGTTGCCATTGTGTATATAGTTATGTTGTTACACTGTACTGTCCGTTGTGTCTGAATTTGAAGGGAAAATGTTGATCACGGTGTACAATCTGGATCGAAGTCAACGTCTCATTTCAATAAAGATTTAGAATTTTAAATCTTGATTGATTTTGTTGTGTTATAAGTTATAGATGATACCTCCTGTTTAATCAGTAGACAGCAGACACGAGTTTGCTTAGACAGCCTAAGTGTGTGATAGTGATTGGATGCTTTCCATCATGTGATTGCAGACTGCTGACTGAGGATGAGTGCTTGTAGAGAAGTTTCCAACAATACAGACTCATTTAAACGAGAAGACAGGAAGAGAGAAACGTCGCGTGTTCTGAATCAATGAGGACTTCAAAAGGCTTCAAAAAACTTTGGTCTAACTGGTGCGCACAACCAGCCAATCAGGAGTGAGTGGATGTATGCGGAAGTGAGAAAAGATACATTTGAAGATACCGCTGCCAGGAAACTTCACAGAATAATAACCTTGCCTTCAAAATATAAGTCTATCTATCTTTCTAAAAAACAGTTTAGGAAGAGTAGCGCTTTTTAGACTTGCAATAGATTCAACGTGACTGTTAATTTCTTCGTTTGAACCTTTTCAACAACAAAAAATATTTGGCCACGATTTCAAAATACAATCTACTTTCTTTTATTTGGAAAGTAAACAACGGAAACCCATTCTCAATGCATCTACCTCGACACTGGTGACAGCGCAGCAGCAGCAGCAGCATCTGTTTGCCACTTTTGGCCAAATCCTGTGAGATCTGCCGATCTAAAGCTCGCAGTGAGCGGGTTGGGTCTCCAGACCATGCCGTCCGATATGTTGTTGCATGCTGCCAATTTCAGCACACTGTTTGTGTGCATGGTGCTGAAGTTCCCGCAGATCTTTGTACTGATGCAAGCGAAATCAACGGCTGGAGTCAGCCTCAACAGTCTACTCCTAGAGTTGATCGGGTATGTGAGTTTTGGCTAAAAAGTTATTTGTCTTTAAAATGTGCAACTTCTGGTGAAAGGCAAATTCATTGTGACATAATGAGGTAAGGTGTGCAGTGCGCTACTATTATTCGAAGATGGAGTTGATGTGGTGTTGTCTTCCTGTTTCTCACCGGGTACTAACCCACCTCCAAACTCCATTCAAAATGGTTGTAATTTATCATGGCCTTGGTTATATAGACGAGCATATCCTTAGACGCGATACTCAACCCCTAATTTATTTAATGGTAAATTAACCTTTACATCTTGACCAAGTTTAATTAAATCAAACGTTATAAAACATCTTTTTGCGACAACGTCCTCACTAACTATCCCACTGTTTGCCTTTGTAGAGGGAAAACAACGAGCTTCAATAATGAGAGATTATTATTGGTGCGAGCACGAGGATTAAAGCCAGTTTCTTTTCTGGCTGAAGTGTAACATAGGACCGTACTGTCCTGTACGTGTCCTATTTTATAATCTATAAATATAGTCCTATTTTATAACCCATTTTTATAATCTATAGATTTTCTCCAGGGATCCCTGACTGAGTCCAGAGGCACACAACTAAAGCTATTCTCATAACAAATAATCCCACTCTGAAGACTTAACCCTAAACAATTTTGTGTAGTTTATAGAGTTGGGGACCAGGTAATGTGTTCCCAGTTAGGTCTGTTTGTGTGAAACAGTGTAATGACAACGATGTAGGCTAGTTTGTGTCTGGAACCGGAAGTACTGACACAAACAATTCTTTTTTCTTTTTTTTTTTTAGGTTTTTTTAAAATTTTTGTAGGTTTTATAAAAGTTCCACTTGACCCATATTTAGTTTGTGTCTGTACGGCTGTATAATCGGTCAGTTTCCTGTCTCTCCCCGGTGCCTGGCAGTGGCTGCACTGTCCCACATGTCTCTACTGTGCTGGTGAGCAATAGCCTGCTGTCACTGCGCATGCTACAGTGAAATAGCCAACCTTTGAAGCTGCACTAAGCACGATGCCTAAAATAAGTCATTTTATAAATTCATATATTACATTGGCATAGATTTACACCGCCATCCCTGTTGCTGGTGGGGAAATATCTATTTACAGCGCGTAGCCATTACACAATAACTAGTCTCGCTTTGCCAGACCTTCCTCCACAGCACTGCATAGGAAGGTCTGGTGTATCTACACAGCAATCCGGGATGCGATATTTTTTCCCCACTATATCCACGCCAAGACCCGTCCTTCAATAGCTTCTATTGGCCAGGCGTCCATGCTTATGCATGATAGGGTAACCTGATTTGTACAGGTCTTATCTCCTGACCAATCGGATATCCTAACCTTAACCACTCAAGGTCATATGAATAACCTAAAAAACAAAACACTATGGCCACGCCAAGACCCATCGCCGTCGCCATTGTGGGATTTGATTTAGTATCTGGGATGAGAGAAAAACGTGGTCTTGTTTATTGGCATTTCTTTAAACCAATCACATTTGCCTCGGGCGGTGCTAAGCACCAAGCGGCTTAGTAGCCTCGGGAAGGAACTTGTTTTGGTGGAACGTGTCTGTTCAAAGGTTGTATTAGTCCTGCAAAAGAAAACTCAGATTGGACAGATAGTCTAGCTAGCTGTCTGGATTTACCCTGCAGAGATCTGAGGAGCAGTTAACCATAGTCCTCAGAAATCCATCAGAGTTTAAAATTCCAACACAATGAAAGCAAAGGGTAACGAGACATCCAAAAAGAGCGATATCTGGCGGAATTTCCAGCAGAACGAGGGCAATCCCAGAAGTGGAACGTCGTGGCTACAAACTACACAATACGTAATTTTTAATTGCTCCATGGTATAAAATGTCTGGATTAAATGTAAAATTCCAATCCGTCTCCTCAACTGCAGTCAGTTGTTTATTGTATAAAACCTCCCATATCCCTGGTGGGTGAATGTCAGCATGTTGTGTGCAGTTTGGGGGTATTGTCATATAACTACAATCCATTTGACACCACAAATGTGTGGAAATGCCTTGTGCAGCTTTAAATTGGATTTGGATTTGTTTGTTTATCGTTACGGCAACGTCAGCTGCTCGCATCAGTTCCTCATCCATCACTGTGCCTGAGCACAGCAGCAGCCTGTAAACACGTGCACCCAGCTGCATGTAGGCTTGGGAAGCAGGCTCTCCAGCTGTAGACACTCCGACATTATTTCCCTAAAGACTACAAATTGGAGGCTGAGTTTGTTGATCCCATGCCACTACATCAGCTGTTGCCTGATCTGTGTTTTGTATTTTTTTGCCAGTCACCCGGTCACGGCCTTGTTAGCTTTTAAAAATTGCTTCAGTGTTTCATCTAAATCAGTACTATACATTATAATACAATGTAATAACCTGCGACCATCTGCTTTACAGGTATATTGTTTTTGTAACGTACCAGATGTACTATGACTACCCACCTCCAACATACCTGGAATATCCAATCCTCATTGCTCAAGGTGAGTTGTCTGAAGTTGCATGAGGGGTCATGTATTAAAATGTTGTGTGGTTATAATTTTGTAGGCAAATGTGTATTCTTTCCAGCTATTCTGTTGTATGTCTTTTTTAATTAAAACTACTTAATTAGCACATCATACCCCCCGTCTAGAAAAATAATAAATTAAGTGCTCAGATACAGTAACTTATCTTGTTAAAGCAAAGCAAACCATCAAATTGACAATTGTATGTGTATGGTTTAATAGTACACAGGTTTGACAAAAAAACAAAATCAATGTGGGAAATACTTGATGTCATGTTTTAGTTTAACAGTAATCGCATGCAGTGTAGAAACAAATGACTTGACATGGGTCTCAATGGAGAGGGGATTTATGTCACCTTTGACATTTTATTGATCTTGATTTGTAACCGGTGGCAACCGCGGTAACAGATCCCTCCTTACACTGTAGTTAAGCCTCTAGAGCAGCAGCTGTTGAAGCCTGTCACTGGCATCTGAACAATAGAGGAGTCCAATATCATATGTGTCTTTAGAAGCAAGTATGCAAACCAGCGATGTTCGTTTGTGGGTGAGTTAATGAGACGGTAGAGTTAATGTAGAGGTAGAGCGGCCATCCACTAAGCAGAAGATTGGTGGTTCAGTCCCTGCAGTGTGCATGTTCGAGTGTCCTTGGCAAGATACGGAAACCCCAAGTTGCTCCCAAATGTTTTTCTCCTGATGAGCAGGTGGCACCTTGCATGGTAGCCTCTGCCCCCAGTGTATGTACGATGTGTACGGTAAATGTTTGCTAATTGTTTTGAGTGGTTGCTGAAACAAAAAATGTTTCTGCAGGTTTCACCAAGTCAAATGTAGGAGTTTTTAAGACTTTCTTTTTAAGGCCAATATGAATGGAAATTAAGACCTATATCACAAAATCAACTAAGCCCTAAAATCAGAATATTTTCATGCCAAGTATTACTAAACTTGCACTTCCCCATGGCCAAAGAATACTGTACATTTTGTCTGTGGTACAATCCGAAAGAGACTCGCACCACTAACAAAAAAGCTGATTGGCTGTGATTTAAATTGCATGTTGGTCTCATTTATGTTTGGACTAGCGAGGAAAAGAACTAAAACGCCACGGAATAAATGAATAAAAATAGAAAAAGAGCATTAGAGGGAGCGTTGCATGGATGTAGGAAAATGAAGATCAATTATTTAAGAATTTAAGACTTTTTAATGCCTAAAACCTTTATTTTGAATTGTTAGACTTTTTAAGACCATGCAGAAACCCTGAATATAAATATGGTACATTTACCATCAAGTGTCCCTTGAAATGAAAACTCATGCATCAACATGCAGCCCACTGGTCAATTTATAACCTGCCCCGTGTCCTCAGATGCCATTCTTCTGCTCCTTATCCTCCACTACAATGGCAGCCTGCGGCACAGCCTCATCTACACCTTGCTGTATCCTTTCAAATACAAAGTGTTCATATAATGTTGAAGAAAATCAATGACCCATTGGCCTTTGTCGATGCCTTGTCACGTGTTATTGCCTTGACGTGATGTGTTCAGGTTTGTTGGAGGTTGGCGGCTCCTCACTGTGGAGAAGTGGATCATAGATTTGGCCATGGTAATAAATCAGTTTAACATCAATCATAAGTCGCAGTAAGTTACAAAGTGAGCAAGGAAAAGGCATGTCATCAGTCAGGAGTAATGAGCTAGAGATTTGAACAGACCTCATTGCACCTGGTGAATCTCATGGAGGCACCCAGACCTTATAAATGCCAAATGGTCCTGTTGGTTAATGAGATGAATATGTCTGAAGGTGCATTTGCATTTAAATAGGTGAGAGCGGTGATCCTGCAACTGTTTTCCACTTAAAAGTTCAAGCTTTAGTGTGTAACGTTTTTTTAAATACTTAACGTCCGTTACATTCCATTGCCAAATGAGTTGACACAAAGATAATTAAGACTATCAACGCTCTCTGTATTTCTCAGTATGACTATGTTTAGGAGATTATGTCGTGTAGCAACTTTCACGCGCACAAAACTCAAGTGAAGATAATTACGTCTTCTGAAGAGTTCCTAATGTTTTTTACCTGCTTGGAGGAGTAGCGGGGTTGCAGTGCAATCACGGAAGGCTTGCAGAAAGTGAAACTTTTAAGCTTAATAGTAGGTACAGTGGTCATGGTGTTTAGTCTGTATTCAGTCCCACTGTCCACTGTCTTCTCAGAGTCTGTGCACATTCATCAGTGCAGCCAGTAAATTGGCCCAACTGCAATGCCTGTGGAGGTCTAAGGATGCTGGACAGGTTAGCGCCCTCTCCTGGGCTCTGGCTACCTACACATGTATGGGTGAGTATCACATATGGACATGAAAACGCAGTAGTCCTTTGTGTGTTGCACCTTTACCTTTCCAATTTCATCATCCTCTTATCTGTCTAAATCTTATGTTTAGCATTCTTTATAGATTCAGAAACGCTTTTTTTCTTCTCCCTAAAGTACTTTTACTCTGTTTCAGTTCAATAATATGCATAATACTATTTATTCCGCTCCAAATTTGGACAAATCAGCAATTCCACGCTTCATTAATTAAATATTAGATGCTCTCTTTGATAATGAGCATGTCATTAACTCGGCTTCCTCTTTGTTCCAGCACGGATTTACACCACCACTGTGACAACTGGAGACATGCAGGGTAAGTCAAAGGGAATTACAAATGACTGTGGGATATGTAGTGTCCCAGAAAAGAATGTTTTGTGAACTCTATAATTATTTCAGAAGCAACTCTTTAAAAAGATTTGTTTTCTAAATAACTATTATCATACTTTACCATGAGTAAAATGATTTTTTGTGGTCTGGTGCTTTGCTATGAGGATAACGGCACTGGGAGTGGAATTCCACAAGGGAAGCTGCATCAGGGAGTCCTCCGTCAGTATCTATCAGTATAGTATCTGTTTCTAAAGAACATGTGTAGCTCTCATGTGCTTTCAAGGGAGAAAATGCAGTAAACACGTGTTGTGAAATATGAAATAGAATCTGCTATCATAGTTTAAATTTTGCATGAACGCATAGATGGATTATAGAACAAAAGCCCCCTCCCCTTCTCCACAGTAGCAAGACAGCCAGACTAAGAGACATAAAACAGCACTTTTGCGTCTTGTGGTTGCTTTTGTGGTCATTTTATTGTTAGGACGCTTATAAAAGAGGCTGACCCACCTGGGCCTGTGTCCAGTTCAGTAATCTATCCACGCATCCAACAGCAAAATATTCTATATGTACTATAAGAACATACTCAATCTGTTTTGTTTTCCTTACTTGTCAGAATCCAGGGAGAAGTGAACCAGACTGCTGAAAGAGAAAGGCATTTTTAAAAACCTTCTAGTTGATGATTGCAGGTCCTCTGGCCAAACTTACACCTATAACAGGAAGGAAGTAGTGTCATAGACATTGATGCGTTTAAAATGTTTGAGAATTAACAGTCAATAAAGCTTAAGAGAAAAAAAGCAATCGTAAGCTCCTGGCTCACCAAGTGACATTCACTATAGCACCTTTTTTATGTTTATGTTTCCAGATTCTCAGCAAGTTCTCATACATATATAGGTATGTTTTATTTTAATCAAATTTGTCTCGTTGTCACAGTTCTGGTGCGGTTCATTGCCATGACTTTGCTCAACATGTGGGTGCTGCTCACCGTGCTCTACTACCAGAGACACAGCAGCAGGTCCACGAAAGAGGACTAAGCTTTAGAGTTGGAGCCTGAGACCGGCCGACCTGTAAACCTGCAGTTCACGCCCATGGTCCCCAGCTCTGATCACAGCCACGACTAAATCAAAAACTATGAGTAACGGTTAATGCAGCTTTTGTAATACTGACGCATGAAATGTGCTTTTTATATCATTACCAACGTATTGAACCTCTTTTTTTTTTTATACAACATTCCAGGGACTGGAAGTCTGCTCAAGCTTGTGAGAGCAGAGACCAATGCTTTTTCATATTGTATGTGACCAAATGCATTATTAGACAGTGCAGGACAAGCATATCTGATATCTTACCGCTCACAATGAGAAATACTGTATTTTAAAAGCGTTTATAAGTCCTTTTGTGAACTATTTTAATAAAGCTAACATTCTATCTTCTTACATTGGTCATTTCAATATTGTGCTTTAAAAACTCATCAAGAAAATGAGCAAAGTTCTTGCGCACCTTTACAGAATTGGAGCTTTCAAGACATTTCTTTTCAAGACAAAAATAATCCAAAACCAAAAGGCACATCCATGTCTTTATTGTTGACGTAGTTATTGTTATAGAGCTGTTTGGTAGCAAACATGCAATCTGGATGTAGAGCCCTTAAATACAAAGTGGACAAGGCTGTTATAAATAATATAATGTGCACTGTATGGCATGTAAAATATATACTGTGTATATTTATATGTATAAAACATGCTTCTTAGTTAAAGGAGAGTACTCAGTACACACACTCACACGCACACACACAAAAAGTTACTCTCCACCTGCTATTTAAGCCACATACACAACAATGTGCCCAAACTCTGAGTTTGGTTACTTTTAATACAAAAATATCAGGACAAACACCTTTAGGGAAAAAAAAAAAAAAGGAATAGTGCTGTTCAGTATTTTGACCCTTGGGATATGATTGCATACCTTCATTGTTCCAGCTTCTTATTGGTAAATTCTCCTCAATTACTACAAACTACATTTCTGACAGGTGAAGGCCTGTGTGTGACAGCACTTAAAGTGTGAGGCCTGAAAAGGCAAACACATGCAAGTCCACTCAGAGTAGTTGGTGATGACAGGGGGCGTCAGTCAAGTATATTTGGATAGAAATAATACAATGCCTGCGTGTCGTCTCTGGTAAAGCCCAGATGTACATTCAAACAACAAAAGGAGCATAGCTCGGATCAGAAAAGCATCAATGGTGCACCTCCTGAATTCAGTAAACATTAACCCTCATAACTGACAGTGCAGGTTGGAAGAATTATGGGATTGTGATGATCTCATGTCTGGGTCCCCATCTAATGCCATTCAGAGCAGGATTATGTTCACTTGTAACCGTTCCTGTAGTCATACAACAACAAACTGGAGATTCAGCACGTGCCAGAGTCAGAAATCTGAATAAGTGGCACTCAAGGAATGATTAGCTCAAATTCTGAAGGAATTGGACACCCCTTCCCCCGCCTTGCAGACTTTCCCAGAACACACAGCTGGTTTGCTTAAGTACCTTATTCAAGTTTCTGTGGCCCGTGTGCACCGGAAAGCAGAATTGTAGGAAGCAAGAAGCTACAATCAATAGGTTAGAGAGTCTGAATAAGCCAAAGTACAGATACTGTATCTGGGATCAAGTTCAACAATCTTAGCTGTATCCAGCCAACAAATTACAGATTTCACTATAGTCTGAGTGTAGTGTTCCCCATTAAACCCTTCATATTGTTCACAAACATTAAACACAGGAATGCCTTTTTCTTTATTTGGCCACGAGAATCCCCAGAGGTGGTGAGGAGGAATTGAGAGTTTTCCTGTTGGGTCCTTCAATCAGACAGTGTGTCCTGGAGAGAAGTCTTGAGGTAAGAGTATCCACTTAAAAGAGCTCTCTTCTTTTCTGTACGAGTCAAACGAGCTGCTCTGGCCCCCAGAGACACTTAAAAGGCTCTAGTCAAGGGCCCATTAGAAGACTTTGGCTAATATGCTTACAAGCCATCCAGCTTGGTGAAAAGACCACAGGTGTTCAGGTGATTTTCATAGTCGTTGCCGCTTTGAGTGCCTGGGAAAGAAGTTCAACAAAAAGGATAACCAGATTTTGTAACGCTCACAGGCTGAAGCACGACAGGGTGGGCTATGGAGAAGTGATGTGGAGTTCAGTGTGCTGATCTGCAAACGAAGCTTTGTGTAGTCTTTGATTTAGGAGGACACACACCCCATCACCACGACGATGCACCACATTCTCAAGCAAGGTTAACTGGGGGAAGAGAGAGAAACAGATGCAAGATTAGTCTCAGCAAATACTTTGACTATCAGAGGATTACAACAGGTCATGTCCTCATGGAACATAAATAATACTAAACCAGGAGTCTGTACTTGAGTCCTTGCCCTCACTTATTTCACAATGTTTCGGTCTTCAGACTTTCGCAAAGGAAGGTTCCTGATTTCTAAGGAGCTCAGCTCTCCTGTGCTTTCTGCTAAAGTACAACAAAGTGCTTGTTAAATTTAAAACACATAAAAAAGGATATGATTTCGAAAATTATTTTATTGAACAAACTGGAAGAGTGAATGGAATATAAAAGGCACCACTAAAAAAAAAAAAATACTTTAAAAGTGCAGTTTACTACTGATTTTTATTTTCAACCAAAACAAAGAAAATCTCTGAGTCTTTTCGCGATATGTTTATTGTGAGTTGATATCACGGATATAAAAAAAAACATATTGTGCAGACCTCAAATAAAAAAATTCAAAAAAATACTGCATGTTTCTTTTATTTTTTTATTTTTTTATAAACACCCAGTGGTGAGGTGTTTCAAGCTATCAGGTGAGCAGCCGGAGAACCCCAACAAGCACATGCACTGGGACCGACATACAGTATGTGGACATAGCCCGCCACCACCACCACCACCACCACCTGACAACCAGGGCTGTGTCTGAACAAACAGTGCAAAAAGACACGTTTTGGTTGTATGCACACATATAAACACACTGAGTCATTAACAGAAACATCTAGGCGAAGGAAGAAAAAGAAAGGGTGGGAGAAGTCGTCATTTGTACCAGAGTCCACTGTGGGATTCTTCTTGTCGCATTTTGAAGCCATTTGACCTGCGAGGGCCGAGGTCAGAGGACATAAGGTCACGATGGGTGAGACATGTTTAAGGCCGTTACGTTAACAGCATTATGTAAATACAGAACAGCATCTCTTAATCCTCAGCAGCTTCAGAACCATCAACGTTTTGTCTTATGTAGCTGAGGCTACCACTCAAAAACATTACGGGACTCAAGTTTTTTCAAGAAAACAGAATAAGCAGCACAGGGTCTCGATACTGAGATTTGACTCATCAATATTCAGATAGGAATTTTCCTTTTCTAAAAATCACAACAAATTGGGACAGTAGCTGTGTAAATTGATGCCCTGTGGAAACTGTGTTCCAATGCCGCTGAAGTCAATGCACTCCACAGCACACACTGCACACAGTGTTACCATATGTGGTCCTCAGAAATGAATAGAGGAACAATCATCATCGATATCATCCAATGTCCAGTGCCAGTCCTGAAGACCAAAGTCCTCCCATCTGAAAGGGGAGATTAGTTTTGATGGCCAGGTAACAATTACTGCACATACAAACTGGTATCCAGAAATAAAGTCTATTAGTGTCGAGTCGCCTACTGTTCTCATTTAAAGAGACCGTGGGTTATGTAAGATATCCTGAGACACACGACGACACTGAGCAGTGGGAAACATTGCTCTCATTCTCTGCAGGCTCATCATGTATACAGAGAACAAAGCGCCACAGCCACTTACTTTATCACACTTCAAACTCTGAATTCTAGATACAAGGACAGATCTTATTCTCCTCTACAGGAACACTGCAAAAAATATAAACTGTGGGGTTCAAAACCATTAGCTTCTTTTAGTAGATTTGGTGACTCTGGGAGCACAAAAGATGAGAAAGATACCAGCATTTCTGGACTAATTTGCCCAGGTGCAGTGTCAGGCCGAAAGATTATTTAGCATTATTTGTTTTTCATGTCATCTGATCCATAGGAGCCAACCAAAGTAAAACTGATCACTTAATGTTGCATACAGTGTGTAATGTGTATAGTTTGACCCATTATACAATTCCAACTCTAGCCTATTCTTTGCCTCACTGGAGACCACCTGCATATCCCAACATTTCATACAAACTGGAAAACCTCAAGTCTTATGGGTGCCAAGCCTTTCTTTTAAGCTTGTCCAACAAGCAAAAACTGTTCAAACATGATCTCTTGTCTGTTTTGCTACCTGCTCTTGCTGGTGGGGAGCTGTCGACTGGGCCTCCTCATGGACTGGCTGGGCTGGACCTTCATGGAAGCGCGAGGCGAGGAGCGTGCAAACTGCTCTGGCGGGGGAGGCTTCTTGGGAATCTTCTTGACCAGTCGATTCACCCACTTCTGCTGCTCCTCCTGAGACAAGGCCAGCAGCAGCAGGTTCTTTGCCGAAGACACGTCGTAGTTCACTGGTAGTGGGAGAGAAGGGCAACTTTCAGTTATAGTCTTTAGTTTTCTTTGTTAGCAACATTGGTATTGCTGAAAATTCACAATATTAATATCTTAAAAAACATGAATTATGGTTGTGGGTAGGCGCCCAGCGCTGTCTTTGTAGCCTAGGTAAGTGGCCTGAAGTTTATACTTGTGTGTTGTTGTGTGTGTGTGTTAGTCTCCTTACAAGAATAGCAGGGCCGGCATGTGTGTGCACCTGGGGAGTGTGTGGTAGAGCAAGTGAGAGAGTGACGGTGATTGATTGGGAGCGAGTGCTGACTCTAGAGTCAAAGTGTCTCCTTTGTGCTTTTTGACCACAGTGAGAAATCTGTAGCAGGACTAGTTAACCCTCTCCTTGATGTCATGTTGTTTATGAAGTAGAACCAGGAAATGAGTTGAGGGAAATCCAACGCTACCAAGCCACAGCCAAGCGACGTGCGTTGCCGCAAGGTGTAGTTAAGTTTTTTTTAGAGTTAACGTCAGGCTACAGCGTAGGGTCCATGCCTCCATGTAACTAGCCACGGTGTAGATGTTACGTGGCAGCATACATTTACGCTTAAAATCAATGAACCTGTTTGTCCGTGGACCAGTCACTACGTGAAAGCTCCTACCTTTGCATGGTGCAATGATTTCCTCTTTCTTGTCCATGTGGTCCTTGTGGCACTTGATGTGACAGCGCCGGCACTCCAGGGCGGGCGGCGGCTTGAACATGTTCCACAGTGGCTTGGTGCACGCCTCACAGTTGGTTGGGAAATGGTAGAGCGTGGGGATGAACTCGTGGCCCTTGTGGCAGATGTAGCTGGACTTCTCTCCAATGGGCAGCGGATCCTCTGGCTCCTTTTTGCTCTCGCCTTCGTTGGCATAAAGAATCTGGAAAAGAGAATGAGTAGTAGTAAGGATTTTTATTCCAAATGTGTGCTCAAACAAAAATCATATGTTGATCATTCAGAACTTTATTTCTTTATTAAACAAATTTAAGACATCACAGTCCAATTCAGAATTTCAATAAGACCAGTCATACTGAGACAGACCTGGAATATCCTGGGGATTTCTTTGGCATCAGCACGGTACACATCTGTTTGAGTGACAGGCCTCACGTGGAAGAGTTTGCTGTGTGAAGAAAATAAGTTTGTGTCAACAAGTTAGCTGCACCTTAATTCAACAAGAAATTCCCGTACTGCAACAAACTAAACTGAGTCCTGGGTTGCCTTCTCTGCAGAGGAGGATTAGGTGGTATACTCACTCTATATCAAGCACCATGTAAGGAATGGACTGCTCTTTGTCTTGCTCATTGTTATAGAAGAGAATCTTCTTGCTGCTCACTACAACATACTAAAGGAACAGAACAGACGTGGTAATGTTACTTTAGTTCAGGGAGAGACATGTGAAAATCATCGAAGCAGCTTCACTCTCTCTACCTTTTTCTCCCATCCAAACTTCTTGGTGTTGTTTCTTACAGGGAGAGAGAGCCAGCCCTCCAGCCTTGTTTCTGAGTGAGCGAAAGACACCAAAAAAGTTACAGTATGTAATCACGGATCATCTGTCAGTGTTAACATAAATTACATTTTCAGACTACCTTCATTTGAATTTTAAAGATGGAATAACTGACCCATTCCAGCCACCAACATAAAGAATGCTTTCATAATGAAAAATAAGATTCAAGATTCCAAATTATTTTATTAATCCCCCAATGGGATTAATAATACTTCTTTTTAAAGAATTTTTAAAAATACTTTTTCTTTCTTCAAAACTCACATCCTCATAACTCCCCATTTAAAATAGTTTTTCACATAAAGTATACATTAATTTTACACTATGCAATATTCAAATATTGTATGTACAATTTAATGACAAGCAATATCAGGCTTTCCGCATGTGTCAACATGTCAAATTTAAGTCCTTTAAGAATTAAATTTAAGACCTATGATCACAACATAAAAGTACGACATGTGCTCAACAATGAGCATTAGAGGTAGCAAGGATGTTGGAAAATTAAGACCTGTTAAAAATGATTTAAGACATAGAACACACTACGTCGGCAAATTTAATACTTTCAAAAGCCTAAAATTGTGATTGTGAAATGTTTTACTTTTTAAGACCCCGCGGCTACCCTGAATATGGAAATTGATTAGAGTTACATTTAAGAGCTCTCACCTGCGTATGCATCATCAGCATCAAACTCGGGCCCACTGCTGACGCTGGCAGAGTCCATTGATTGAACACTGAGCGCCTGCAGGAGGTTCCTCAGCTGCTCGATGTCACTGTCCTTACTGTCCAGGGCCATCTGCAGCTCAATACGCATCTGGCTCTCATCAGACAGTTGCTGCAAATAAAGAACAACAGAGGAAACAAGGTCCAGTCACAGACTATAGGAAGTGGGGTTTCTCAATGGGAATTGACAGGACTGGGAAAGTATCTTCCACATTTGTACACAATTGCAGAAAATCATCGACGATTGTTCATGAGATTACACTTGTAAAAGGAAAGTGGTCTACTGACCGCCTGCATTTCGTTAATCTCTCTTTGATATTTGATGATGCTGCTGTTGAGTTTTTCCTTCTCCGACCTCAGCTCCAACTGCAGCTTTCTGTTCTCCTTCTCCTTTCGCCGCATGTCTGTGTCGTTACCGCGGCGACTGCCTACTCCGCGAACCTCCTTCCTGTTCATGATCTCTGCCAGCTTATTGACGGCCTGTAGACGGACACAAGCACCACAGTTCATGCTTCAGCTTGCTTTAGTCTAATTGTAGGAAAGCCTCAGGAGCTGATGGATCCAGATACTTTGATTCTTCTCGCATATCTAGCTCTTTCCATTTCATAACAAAACCTCTTCAGCTGCTGTAAAAGTGTGTAAATGACTAAAAATGAAGCACTTGTGTGGCATTATTTAATAGAGACGTTTAAAACCTGAGTTTTCAGAGTCCTCTCTGACTGAAGCTGCTTCTCAAATGCCTGCTTCATCTGGCTGATCTGCTGCTCCCAATCCTTTGACTTCTCGGATTCTGAAACAGAAGAGATGGTAAATGTCAAACCCTGACAACTTTTAGCTTCAAACAAAACATACGGTTACATTTTAAACATTTTATTTACCTTCTACTGCCTCCTTCAGTTTGTTGTTCAGCTCCTCCTTCTCATTGGCTAGGTTGGCGACATCACTGGTCAGGGTCCTATTGGCTTCCTCCAGCTGCATGGGGCGGGAAATACGGTCATGCATTCACTGTATTATAGGTGGTTATGAGTGGCGTCTGTAGGCCTGCGTGATTGTTATAAAATCACGATCCAACCTGTTCATGATTTAATTTTTAAATAACTTTGATTTTTTAATTATTCTTTTCCAAAACTTCAATTCTCATTTAATTTTATGAGCCGACTGCATCACAAACGCTTCTACTTTCTTCTCATAGACTGTATAAATTAGGTTTTAAAGCGTTGCAATGCTGTCCCTTCTCTTCACTGAAGCCTCTATGTTTGTGTGCAATAAAATTGTGGCAGAGAATCGTAATATCAATTCTAAGCTAAAAACTTCCCCGAATCGTGCAGGCCTAGCCGTCTGTCTGCCACTACCACCTGAACCTCTTCTGTTGTCATGGTGTCTTTTGTACAGCTTGAGAATGCAATGAGTTTACACTTAATTGTTGTCATCTTGCAAGTTTTAGAGCTTTTGAAACTTCCTACAATCCAAAACCCTTTTCAGATGACACAGATTGATCATACAACTGAATATAGAGACAGGGGTTGATGCAACTCACCGAACTGATGGTGATATCCTTCTCAGATAGCTCCTGGCGATGGCGGGCCATCATTTCCTTCAGTTCCAGCTCCTTCATGATCTTCTCCTTCTCCAGGTCGGAGTACTGCTCCTCAGCGATGGAGCGCGCCAGCTGCTCCGAGTCAGCCTTTGTCAGTGTGATCTCCAGCTGAGCTGCCAGCGAATCCCTTAACGGCATTTCAAAGGTAAAAAATGAAAGGCTGAACAACTATTGATCACAAAATACACATGTATCATTCAGAGATGTAAACAATTGCTAAAATGAATAAAATATTGTTTGATATATGTGATATATGTATATGATATATTATCTGACTGCTAGTTTATTGCTACTATTGCTACTTCCTTATTTTGTCTTGGTTTTGGCCATGTTTTAAAAAAACAGCTGTTGAATTTTGTGACTGATGTTTCAAGTGGATTTAAAAACATTTATATTTTCAAACTGACAAACCAACCTCTCCTCCTGTAGCTCCTGCAGAGACTGCTGCACATCTTTGTAGAGTTTGTTCCTCTCCTCACACTCCTCCTTTAGTTCACGAACCTGGGTCTTATACAGCGTCTGGAAAACAGTTGATACACCTCGCCTTCACAATACATTTACACACGCTGTGAAGCAACTCAATGCCTCAATGCACCTCATGAATTCAGCAGCCTACTACTGTGGATTTCCACTGGGAAGACCAGAAATAAAATATAAACACTATGATATAGGGAAACCTATCGCTTGGGTTTTGTTAAGCACTAGGTTATTCCTTTTACACAGATCGTGCAATGTTTCTTATAGAAATTCATTTTAAAAATCCTTAACAATTCAATACACATAACATGCATTAGCTAGTGAAATAAAAGCAATGCTGTTCTGATGGCATATTACAGCCCACACACTCAGCATAAGAGATGCAGAACCACAATGTGTTGCTTAGTCATTTCATATCCACATTTGTAATTACAGAGCAGAATAAAGACTCACAGAGAAATACTGTTCAGCTTCTAACTGGTCCTGTAATTCCTTCATTTGCCCGTCTGTGTCCTGTCTTTCTCTGCAATCAAAAATAAATGAAACATTCTATTATCTATCATCCTCCTTGTGTCAACATAGGAATCCTTGAGTATTAATGGTAGAACAGAAGTAAACCAAAATGTAAACTGACTTGCGCAGCTCTTGGTTCTGTTTCTCAAGGCTGCGTTTAATGTCGAGCAGATGATTTGTTTCCTGCTTGAGTTGCTTTTCGGAGGTTCGTAGAGAACTGAGCTGCTGGTTCTGGGCTTTCAGGTCGTTCTGAGTCAGGTTACGCTTCTGGGTCTCCTGTTCAATCTTAAGCGTTAGGTTTTTCACCTGAAAGAATAAACAGAATACAGCGGGACATTCATGTTATTATTTCAGGGTTTCTGTAGGTTTAACCAAGTCAAATTTAATACTTTTTAAGACCATTATGAATAAGTAACAATAACATAATTTAAGACCTACTGTTTATCACAACATCAAAAAAGAAAAGGTAATGCAGTCATAAAATAAATAGCTTTCTTGTATAAAAGCACTAGGCTTCAAATACGTTGTTAGTAACCAACTTAAATCAAGCCCTAAATTAATTTTATTCAAGCCAAGGATCCCTAAACTTGCACTTTCCCATAGCCTATTGCGCCATCCGAGAGAGACTTGCGCCAATAATATGAAAGCTAACTAGCTAACTGGCTGCAATATTAGACGCATGTTGGTCTCATCTGTAGTCGTAATACAGCAAATTATATTTGGACGTAGGAAAATTAAGACCTGTGTCATACTATTTAAGACCTAGAACACTATACCTCAGCAAATTTAAGACGTTTTAAAGCCTAAAATTGGGATTTAGACAATTTAGACTTGTTAAAATCCTGCGGAAACCCTTTATTTAGATATCTGTTCTTTCTGTTTTTGTATTTCCTGAATGACTGTTATTCCTTTACAGCTCAGAACTGACATATTATTCCATAAGTTGAGAGATCGGTTTACGTAGACACCGTTTAATAACTTAACACACATTTCACTGTTCCCCTGTACAGAATGTAAACCCTCACCTCTTCAGTTAGTCGGTCCTTGTTTCTGCGCAGCTCATCTAGTTTCTGCAGAGCCTGTTTATAGTCACAGTCCATCATGCTGCTGTGCTTCTCCAGATCCAGTATTCGGTTCTCCAGCCGAAGTTTGGCCGCTCGCTCCTCCACCAGCTTCTGTTCCATCTCTGAATGGGATTTGTTTTTATTATATCAATGTAATTTAAAGGTTAAAAGTCATGTTCACCAATACTGACGGGTATGGAAAGCTGTAACAATAAATGCAAAATGTGTGCATAGTGAAGCAATGCATCAGCGCTGAACGTGGGGTCAAAAATGTCCAGTAGTGCTTAAAAAAAATTTACGTTTATTTTTTGGGCATTTTTGGCCTTTATTTGACAGGACAGATCAGGAAATGACAGAGGAGAGAGAGGGGGGATGACACGCAGGTCGGAGTTAAACCCAGACCTGCTGTCTCGAGGAGTTAACCTCTATATATGGGCTCCTGCTCTACCAGCTGAGCTAGCTGGGCGCCTGCTGCCAAATTATCTTGAGTGAATTGCTTCTCGTTGTAAGTAGGTAGTCAGTACAAATCAGTAGTCTGTGCCCTCACCCTTCATGGACTCTGACTTGGCGCCCTCGATGGTTACTTTGATCTTGCTCTTGTCTGCCAGCAGTGCCCTGGTGCTCCTATGAGCCGTCTCCTCCTGCTCCAGCTCCTGCTGCAGCACCTTCAGCTTGTAGGTCAAATCAATCTCCTTGTTGCTCTTCTCCTGCACAGAGAAAACCAGGGCAGAGATGTTGTGCCAAACTCTACATCCAGTGACATAATGACTTGATGGTAAGGCTACACAAAATAAGAAAGATATGCCATAACATTGTTGAATAATGCAATGATGTTATTACTTGCGACAAATAAAGAGATGTTGAAGTGTATTCAGTTCTGCTGCTTTATGGCAAGACATGGAAAAACATTTAAATACTTTACAAACCATTGGAGAATATACAGTAGTCCATAAAAGGGTTTTAAAAACTGAGTTATCATTTAGTCTACTTTTCTGGTTTACCTTCTCCAGATCGGTGTGTTTTTCCTGAAGCTGTCTCTTCTCAGTCTCCGCTTTGGCCAGAGCCTGTCTCTGCTGGCGGACCTCCTCCTCCAGGCCGGAGATTCGTCCTGCAAACCAAAACCAAGAGAATTCTTGTAACATACAACAAACTAAACACTTTTACTTTAATTGTTATGACATGCTCATGCACAATTTCAGCAAGCATTTACAGGAGCAAACATGTAGGACCAGTAGGGTGCTTAACAGCTTCTTCCCAAATAATCACGTCCACACACGCAAGGTCGCTGTTCCTATTTTATGGAATATTGTGCTGTCTGAATGTTTGTTTTTAAGCTCTTTTATTTGATATAATTGTTGTAAAATTGTTTTTTACTTATAGGTATTTTTTCTATTTCATTAATTTGCACTGTGACTGATAAGAAACAGCTTTTCCTTTTTTCTGA
Source organism: Etheostoma cragini (assembly GCF_013103735.1). Taxonomy (NCBI): domain Eukaryota; kingdom Metazoa; phylum Chordata; class Actinopteri; order Perciformes; family Percidae; genus Etheostoma; species Etheostoma cragini. The sequence goes on along the minus strand of NC_048426.1, from coordinate 20,294,577 downwards.
ATATGCAAAAACTCAGTGAAATGACAGTGAATTGAACTGAATCATCTCTCTCTTTATTGTATGCAAACACTGTTCTGTGGCCAGTAAGACTGGAGCAGTACTGGGCAGCCTGTGTGCTGTTTTTTTATTCAGCCGGGCCGTTACATGTGCCACAGTTTGTTTATATACACACACAAAAGCCTGATTATTTAAAGTAATCAGCTCAAGGCAATTTTTTGATTCATTTCATATTAGTTACATGGTTAAAATGAATGCTATTTCTCCAATATCCCAGTAAGTCAATTAAGTCAACTCAATTATATTGTGCTACGTTGTTTGATTTGTAAATGCAACAACTTGTCACTGCATCCGATAACCAACAACTGCTGTTTGACGGGAAGCTCGCTGAATGGAAGTGAAAGATTTTGCATTAGTTATTTCAAGAAGATTGCATAGAGTAGCCTATATGTGTGTGATTTGGTTAAAGAGATACAATAGTTTTGGAGAATGTAACCGTTATACCTGCTACACCAGAGTCAGTTCCTAATAAATGCCTTAGGACAAACCTTTTTGAGCATTTGATGCAGTCTGAAGTTGTGTTAGTCAGGTATGTCAAACTGTATTATTAGGACGGACACACACACACACACACCCACACCCACACCCACACCCACACACACTCTAACTATAATTAGTGTAAGCTGCTGGGCAGACAGAAGTGAAGGTGTGTAATAGAAGTTCCCCTTACAAAAACACAGGTAACTATTTCAGCAAATCCTTACAGCAGAATTTTAAACACTTAATTGCATTTCACTATTATCATGGATAGCACATTGCTCTATACCTTTATATAAATAAAATACAAAATCAGACTATAATTTTAAATCCTATCCTAAAACCAGATGACCATTAGTTACAGACTAAAAAACTTCCAGGGTTGTGAATTGAGTACTCTGTGTGTGTGTGTGTGTGTGTGAGACCCACCCATCAGGTCACTGATGGTCTCTGAGCCCTGGCTGTGCTCCCTCCTCTCTGTCTCCAGTGCGGCCTGCAGGCTGATGCACTCCTTCTCCAGGCTCAGCTTGCTCCGCTCCAGCAGGCAGCATTTGTCCTGCAGCTCGCGCACGTTAGCCTCCAGCTGCTGCAGTTGCTTGCTGCTGTCCGCCTGGGTTTTTCGGAGCCTTGTCGCTGCCTCAGACTCGGCCCGTAACAACGTGTTGGCTTCTTCCAGCTGACAGAAGCAACATGGAAAGAAATGTGTGAAGATCAGTTGGATCACTTTTATTTGGTGACTCAACACTTTTCTATTTGTTAAAGTATGTACTGAGTCCCGTAACATACAAACTTTCAAATCAAGTACTTTATTTTTGAAAAAGAGAAACCGGTGCTACCCAGTGCAGTTCTCAAATACACAATTCAGTACTTCCTGTTTGCGTTTAACATATTTCCACAATTTTTGTCTGTCCATATCAAGGTTTAATATCATGTTGATATCTCAGTTTTTGGAAATATAGCGTACTGCATCACATTGGTTGTAATCCAATAACTAATTAAATACATTTGATATTTGTTAAGCAATTAGATCACAGTAGCTTATAACATTCCTTTTGTTACTTACCTTTCAATCATTATTTCCGTATTTTAACAATAGTAGGTGGCTTTTTAGACATTAAACGTCAGTTCCCACACATGAGATATAACACTTAGGACTGACCTGTTTCTGCAGGTGAATGTTCTTCTCATTGGAAATGTGTGAATTCTGGTTTCTCCTTTTCATGTCATCTAGCTGGTCTCGAAGGCTGTTGACTGCACAACACATAAAGAACGCGGACGCAAAGTATAATGGTGAATCTTTTAATGCACCAAACTTCTTTTGTATGCTGTATTACTACAATACTCAAGTATTAATCCTTCATTAAAGTTTTAATCAGTGAGGAGTTGGGGCACAGAACAGAGTAACAGTTACAGCACAACAAGAAAGGAAGGCCTACAGACGTGTATTCCTCTTGTGAGCAGAGCATGTTTTCAATCTGTTTGAGAAGACAATTTGACCAGGTGATGGCAGTAATGTCCACTGCATGTGTTGACAGTCAACACATGCAGTGGCATACTTTTTTCCACATTTTTTCAAAAGCTCACAAGTCAACTGTTGACTCGGGATGTCAAAACACACTTTTTGATGCATCAAATTGGATGCCATTATTTAAATAAACATTTTCAATGTCTCATCTTGTAAAAAGTAAAATAAAATGATTTTTTTGAAACAAGTAAAGAATTAGTCTTCTTGTCTTCATTTAATATAACTATGCAACAAAGTAAATCAAAGGAATTGTATTACACACATACATACAAACACTATGGATGTAACGGTATGAAAATTTAACCTCACGGTTATAGTAACCAAAATATCACAGTTTTGGGTATTATTGTTTGCATTTTTAAAAGTGTGTTTAATGCTTTTAGCAGCAACTTTTTTCCTGCACGTTATGAACACAGGATAATTATCTTCAATCAGCTGTCCTTCGGCATTCTTAAAATAACCAAAATATGCCCATGCTTCAGACTTAGTCCTCCTGCTGGGCTGATAAATGTCCTGAGTGCTGTCATCTCCGCCATGATTCCAACTTCAAAAACCACACGCTGTGGGCTACACAGTGCGCCTGCGCGGCAACTTCAGGAGACTCAGATAATGCTGGGAAGGATTAAACACACGGTTTCCACACCATGGTAATCCACAGTGATAATGTTATTTTAAATGAAAAGGGTTAATTGTTATAGTCAACATTTTTATTGTGGTTTACCGTTACACCTGTAATCTAATATATATACACAGACTCTACAATATAAATATAAATGGATTGTATTTATATAGCGCTTTTCTAGTCTTATCAACTACTCAAAGCGCTTTGACATAGTACAGGAATCATTCACCATTCACACACTGAGGCCGAGGCTGATGTACAATGGGCCACCTGCTCATCAGATAAACATCGCTCTTCCACAGCCACCCACCCACCCATGATATATATATATATATATATATATATATATATATATATATATATATATATACACAAACACACACATATACATATATACACACACATTTTCACAATATACAGTGGGTACGGAAAATATTAAGACCCCTTTAAATTTTTCACTGTTTCATTGCAATCATTTTCCAAAAATCTAAGAAAGTTTGTTTTATTTCTCAATAATGTACACTCAGCGCCCCATCTTGACAGAAAAAAAAAATATGTAGATTTTTTTGCAAATTTATTAAAAAACAAAAACTGAATTATCACATGGTCAGAAGTATTCAGACCCTTTGCTCAGTATTAAGTAGAAGCACCCTTTTAAGCTAGTACAGCCATGAGTTTTTCACACCTGCATTTGGGGATCCTCTGCCATTCTTCCTCGCAGATCCTCTCCAGTTCCGTCAGGTTGGATGAGGACCATTGTGGACAGCCATTTTCCGGTCTGTCCAGGCATGCTCAATTGGGTTTAGGTCAGAGCTCTGGCTGGGCCTGTCAAGAAGGGTCACAGAGTTGTTCCAAAGCCACTCCTTTGTTATTTTAGCTGTGTGCTTAAGGTCATTGTCTTGTTGGAAGGTGAACCTTCGGCCTAGTCTGAGGTCCTGAGCACTCTGGATGAGGTTTTCTTCCAGGATATCTCTGTACTTGGCCGCATTTATCTTTCCTTCAATTGCAACCGGTCGTCCTGACCCTGCAGCTGAAAAACACCCCCATAGCATGATGCTGCCAACACCATGTTTAACTGTTGGGATTGTATTGGGCAGGTGATGAGCAGTACCTGGTTTTCTCGACTTAGAATTAACACCAAAAAGTTCGATCTTGGTCTCATCAGACCAGAGAGTCTAATTTCTCATAGTCTGTGAGTCCTTCATGTGTTTCTTTGCAAACTCTATGCGGCCTTTCATACGTCTTGCTCTGAGGAGAGGATTCCGTTGGGCCACTCTGCCATAAAGCCCCGACTGGTGGAGGGCTGCAGTGATAGTTGACTTTATGGAACTTTCTCCCATCTCTTACTGCATCTCTGGAGCTCAGCCCCAGTTATCTTTGGGTTCTTCTTTACCTCTCTCACCAAGGCTCTTCTCCCACAATTGCTCAGTTTGGCTGGACGGGCAGGTCTAGGAAGACTTCTGGTTGTCCCAAACTCCTTCCATTTAAGGATTATGGAGGTCGCTGTGCTCTTAGGAACCTTGAGTGCTGCAAAAATTGTTTTGTAACCTTGGCCAGATCTGTGCCTTGCCACATCTCTGTCTCGGAGCTCCTTGGGCAGTTCCTTCAACCTCATGATTCTCATTTGCTCTGACATGCACTGTGAGCTTTAAGGTCTTTTATAGACAGGTGTGGGCCTTTCCTAATCAAGTCCTTTTAGTTTAATTACACACAGCAGGACTCCAATGAAGGAGTAGAACCATCTTATGGAGGATCAGAAGAAATGTACAGCATGTGAGTTAAAAATGAGTGTCACAGCAAAAGGTCTGAATATGTATGATCATGGGATATTTCAGTTTTGCTTTTTTAATAAATTTGCAAATATTTCTGCATTTCTGTTTTTTTCTGTCAAGTTGGGGTGCTGTGTACATTAATGAGAAATAAACTGAACTTTTTTGAATTTTGGAAAATGGCTGCAATAAAACAAAGAGTGAAAAATTTAAAAGGGTCTGAATACTTTCCATACCCGCTGTATGTGTGTTTGTGTCACGTTACCTTCATTCTCCAGGCCGCGCTTCCTGTCGGCCTCGCTCTCGGCCTTGCGGTGGCTCTCTAGGCTCTTGTGCTGCAGTAGGGCTTTCTCTCTCTCTAGCTGCCTCAGACTCGACTCCAGATTCTTTCTGCTGCTCACCTAAAATCAATCAAATACTTTGTTCAACATGTCCCATAGGGCTGGTTACGTTTCACGATGCTGGTTCCATAACTTGCTTTATGAGAAATGGTTCCTGAGTATCCAATCGGGGCTAGACACAAATCCAATCCCTAAAGACATTTTAAAGTGGTTATCAGAATTCGGCAAGCGCTCCGGCTAAACCTCACGGGATACGACACATTGGCATTCAACCAAAACATGGTCAAGTGAAAAGTGAGAAATCATTATTCTGACTTAAATTAAGTTTTTGGAAAAGGCCACACAAATGGGTGAAAATGATGGAACTGGAATGATCCCGGAGGGGATCGTGGCACCAGGAAGTATTAAAACTAGAACAGAGCCAAAAATATGAAAGTGATCTCCAATACTAACAAGTGACGGACTGTGTCTTCACTGTTTGACTGGGTTTAGCTTACCTCTTCCTCAAGTTCTTTGGAGATTTTGTCTAGACGACTAGTGGCAGCTCTGCAAAAAGAAAACGAAACAACATTTACCAAAGCTCTTGGCAGTGATGGTCCGTGTGCCCAAGTCAGCCAGTGGTGGAACATGAAGAAAAGCTACAATTCTCTGCTCCTGTACCTGTGTTTGTGCTCTAGATCAGATTTTGCCTGCTTCTCATTATTCAGCTGCACCTCTATTTGGCGCATTTTCTTCTGCAGTGCTGCTGACTGTGAAGAGAAAACAATCAACCAATCACACATGATGTAATGACTAATCAAATGCTCAGGTTAAAGAACTGTTTGCAACCTTTACTGGATGTCAATAATCTTTCCTGTGTATTATGCAGTGAAGCAATTACCATAACTGACAGGATAGTGAAAACATATAGATCTTTTGGTGCTAAACAAGTTCGGTGCTGGATAGGTAAAGTGAGTTTTTAGAGTTTTTTCAGCCCCTAATGAGCGCTTTGAAGCTAAACCAAAAGAGTTAAAGGACCCACATAGTAAAAATGTAAGTACTTTTTTATGATAAAGTTGGTCGAGGTGTTATATAAATACAGTGAAAGTATCAAAACGCTCAATCCACAGAGAAATGCAAACAGCACATAGAAAATGTGCCTTTGAATGAGCCATCAGGACATCCATACGGTTGTGATGTCGCAACTATACAATACATAGGTAGAAAATACCGTTATAGTCTTTCCCTGGCTGCAGTGACAGCAAAGATACACTGACCAATCAGAGCAGACTCGGCTTTTTCGGGTAGGAGACAGAGATAGAAGTATATTCACACAAACAGTATGAGAAAAATAAAGTGTGTTTGTTTTTAACATTAAAGCATGTAAACATGTTCAAGTAGAAACCCAAAATACAAGTATGAACCTGAAAATTACTGATATATGTCTCCTTTAAGTTGCGGACTGTAAAACCAAAACAATGAGCAAAAAGTAGGGCTGGGTGATATGGAGAAAACCAAATATCACAATATTGTAGACCAAATGCATCAATGTTGATATTGCCGTGGTATTGTAGGGTTGACGTTTGGTGTTTAAACAATGACATTTTAGATAAATAACCATCAGTAATGTGGATATAATGACTAAGTGGGTAAAAGGCAAATAACAGAACAGCTAAAACAGTCTGAAAGTGTGATATCCAAAATTTAAGACGATATCGAAAGACATATAGCAATTTTGATATAATATCAATATATTACCCAGCCCTAGCTGAATGAGGCAAAAACTGTCCGTACATCTTAGGAGAACTCCAGAATTGGGATACAATTTTCTGTTTGTCACTATGAGCGACCCTTTCACATCTATGCAGTCATTAACAAAGACAGTTTCGCAGTGACGGTGTATTAACGGGATGTTAAAACTGCAAATAGAACCTGGGCCTTTGTTGTCTTCCTTCTGGTAGTGATTGATTAGGCAGCTCAGTTTGGTCTGAAGTTAATAACAGATTAGCTTTTAGGCCTGCTACTTACACCAAAAGCTGCTTAAGTCTTTCTGTGTGACTAAGAATATTGAAATTTGAACAAAGTACAAATAAATCACTGGATCAGACAAATGAAATCCTTTTCTGAGTCATTTCCATCATAATCCCGAATATTTAACAGTATGAAGCTGGATTAATCGCAATGTCAAGGCTAGTGTGGTCATGTTAACTGATGCCTGGATTATTTATTTCCTGAGAAGCTTGGGACTGTTTTACTGGAGTTGCTCGAGGTTCACCTGGCAGTTATAGTGTGTAGAAGGGAAAGAACCAACCTCTCCTTTTGAGTTATCATGAGCCACCAAGATATTGTTGGAACCATTTAGTAACCTAAAGAAGGAAACGGACAAAATCAACATAAAGTCAAGATCACAGCCAAGAATAAATCTCTGTAAGTGCTAAGATACCTGAAATTATAAGATACAGCTAGACAAACTGATGACTTACTGGTCTTCTTTGAAGTAAGTGAAGCCAACAAAGGGTAACTGGTTTCCAACAAAGGCCTTAGGAGTGGGGAACGTTTCTACATCGCCTTTGTCATCTTCAATCTCATCAAAATTACTTGTGTCTATGTCACTGCTCAGCTCTGGGACCACGGGGGCAGCAGCTGAGGAAGGAGAGAGAGAAGGAGAGAGAAAGAGAGAGAGAGAGAGAGAGAGAGAGAGAGAGAGAGAGAGAGAGAGAGAGAGAGAGAGAGAGAGAGAGAGAGAGAGAGAGAGGGCGCAAGTGTAAATTGCTGGAAAAAGGAAATGCTGTGTAAACAAAACTTGGCATAAATAATTTTGTCTTGTACTGCAAGACAGCTGCTGTTCCGGACAAATTCTTGTTTAGAGTTTAGATTTGTGTAAAAGGGTCATTTTATTGGCTCAGGTGAAGCTGCTTGTTGATGTGTAGCAATACTTACTGTCTCTGATGGTGTCGAAGGTCCACTGGTCGTTCTTGAAAAAAGGGTGTCGCTTGATTTCCTCCACGCCATTTCTGCCCAATCGCACCTCCCTCAAAATAAAAAGAGTGAAAGAGTTATAGAGCAATGACTAAAGGTACTCTTTGTCTTCAGTTCAACAGTATCAGTAGAAACAGGCAAACATGGCCTATTGATACATATTCTTTTCTGGGAGTCATTAGAATTAAATAAATTAAAGCCAGAACCAATTACACAGACTTTGGCCTAAAGCATCACAAACCAATGCAGTGGTAAACACAAGAGATCTGCGTGCAGCTTAAAAGCATCAACATGTTATGTAATGTCTGAGTATTGCAGAACATAAAAAGTAACCCTGTTTGCCCTTCTGGTGTAATCACCTTCAGCACTTGAACATGAAATGTGAAAGACTGTAACTCGTTGTACCTGTCAGTCAGGAAGGCACAGATGATATTCTTCGCATCATTGGAGATCTCCACATCATCAGGAAAGTTGAGGGAGTTTTTGTGGTCCATGATCTTACTGTAGGTTCCCACCAGAGAGTCAGCGTAGAATGGTGTGTCACCTAACAGCGAATACAGTAAGTTAGCTATAATAATAAAAGCAATGAAATGTTGGAATCAAGCATCATTTCTTTTACTGAGAGGACTCCAACGCTAAAAAAGACCACTCCTTACATGCAAAAATATTTTCAAAAACCCTTCACTCATTTTATAAAATCACTGACTTCATTCAATTTTCACTGACCGACAAGCATCTCGAAGATGAAGACCCCTACGGACCACCAGTCACACTCTCTCCCATAGTACCCGTCTCCTCCTTGAGATTTCAGCACCTCTGGAGAGATATAGTCCGGAGTCCCGACAGCTGTATCACAGTGCACCATGCCGGTCTGCAACACAAATACTGGAATCAATATCCTTTGCATGTTTTGACATTATAGCCTAAGGACCTGGTTTTATGTCTCAACTTAAAGTGTAACTCCCGTTTTTTTTTTTTTCAACCAGGGCCCTATTTCCCAATGCATTTGTGTCTCTTTAATAGACAGATTGAACATCTGCTGCTCAGCTGCACAGTGATTTGTGCGCTCAATAGGCAATAACACATCCATGACTTTGTGTTATCTAAAAGATTTTCAATTTAAAATAATTGTATTTGCTTATGTCTCACAGCCATGTGGATTAGAGGAGGGAAATCCTGACATGGTAACTCAGCGTTGTGTCCAAGGTAAATCACTGGACACATCCCAGACCAGACCACAGATATCTGGCAGCAACAGGTCCCACTCTAAACAACATATATTCTTAGGGCATAAAAGGGGCACAGCACCCACGGAAGCGCTACCAATATTGTGAGCCACGCAGACCTTCTCTCTTTCTCTTCATCCGTTACGTTGTAGCCTACTCTGGCTCAAATGAATAGCCTACATATGGTCATCAAACTATAACGATTTTTTTGGTCACTTACACAGTTCCCCCAGTGGGTTATACAGGTTTAAACCCAGTACCGTTAGAGCTCTAGCAACACAGATCCCTGCTAAACCTTTGCACTGAGGGTTAGGGTTAGTAAAAGGTTTATAAACCTTAAAAAATAAAAAATAAATTAACTAATTGATAAATAAGATTGGGAAATGATTGTGCTGCACTGAAGTTTCAATGATGGGATACAACTCACAGAGTCCATCTTCATGCATGTGCCGAAGTCGGCCAGTTTGAGGTGTCCCAATCTGTCCAGCAGCATGTTGTCTGGCTTGACGTCTCGATGGATGAAGCCCATGGAGTGAATGGCATCCAGGGCCATCACCACCTCAGCTGTGTAGAACTTGGCCCATTTCTCCGGCACGTCATAGGTGCTGGTGAGGTTGACCAGGTCACCCCCTGGCATGTACTCCATCACCATGTAGAGGTAGTGCTCATCTTGGAAGGCACAGCACAACTGAACAACCCAAACACAAACATCCATTACTAGAGGTTGCTAATTCTGGTATAAATGACATGCCAAGAGATGTAAATTAGTGTGGGTGGGTGGAGGAGGGATGGGAACTTTCAGTGACAACATTGTATCAATACATGGACGCCAAGAAGCAAGCTTTTATTAAATTTCACGTGAGAATTTAACCTTTTGATCCAAGAATAATAAGATCAATTGCTTTTTTAGTCCACTAGACGGACAATTGAAGTGAGATGAACAAACCAGAGAATTTTCTTTACCCAGACAAAACAGATGTTGACAAAGTGTTGCTTGAAGTTGGAAAACGGGTAATCAGTTGAAATATATCGCAGAATATTACAATATGTTTAAAATCACAAAAATATTGTACTGCGACACAAGTATTGTGATTGTATCGTGGAGTCTATGGTGATTCCCACCTGTAACAATTAGCACCAATCTGTTTGCCATAGCTGTAGGTTTCCGTGTGACGTTGCTATGTTATTAGAATAATAAACAAACATAAAGAATGTTTTGTAAAATGTAACCATCTGAAGCAAAACAATATTTAATAGTTTATAAGGAATCATACAACTTGTCAAAATTTTACTATATGGTATTCATCAATAAGAGGGGATTTATTTATATTTCTTATATACAGTATATTTTTTTATATTTAGTGCAAGAGGGGTGCACTGAATTCAATCTCCCATCCAAAATTTGCGATATGTGTTTAAACTTTGAGGATGTAACTGAACAAAAAATAAATCAGAAGCTGAGCAGTGAATTATATGTCATACCTGCACAACCCAGGGGCTGTTGGCAAAGGCCATGATGTCCCTCTCTTCCCAGAAGAAAGCTGAGTCTGAGCGCTTGATCATCTCAAACTTGCTCAGTAGCTTCATGGCGTAGACCTTCTGAGAGGCTTTGTGTCGGACCTGAATGTCGGCAGTATTCAGTTATTCACAGTTTAAAAAGTAACAGAGAGTTTGAGATTCTTAACAGCCTCACTTTTATTCTGAGTAACACTCTGGCCAAATGGTGCATTACAGGTTCCACCAAACTGCAAACTACATCAAATCACTGACTGCCTTAAAATGTCAATGCGTTCCATCATAACAGATGTTTTCCATGCTGTCAATTCAATGTGCAGTAAAAGAACACTTTGAGTGTGGAATTTACAGTTCGGTGTAAACCTCAGGAATATTCACAAATATTCTCAAAGGCCTTGACTAGAAAAAGAGGCAGTACATCATTTGAATTATAATTGCATAGAATGTATGTGTAGTCTTACAGAAGACCATGGCAAAGATTTTATTACTCTACAGAACCCTCAGTGACAGCTGAAAAAGAAAACCAACACTCACTAGTTGAACTTCACCAAATGCCCCTCGACCGATGACTTTAACTCTGTCAAAGTCTTCCGACTTCATCTGGAGGTCTCGAGTCTGTGCTATGACTTTCTCATCTGACAATGAAGAAAATAAAAGAATCCCATCATAACTGTTGTGAATTCACCACATCAACACATTTACAGCTTTAAAATAAGGCAAATATCATCCGCCTGAGGCCAATACAAATCGTTGTGTGCCTCATTTGCACTATGTAAGTCTTTCCTGGAGCATTAAGCTGTTGTGCTGACTTTACCTTCTTTTAACATTCACTTTTTTGTCATGCACCAGCAACTACATAGATGTTAACATCGTCTTTTTTTTATTTGTCCTCCATCTCTCTCTTATTACATCTGGCACACAAAAGCTACTTACATCTGTTTAGGAAGGTTTCGATGTTTTTGTTCTTGCGTAGTGCAGGGTAGTCCAAGTCTAAGACCAGGGCGTTTATGGAGTCCTGCGCAGAAAGAAAAACTAATTATTCATCGCTCATGATGATCGACAGACATGAGTGAAGTCGTTACAATGGGTCATATCACTATCATGCAGAATTTATAAATTGGATACTTAATAGTGGGAATCTGGACCTTGTGTCCGTCTTTCCCATCTAAGTGGCATCATGTAAAAGACCCCAAGCTGTTATTTTTTGCAGTATACAGAAAGAACAAGTTATAAAACCTTTTTTGCACAGTGGATTCAGTGGATGTTGCTCATTAAAGGTTACATCACACTGCAAGTCATTGTGTTGCAATTGAAACATGACAACTACTCAAAGACCAAGATGTGTTTTCTCCGTTCATGTGCATCAGCATTCATTGGCACACAACAAGGGAATTGTGAGAGTTTTGCAAAAATCCCAGCTCAAGTGTCAAAATATTTACTGTTAGATTTTAATCCTTTAGGCTAATGCTGGACATGATGTATTCATGATTGTGCATAGTGTGAACATCTGATACAGCGCAATACAAAGGAAATGCATCATGTCATACCAAACTTTGATTCCTGATGACTATAACTACTACTCTAACCACACTGTAGAAACAGTGCCACTGAAGAAAGCAAATTGATCGAAGCTCGTATTTACAAAACATGAAGCAAAACCATCTGGCAAACACTTTCTACCCAATAAAGGCAGTGGAGTGCAGGACTGACTTCATACAGCAGCAGGCCTACACTAAAACCTAACAATCCTGACCACTGACTGCATTTCTAAAGAGGGGTTTATTTTCTGTATATGTTGTCATCATTGGACAGAACAAAAACAGTTACATACCACTGCTGCCCAGCAAGTCTGAATAAAATCTAACGGCTTTGCTCCAGAAGTTCATTGAACAATGATCAACTTGATGGACTTGATACATAAACAACAACTAAACGCAAAGAAAACGGTTTTAACTAAAGGCTCTGTTCCGAGAGAGAGAGAGAGACTATTTTTTTTCCAGCAGCCACCTACTGTCAGTGATATTCATCTTGATCATGAGAAACACGTTGTTACTGTTACCAGGAGACACAGTCACCTCCACACAGTGTGGTGGTATTATTAGTCAACAAATTTTTAACAACATAAGTTTCTTTTCATTATTATTATTGGATTTTTTTACCAAATTGACACACAAAAACACCACATGCTGTACATAACCTACCATACACATAGCTATTATCAGGATCTACATATATGCACGTGTTTATGTAACAACATCAGTTTCTAAATAAATCTACTGAAAGGGAAAATAATTCTTCATATACTATATCTCAGTTGAACATTTGTTATTGTGGTAACTGACTATCATTAATATCTGTATGTGTCTAAATCAAGCTTGTAATAGAGGGTATATTTAGTGCAAAAGTTGTTAGTTTACATATCTGACCACTTTGAGAAGTAAGACAATACTTAAGAAAAACATTCTGAATCAACCTCAAAACCCTGTCCTGTTAGAGCTCAAGCAACACAGATCCCTGCTAAACCTTTGCACTGAGGGTTAGAGTTAGTAAAAGGTTTACGGAGAAAGTCAAAAATATAAATTAACTAATTGATAAATAAAGTTGGGAAATGCATGCACTTGAAGATAAGAATAATGTTACAGAAGCCTGTCTATGATATAGCATGTGTCTATGAAATAGCTAGCCCTTGTCGTTAATGTTAGCTTGCCAGCTAAAATGCTTTAGCTACTGTTACAAGAGTTAATATAGCGATGCTACAGCATGTAGTAAAGTATCTAGTGAAGTAAATGGAATTGATGGTTAACATTATCTGCACTGGCTGGTGTGTGTGTTGAAAGTTAGCTTAAGCTAAGTAGCATGCTGAAAAGTCTGGTGCTCAGTGTTTTTAGCCACTAGTTATTTCGCTTATGCTAGCTAGCCAGCTATCCACACAAATGCACAAGGAAAATAGAAAATGTACTGAGAAAAAGGAAACGTTTCATTGGGTAAATATTAATTACATGATTAAATGTGTGCCAGGATAAAAATATAGGAACATTAAATAAACAATGAAAAGAATAAGATAAATAAGAGTAAAATAAATTTGGTTTTAATGATCAATATTGACCAACTGGAGGTCAAAAGGAAAGTGAGCTTTATATTTTTTTTAAACCCCATTCTAATAATTTCACTTACAGTAGCAATCACTAATATATTTTTTACTTGTCTGATAAACTATCACTACATTTGGTCAATTTTGGGGCTCCATATCAATTAAGGAGTCTAACATCCACTTCAGTGTTGTTGTACGCGTCTTTACACTCTGTCAACACACACACACACACACAAACAGAGAGAGAGAGAGCGAGAGCGAGAGAGAGAGCGAGAGTGTGTGTGTGTGTGTGTGTGTGTGTGTGTGTGTCAGCAGCCTGACAAGAAACAGCGGCTGGGAACTGGACTATAGCACTGCAGCAGCATGTTGGGTCAACTGAAAACAAGTTGAGTATTTGTAACGTTCAGTCATTTTATAATAGATATAGTTTGACCTAGGGCAATGTAGGGAAACCATTAAAGAAGCAAAAGACAGACTGATGCAAACCCCTAATCATTATAGTGTGTTACAATAAGGAAGTCATCTATCAACTATTGTCAGCTACACATTCCTGAACGGTCACTGTGCGGAGCTGTTTGAAAAACTGGACCAAGCCAAATGTTATAACAGACAACATTAAAAAGGCCAACTCTGACCCAGTGGTCTAAACTGGTTTCTTTAAAACTTTTTTTCTTCCTCCCATCATTGCAGTGCTATACACGATTGCTCACATCATTTGTACTCATTTCTTCTCTCTTCTAATTTTTCTTTTGCCCTTTTCTGCTGCACTCCCACCGTCTCATCTGCCCATCCTCCTGTTCTCTGCATTGTTGTCCGCATGGCTGCAGTCAGCCTGCATTGAGCTGCAGACTCTGTTTCATCATCTCAATTTCACTTCCCCTTTAAAGGACTGACCTCACACAAAACTACTATTTAAGGGAAAAAATACACACGCCGGAGGGTGGAGAGGCCAAAGGCGTGTGCACGTACAAGCAAAAGGATCTCCCTACGAGCACAGCAATACAGGAAATGATCCACCCCACCCCACCCCAGGGCTGACAGATAATTTCACTGTGTCATGAAGCCAGTCCCCGTGTGCAAGTCATTTCCTCTGAGGCAGTATTCTCTGCTACTGCTGCGCTTCATTTGTCTGCAGCAAACATTTATTTTACACGTACATGTCTCATGGCAGCTACATGTATGACCATGCGTACAATGTATCTAATACATTCTATGTTGGGTGTGTTTAGAGACACAATTTACTAAAACATTTGCCAAAACATCTGCAACAGTAAGTACATGGCAGCAGTTGAAATCAACGCCCTACTGTTCTTGATCCATGCATACACATTGCAGGTCCATGATGTCTTCACGTTTCACTGCGGTCTGTTTTAAAAGATGAAGCTGCTGTGGTATCTTCATTACCGAAACACTGTGGTTGTGTCAAGCTACAGAGGAAACAAGAGAAACAACTGCAATAACCACAGGTGACACACTGTTTCCACTTTTCTAAGTTTTTAATTAACTTTGTCCTTTGTGTCAGATTTTGTAGTGGGATTTCTTATTTCCTATCAAATCGCATTTTTAGTCAATAAGAAGAAAGGAGTTTCTTAAACATTTTACCACCATGCATCTTGACTGGCTGCTCTACAGCGTCTAAGGGGCAGGAGCGCAACAAGTCACTGGGCATCAAGCAGCAATTTTCACAATGCAACAGGCCTCATATAAATCATGCATTTTGTTTACAATGTATAATTTAAATCAGTAAACATTGAATTTTCATGTAGGTCTGCACTTCTGCGACTAATGACTGCTTGTATATTTATTAGGAATTGCTTTATTGCGGATATGACCGTTTCTTAGCAACTTATGAGCCAATCTAAACCAAACCACAGCAGACTAATTAAAGCTCTAGTACGTACTTCCTGTCTTCCAGATGAGAAATTTTAAGTACTGGTGCGTCCACATGATACAAGTCTTCCACGACCACCTCCTCCTCATTGCAGTTGGTAGTATCCAAGGAGAACACAGAGGATTGAAAAAACATGATGACTCTTCAGAAGAGGAAAATTATCTCCCAAATATAATAATACAGACAAATATAGATAGAGTTGTGTGGAGCCAACAGTCTTAATTCACTTTCTAACAACTCATGTGACAATGGCTTGAACGGACGTTCATTCATATCAAAAAGGGTTGGGTTGGGAACCGGAGGGTCAGTGATTCAAGTCTGCATACGGACTAAAGTATGATCATGGACTGGTAGCTGAAGAGGTTCCAGTTCCCCCCCTGGGCACTACCAAGGTGCTCTTAAGCCCTAAGTCTTAAGGGTTGGGTGAAGAAACGGTTGCTGCTCATCATTAAGGGTGGCAGTAGCTCAGTCCGTAGGGAGTTGGGTTGGGAACCGGAGGGTCACTGGTTCAAGTCCCCGTATGGACCAAAAAGTACGGAGTGTGGATTGGTGGCTGGAGAGTTGCCACTTCACCTCCTGAGCACCGCCAGGTGCTGTTGAGCAAGGCACCGTACCCCGCTCAGGGCGCTGGTTTGGCTGGCAGCCCACTCACTCTGATATCTCTCCATTAGTGCATGTGTGTGTGTGTGTAGTTCAGGAATGTGTGTAAACTAACAAAGTGTGGACACAGAGTGTAGATTGTAATCAATAAACAGATTAAAATTAAATCATAAAGATCCATTAATAATCAATCATGTTTACATACTTGGGGTGTCATGATTCAATTTGTGATTTAAACAAACAAGGACCCCCAATAAGAGCCATTAGATGGATAGATAAAAGGGTACTTTGCAAGGTGCAATTGAATGCACCATGGAGTCAAATCCCAGATGGTTTGCCTTCCTTGTTTGTTTACATAGTAAAGCGGCATGGCAGTTAGCTCTGTACCAAAGTGTTCAAAGTAGAAAGACACTACGGCAGAGGGGGTTAAGTTTCACATATTTCCAACTTTGGACATGAAAAAAAAGATGACAAACATTCATCGTTGCCACAAGGATTACAAAGTAAACGCTTGGACTCACTACAGGCACGTAGCAAACATTCCATATCTACAAACTGGACATCTTGGTGACATATTATTCCTTTCTCTGTGATTTCTATATCTCCCATGTTAAACAAGATAAATCAAGTGTGGAGGAAGGATAAATAAATAAACACATGTTGCCCTGGTGATGGCAAGAGGTGCTAGTGGCTCTGCAGTGAAGCAGTAAAACGATGTTAGTGGATGAAACTTAATTGTTTTTGTTTTTTTGCAAATCAAACTGCACTTGAAAATTGCTTGGCTAACTCTTCTGGCGACACATAAGGAGAAGGCAGAGAAGTGTCAGCTAGGCCTGTTTGTAGTGATGACATCTTTAACTTGGGTAAAGTTGGGTACAAAAAATGGGTACAATTCCCGTTTAATATGCTTTATTTAAAAGCAGCAGCAGATATTTCAAGATCTCACGATTGGCAGAGACCCTGCACATCATACATAATAAGCAGTTTAGTGCATCAGAGTACCACAAGAGAAATGGTTCTCTTGATTTGCTTCCAATAGTGTTACTGTAAAAAAAAAAAAAAAAAATGCCAACAAGCCTCCAGAGGACATTTCTCAGCTACTCAGTCAAGGCGGCTATTTATAAATATTAAATAACTTACAAGTGTCTGGGGAAGTGTGACGCTGCATCATAATGCATCTGACATACACTATCTGGACTTGCCTGTCTCAGACAAACAGAGACCCTCCCTTCCTCGTCCAAAGCAACGTTGGCTTCACATGCATTAAAAAGGGAAAGTTTTTTTGTGGCAATGAATCTAAATAATTAGAAACGATGATGTCAGATCTTCTACCCGAGCTTTATAAACAGGGCAGATGGTTGTCCAACAGTACAGTAATGTTTTCCTGAGCTGATAGCAGTATTATCTGTCCAGTTAGGCTTATCAGTAGGAGTTGTTATGTGTCTATTAGATAGCAATTCAGCATTTTACCATTGCTATACTGTAATCCAGCAAATGGGTTATGGCTGGTTGCTTAGCAACTCCAGCAAAATACAAAGATGAGTTGAAGCTACAGAGAAGCAGCAGGCAGGAGTTTTATAAGCACCCTGTTACAGCACATTCTATTCTTTTCCATTTTATTTACCCAACTTGCTGTTGACATTCCGGAGCTGTCGTTCTACCTTTGCCTGCTTCCACTCTTTATCACCCTATAAAAAGCCACGAGGATCCACCACTCAGGAATGTGATGATATTAATCTGAAAGGAGCAAAACCAAGAGAGAAATAACCCAACTATTCAAAGCCTATCACATCACAAACTCTCCCTGCTCAATTTGCAATTATCCCACCCCCCTTAAAAAAAAAAAAAAAAAAACTTTTCCTCCCCTCAATCCCATCTCATCACTAGGCATGTGGAACAGAAAACAAGCAGTACTGCTCTGGGCTTTAAAAGGATTGAGCAGAAAGTTAATGTTTTGATTAAATTCCAGCAGTTTTAAAAATAGTTGTGGGGATAAACGGTGGGCCGGGCAGAGTGAGGGGACCGTGCCAGGCAGGGCCCGTAAACCCTCCAAGAAAGACACAACAGCAGGAATCCTGCGGAGGCGCACAAATAGCAGAGCTTATGTCTCCACGGGGAATAACAAGAGTATGTCTTACTCTTGCTTTTGACAGATTTCTGTCTCATGCTCCTGTGCCCTGGGCATTTTTGGCACCCACGCTTTATTATAAAGTATACTGAGGAATGTGCCAGGAAACATATGCAGCAAAGGCAGGAATGCATGTACATAAGGTCCTGCGGTATGTTAACTGTATACATGGTTTTATGAAGGATCCTAATGTTCCACTGAAAAAAAATATATTAAAAAAAAATAAAAAAACGGGTTTGCGTTTCTTGCTGCAAACCAAATTTGCAATGATTTGATTCTAAACCCATTATCGATAAAACGATTTTTTTCTTCATGTACATTTCCATGAGGGATTTTTAAAAATATACAGTACACATAAATCTGCGTTTGATACTTAGTTTGCTATTCACTTCCTAGACAAAAAGCAGCTAAACAAAGCTCAGATTTTGGTGTATATTTGTCACACACAGGTTTTAATGAGATGTTTTGTCTACTGGGGGTTTTATTTTGTAGTCATTCCATGCTTAAGTCTTAAACATGCTTGTGAAAGTCACCTTCTCTCTAAGCAGTCTTCCATGTCAGGTTTTTTAAAACATGAAACATAATAAGCTCTAAAATGATAAAGTAGAACAACATGTACACAAAATTTCATTTTTTCCTTTTGTGTGTTTTTTCTGCACTCTTTCTGATTTGTACATGACTGGAGACAGTAACTTTTGAATCAAAAGCAACTCGTTTGATTTAAAAAAAAAAACGCATCTAAGAATCGATCATTTTTTCCCATCCCTACAAATTGTTGTTCAACATTTATGTCCATGTTCTATTGAACAATCACAGCGGAAATGTGTAGATTAAAACGGTGGTTTGACACAAACAAATTTATCATAAAATTTGCCTAAACAAAAGTTAAACACGAAAGAAACACGTGTAAGTTATGATTTACAAGGACAATATGGGAATAGTATATGAAGATACATTTCCGGGTGTGATATAAGACCACAAAATCTTCAGGAAACACCAATTTAAAAAAATGTTTAGCCAAAGTTGTCGCAAAGCAAAAATAATACACAAACTGGATCATTAAGAATTGAACACTTTGTGTTGTTCACTAGTATTACCATATCTCAATTATCATTTCTTTACTCTTGAACTGTTCATAATTCATGTCCATGCTTAAGCCACAACCTTAGGCAACATGACATCCTGACTTCACGTAAACATACACGCCAACTTTCTTAAGCCAAGTAGCATGTTATCTGTTTGCATTTGGAGCTATCCACGTGTATGTCCACGCTGTATACAGCGGGCGTAAACATAAACCCCACTCGCCGTGTTATTGCGAGAAGAAAGCGACCGTTGAGTTTGGAAAACGTGACACGCCGGTTGGGTTTAGGAAAAGAAGAACTGGGAAGGCTTTAGTAGAAACACAAACCAACGGTTGAGTTTAGGAAACGTGACCCGCGGGACACAATCCCCGGTCTCCAAACGGCGTTGATAAACATGCTAAAAAGCGAGTTTGAGTCTTCATAACACGCCAATAATGGTATATGAATTGGCGCTTCATACGTACGCCATTTTATGAGATCAGTAAACCGAGAGGGTTGGAAACCACTGGATTAATCTACTGATTATTTTTCCAGTTGATCGTTAGGTCTACGAAATGTCAGCAACTGGCACAAACTGGCCGTCAAACGTTCTGAGAGCCAATGATGATATCTTAAAATGTTTTGTGTCCAACCAACAGTACAAACCCAAATAAATTATGTTTACTATCATATAAGAGTGAAAAAAACACAAAAATAATTATTTTGAGATATGTTGTGTTTTTGTCACAGACCTCCTCTAAAGGCCGTTTTATGGTGGTGCGTAAATTCAGCGGCGTACCCCCACAGACCCCTCTGCGTCTAGAGACACTGTCTTTGCTTTTATGTCAACAAATAACCCAAAAATGATCGCCTTGATAATGTCATCAAGACTTTCTGTCCCGGACTCGGTCATGACTCGGACTCAAACCTTTTTGGACTCTGTCTTGTCTTGTCCTCGAACCTCTTTGGACTCGGCCTTGACTTGGTCTTCGACTCGACAAAGATGGTCTTGACTACACCCCTGGTCTACTCACAGCCATAAAACGACCTTAAAGCAGTAAAGAACCTTAGTTCCTCTGTCATTGAATAGCTTTAGTAACTTGCAATAAAAGCCAGTAACATCAGACTGTTGACATTAGGCCGAGTTCCAGTTTCAACTCTTAATTTGTGTAAATATTTTTTGTGTCGCCACAAACTATTTGAATTATAACCGTCAGCTTCAACACTAAAGCACAACTGGACTAAAATGCTCAACCACACACAAACAAACGCTGTTGTTTGGGTTTGTTGAAGGAAATGAAAGCTGTATGAACCCAGCGGCAACCCATAGCTGTTATGTGTTGTGCTGTTCTGTCGTTGCTGCAGGTTGCACAAAATGCAGCTTGTGTGTTGCTGAGATCAAGTGACGCATTATGCGTGTGCTTGTGAAAATGAACGTAAATGTGTGTCCAGGAGTACCCAAGACTGTGCATATGTATGTGTGTGTCCGTGAGAGAGAGTGTGTGTAGGAGGTTGCGTTTCACCAGCAGGTTGTGATGGAATGATTGCGCTGTGGCCAGATGGATGGTTTATGTATTGTGTGTGGGAGACTCCTGCTCTCCTCTCACTCACACCCTCAAACTAAAAATACATTAAGACTCAGGTATCAAACGTTTTAACACACACAACAGGGTGAAGATTTTTGCACAAGCCAACAATGGAATCTAACAAGATTTGTGAACAGCAACCGTCATTTGCAAGTGTGCTTTGCATAACTCGGTTCACGTTCCAGTGTGGAAAGTGAAAGTTCCTCAAAAGTCAAATCTTCCATCAGAGCTGTAACATCCAAAAATTGTGCACAAAGATTAGAGAGGGGGGCGCCGTTTTATTTATCTGTATGTATCAGAAGCTGCATTGTGCACGGCCACATTATCTCAACCAAGGTCTTCATGTCTAGACAAGGAGATCCTCCAGATTAAGACAAATCTTAGGGTGTATACATTTCCTTTCACATGAGAACCATTTACCGTCGCAAACACCTCAAGACACCGCATTCCATCTTTGTTTCTAGTCCAAATGTCACATTACAAGAATGGATGAGATTCACGGCAGTTTATTTAAAGGTTTATCATACAACGAGAACTAAGTTGTAGCATAGTCATAGTAGTAGTAATAACGTTCCTGGACATATCGCATACCCATTCAATTCTTCCTCATTTTTTGCATTCCTTCTCACATTCATGTAAGGTGGATCTTGAACCAGTTCATGTCTTGATTTATTTGTCCAAGGTATTATATAATGCGCTGTTAAGTATGTGTATATTTATTTGTGTGTGTCTCTGTGGGAGTGAATATGGGTGTGTGTAAGTTCCTGGATTTTTGCTCAGTTTGTAATGCATGTTTTACAGCAGAATAGGGGAATCCATTTACCTTTTTAAAGCAAACATAACATGGCTCAAGAGTCAGTCATTGTAATTTTTGTTCCAAATTCTTTACTTTTTAAGTCATTGTACCTGCCAGTAAGACGTTAGTTTAAGGTAAACTGCAAACAGCTGTCTGATGTATCACAGCAGCTGGAACATCGACAACAATGCAGCCCATTCAGTTAAAGTGCAGCCAGTGTCCCACAGTTTTGTCTTTAAAATGTGATTTTCCACAAAGTATGGGAATTGATAAGATTTTCTTGATACCAATGCCATTACCAATTCAGCTTATCGGTCTGATTCTTTGATTCCCTTATTAATTACTGACCAGTTGTCTGTGCAGAAAACAGTTGGCCCACACAGGTTTTCAACAACTGTTTTTACTATCTCTGAGTCTGGCTGTAGCCTGAGGGACAGCCGTAGCTATAGCAACAGCCTGTCATCATCTAGACTGGATGAAATCAGAGAATATTTGTACGGCATTGGTTTTCATTTAGGTTTGCTTAGTCAAAGAAAATAAATCTGCTAAGTTTCCAGCAGTATAGACAGTAGTAGTAGGCTTACGATTACAATGGATCGCACGATTTGGAACAGATTCTCAACTAGAACCCTTACCATCTATACCAATTCAAATGTACTTACATCAAAATGTAACATACATTCATACATACATACATTAATACATGCAGTGTTAGGTTACTAACTTTGTATGATATTGCTAATGAGTAAACAATGTGCCACATTGCACCCTGTAAAACAACACAGTCACTTTTAATTTCTTTAATTAATTAAGTTATATCTTGTTTAATCTGTACTGTCGTCACAGTGATTCCAGACCCTACATAAGTCACTCCTGCCCTTTACACAATATAATAAAACAATATTTAGTTACCTTCAGACAGAGCCCGGTAGGAGGTTTCCACTGTTTCTAGTCTTTGTGCAAAGCTAAGCTAACCGGCTGCTGGCTGCAGCTACATATTTATCAGACAGACTGTGGTATCAAGCCTACCAACTCTTGGCGAGAAAGCAAATAAGCGTATTTTCAAACTGTCAAACTATTCCTATGAGAGAGAGAAAAAAATTGAAACTTAAATGACATTGAACAGACAAAATATGTAAGTTAAATAGGAGTATATTTGGTTCAAACTAAAGCCTTGAGACAAAACGTATCAAAAGGTATTTAGAAAAACCTCTAGTTGACCATCTATGGCTTTAATAAACAGGGAAAACCCTGATAAAGTTACTTAGTTCTGACCACTTAAGAAGACCAGATGACACATAGCTGAAGGGAAGTGTAACATTTTAAAAACCGCTGAGGGCTTGCACACCCGGAAGACGCCATCCCGGGTCTTCTTCACTGAAGTGGAGCAAAAACCAAAAAAAGACTGCAGAGGCTCGGCAGTCTCATCAGAGGAGGTGTGGAGCAGAGAGACTGGCTTGTTTTGCAGGAAAAAAAAATTGGCTGGGGCCACCGTCCCCAGTGCCTTATAAGGCAGTGTTTCTATCCAGCTAGCACATTGAAGCCAGGACTGCTGCTGCTAGCCTAAGAGCAACTAAACTGCCCTCCTGAGACGGAGCAGACACTCAGGTTGAATATCAGGATAAAGACAATGCACAAGACACACAGGGGTTATCCCCACCTCCCTAAAGGGTTTATTAAAGGAAAGACTTTCAGTCAGGGAGGGGGGATGTCGGACAAGAAGATAAGAGAAATGGAAAAGACCAGAGAAGGTCAAGAAAAGGGAGACAGGAGATGTTAGACGAGAAAAATATTGATAAACATTAGGTTGGAAATGAAAGGACAACATAGGAAGAAAGAATATGGGAATGGAAATAGATAGGAAAAACAAACATGGGAAAGCAAAACTATATGCATAACAAGTGCATTATGTTATTAAGTGTGTTGGTCACCTAATGCTGAGCAAGGAGAGGATCATACTAAATGAACAGCAAAGAGACAGCCGGGGACTGTCCCCCCAAGACATGATCTGGAATACATCAGACAATCTCGTAGCTATCCATATCTCATATCGTTCACACTTAAGTGCTGTGCACAGTGCTGTGGCAGTACCAGGTCTGCAGCTGTGTCCCAAGGCATTGGATTGGAGCTACACTTAAAATACCTGCAGTGTGTTTAACAAGCCTGGGGGGGGACTGAGAGAGAAGCAGAGGCAGAGAGAATGAGATAAGGCTGAAAAGTGAACGGGAAAAGTGCAGTCATTCGCAGGGACTTTGAGCCCCATATATAGCTGCTAACTATTTACTCTATGAGGTCATTTCCTTTAGGACGACCAAAAGGCAATTTATGTGACTTGCAATCAAGTGTCCATGCTTTTTCTTTATCTCGAGAATTGTCCTTTCTTTTGCTTGCCCTCAACAATCCCTCCCTGCGCTTGGAGCTGCCAAGTAAGTCCAGCACTTCATCAGCAACAGTGTGCTGCCAAATAATGATCACTGCACTTAGCACAGGGAGAAGGTTGCTGAGATGTGAGGTTATATTTGATTGAATGCTGATAGAGGCAATATAGTGATTAAAAGTGTATATGACCACAGTGTACGGCGCCATTAAAGCATCATTCATGGGCTTTTTGCTGATTACTCTGAGTATTCTCTGGAAGGTGTGAGTTAAGTGTTGATTACAAATGGCAAAGTTGTTTACAGAGGACTCTCTCTTGCCTAATTGTAATGCCAGGGTACAATACTGTATATCGCAGCTCATAAAAAAGGTCAGCCTTCTTTACAGGAAAGTCACTGAGTTTACTTGACATATGCTGCAGATTCCTCACTGTCAGCTTTCTGTATCCTCGGGGTAGTCTGCCCTCTGTTCCCTGGCAAGTCCTAAATACATCTGACTAAGCTCAGAAAAGTACAAACCTGATTTACCAAGTTGCTTTTATAAAGCTGTCATTTTTGGGACCGTAATAGTCAACAAAGCAGCTTCTTCTGATGTTTTTTTTTGGCCGTAGCTATGACACAATAGCAGGGGATGTCTGATTCATTGTTTACTGAATATACGCCTGTGAGCAATTATTAAGGCACTGCAATGATGCATGTTTTTATTCAACCTGAAAAAGGACATTTCTGAGCACTTGTGTGTGTGTGTGTGTGTGTGTGTGTGTGTGTGTGTGTGTGTGTGTGTGTGTGTGTGTGTGTTGGAATCCCACCGTGAGCAGCAAAACTTCTTGATCCCTGTGACTGCTACAAGGCTGCTAAAAATGGAAAGCTGCAGCCTGTTCTCTCCTACGCATGCTTCCCACTCAACTTTTGTCTCAAACACTCAACACCTCAATCTTGCACGTTTGCCTGCAGGAAGTAGACACCACCAGTGTTCAAGCAAGTATTCTGCTAAATGTTTTAAGGGAATAGGGCGGGAATAGACCAGGAGTGTCTTAAGTAGTGTGGAGGGGGGAACAGGGGAGGGCATGTACATGGGGCCCCAAGCTAGATGGGGCCCATTAAAAGGGGCAAGATGATGCTTTTTAAGATAGAACCGACAGTGTGTTTGTCCTCTGTCAGATCCAGTTAGGGGGCCCAGAAATCCAAACATCACCACTAAAACGGATGTAACTTTACAGCTAAAATAGGTCCCGTGACACAGTGCTGGCTCTGATTTACAGTTAGAGGTGAGGGTTCGAGAATAATGTTTTCAGGTTCAGACATTGACCTAACATTTGTGACTCCAGCTTTCTCCGGACCTAGCATGCAAGGCAATTTCCCTCAAGTTACGATTTGTTAGTTCCTGTGGACCATAACCAACACCAGAATATATTTCGGGGGAAACAAGACACTCTTTCCTTTTTCAGCCTAATGTCATGATATACACTGGTATAATGGGAGTATTTTTCCACTGCCTTGTGCCATTTTAGGTCATCACAAAACTTGCCAAAAACATCTCTCAAGGGGTACACCACTTGTACTTCTTCATCAGACCCAGTTAGTATGACAATATAAGTCTCAGTATGAGAGATTGGAAGAAGATCATTTAGAGATGGAATTTAAGGACACTTTACTGAGCTGGAGAATGCACGGCATGCAGTGTAGGGCTGCAATAAATACATTTAAAGTGTACTCACTTGTGCATTTCTGCTGCTTTTAGTATTCTGCTTGATTCTACAAATCCCTTGTTGAATTTAAAACAAATAAAAAGGAAATAATTTCCAACATTCTTCTAATCGAACTATTCAAACATTGAATTGAATATAAAAAAGGCAGCAGAACTTTAAAAACACAAAAGAATGACAGTTACACTTTCATGTGCAGTTTTCTGTTTAAATGTTTTTCTAACTAACGCAAAACAATCCCTGAGCGTCTATTAAAATATGTTGCAGCCTTTTGCGGTGTGTATATTGCGCAAGTTGATATTGCGATGGCGATAAAAAAAAAACAATACAATAGATTGTGCAGCCCTAATGCAGTGGCAGGTAAATGGTTTAGTTTCACATATACAGTATTAATGCATATGAAAAGGAAATTTGATTGAGGATCTTATCAATTAGGGCTGCATAATTTGTCCCAATCGTATTGATACCGCAACATGGACAACTGCAATATTCAAATCGCATGGGCGCAATATTTAATAATGGCAAAATATGTGTCAAACCATTCTGAATTAAGTCCTGGCCTACAAATTGTATCCTACAAAATAAAAAAATATGTATTTGGTACAGATCTTCCCAAAACATCACACTATAATCATTTTAATGTCATTCAACATTAATCATTTTCAATAAAAATGACACAAAAACGATAATTCCCTCCAAAATCGTGAATCATATCGCAATATCAGTCAAAATAATCGCAATTAGATATTTTCCTCATGTCGTGCAGCCCTATTATCAACGTATCATGCCAAAGATATCAAGTCCTGTAATTTTGTTACTTTGGATTATTATTAAACAATTCATATTAAGCTGGGAATCAAGCTGTAGCCTAATTGTACCATAGTGGTTTCCTGACGACCCTCTGACCAGATTCCTGAGTTTTGTCTAATCACATAACAGTGCAGAAAGTCCAGAATAGGTGTGTAGATCTCGTGGGTAGTAGGGCAATTCTGGTCTGGTGGGCCGAAAAGTGACTCAGGAAAGAGTGTTAGCCGGAAATATTAGTCTCCATAAACACACCAAGAGGGACATTCTCCACTAGTTAATCCAGATCTGTAGACACGCTTCACAGCGTCCCAAACTGCACTGTCTGCACTCAGTCTCAACTATTAATCAGGCCTATCTACAGTACATAGACCGTGAGACTCTTATTTTAGAAACTTTTTCGAAAAATAAAAATGGGTATTATGGTAAGGTAGGCTACCTGATTTCAGGACAGAATGTAAACTGTAGCTACAGTTTCATAAGGGGTGGAAATGAGAGAGAAAAAATAGTACTATGCAGCATCACAGTCTGCCTAATGTACAAACAATGCTAACAGTAGCAGGTTACAATTTGAGAACGAAAAGAAGAAAAATAAAAAGATATATAAATACGTAAAGACGTTAACCAAGTGTGTTCCTAACGTGTCTAGCGAATTAGCGATTAGTCAACATGGCATCATTCATAATCTATGAGGTGTATCCCACTTGACTTACCAGCAAACTTTCCAGGTTTATGGCAGATCTGGGTTCTCTGATCATGTCTTCCAGCTTTTTCAGCCGGGTTTCCATCCTCCTCTCTGCCCCGAGCGACATGGCTGCAATGTCGGTCGTTAAAAGTTGAGTAAAATATGTGTAGCTTTTCCAAACTGTTTCAAGTTTACATGCGAAACCTCTTTGTTCCTGGCTAATGGCCGTGGGCCTAGCGGAGCAGCCTTGGGCTCTCAGCCCACCCAAATCGCTTCCAACAGGAATAGTGTGCACAATGAAGAGAAAATATTCCCAAAGCAGAGACTCCCAGTGTCCCAAAACTTGACAAGTGAGCGGGCCTTCAGTTTGCTAGCTGTCTGGGTTTTCAGCTAATAAAGCTAACGTTACACTTGAATTATCCCTTCCCGTTAAGTGAAAGATGCATTTCCCAACTCGGCGATAAAGTTTGAATGTGGAGATACCAGCAACAGGCAGCAGGCAGCAGGGCGTTTTCTCTCCTCCCCTTTCCTTTGGTTTTGGCCGCTTGGAAATGCTTTGGACTCGCTCTTTAGAGACAATTCCGCTTCGTCTCACCCCATTCAATAATGTTTGAAGCCCGTTAGTGTTGTAGTTTATCTTCGGTGCTGCCACAAGTCATCTGAAGGGGCGATAATGTCTATTCTCCCGCGCTGAATTTTTAATAAGCAGACACTCTCTTCCTGGATTTCTTCTCGCATTTTCGCGAGTGTCCTCCTTGTCTTGTCCTTGTTATGGGCTTAGTTTAAAAAAGTAAAAAATAAAGTAGTTTTTCCAGTAGAGAAAAGTCC
Organism: Etheostoma cragini; assembly: GCF_013103735.1. Taxonomy (NCBI): domain Eukaryota; kingdom Metazoa; phylum Chordata; class Actinopteri; order Perciformes; family Percidae; genus Etheostoma; species Etheostoma cragini. Next base: position 20,266,533 of record NC_048426.1, on the reverse strand, counting down.
TCCAGCGGCTGGATTCTTCGCCGTACCCTCACCTCTACACACCAACACACACTGACTGAGTCTCGAGTCTCTCCTCCCCCTGACATCAACATGCGGAGAACTCATTTACCCATAATTCACCTGTCCTCTCCTGCTGCTCCTCTACCTTTGTATCTGTCATCAACGTGTTTATATCACATTTGAGTTATTGTAAAACGAATAATTAGCTGGTAACTAGACACGGACATATAGTATCTTGAATATAATTTGATTACAGACAAACAGACACTTCTCTGATTGGCTGTTACTCCTACAACATTCCTACATTTTTTTTCAAAATAAAGTCAATTTCAGTATATCAAGTGTTTGGAGATCCAGGTTCTTTAAGTTTCAGATCCCCACCAACATATAAGTTGTTATTCCAGGCCTAAGCTCAACCTTTCCACCAAATTTCCTGAAAATCCATCATTGGATGTTTGCAATATTGTCCCATATAACCTGCTCTATGTGGTGTATACAACTGTGGTTGTTTTTATCAAATCAACTAATGAGGATCATATGCACCTTTAAAGGGTCTCGGACAAAATAACCAAGAGTGGATTTTATTTAAGCAACAATTTAAATAAACTTTATCACAGCATATAGAAAGTATGAGACTGATATGTTTGGTCGATTTCAATAAATAAATAAATAATACAGTGTGGGAGTTTGGGGTGTTGTCAGAAAACGTGATGTAATCACGATGTAACAACAGAGGGAACAGTTGGACCACATATGCATCCTTCACCTTGCTCCACCTTAATGGTCACAGAGCTCTACTAAAATGAATTGTGGCATTTTTACAGAAAAAACTGTTTTGCTGCTGTCCCTTTCATTTATGCAGTACAACAGTCATTCTAATGTACATGCAACAATGTACAAGTTCTGTTCAATACCCAGCTTGTGTGAGCTTGCTCTATCCTGGGAAAATCCTGCATCACCAACAGGAAGTGATGCATTTAAGATTTTCTTTATTTGGAACCATTGGTTAGTTTGCATGACTACGAGAACAGACACAGTCCTGGAACAGACAAACACACGAGCACCACCTACAGAAAAAACAACTTTAATAACAGAAAATCCAAGGAAAGTCCCTCATACATAGCAGTTTGTTTGACAGGTGATATCTCATCTGGGATATGTAGTGTGAAACACCACAGTGATAAACCTGTGTGAGACACAAGTTTAAAAGAAAACTGCAGTTTGTTTGCAGATGTTTTCATAGTAACCTTGACTCATAACCATCAGTAGGATAGATAAAGCAGCATAATAGACCTTGCCTCTTGGTTATTCAAAGGGACAGCTGTGTGTATATCATAAAAATTTCACCTGACAGAACACAGGAGTTAGTGGTCTGACACTGCCTCAAAATTGAAATTCAACACTTTTGTTGATGCTTTTTATTGATGTTTTTAAACTTTTTTATGCTCATGTACCTTTTTTCAACACTTATGATGCTTTTTTCAATATGAGTCACTTTTCTGACATTTTCAACACTACGTAACACTAACTTATTAATTACAGTTTTGATCTTATTTTGGAATTTATGGTCAATAAACCTAATTTATAGGAAATTATGCCTAATGTTTGAGTTAGAAAAGCAGAAATTAGGAATCATTTCGACCAAAATTAACGGAATGGATGTTGATGGATAATCACAGACTGGAATATGGCAACTTTTACGCAATACTATTTCAAAACCACTTCAATGTTGTTGTTTTTTCAAATCCTATAAAATTGAACAAGACACCCCAAAATTAATGAAAGTAGAGATTAGTCTTGCCAAAGAGCGTTTTGTGGAATCAATCTTATTTTGGGTAATTAAAAAGAACATTGATATAGGAAAAACGGGTCAATTTGACCTGAGAAGTACATAGGGTTAAAAATAGAATACAATAAGCTGTGTATGTCAGAGATAAAAACACAATCACTCATTACTCCTGAGTGGCGTTGTCTCAGTGAATCTTTTGGCTGGTGATGCTGCTGAGCAAGTGGTAAATATCACTCGATCTTGCAAATTTGATCGTGGGAAGCCAAAATCGTGATTTTAATCAAAATTTGATTAATTGTGCAGTCCCAGTGGTAGCCATCAAAGTAAAAATTATACGCTACTTAGCAATACCTTAATGATAATAGAGTACACGATTGACCACAAGAGGCTAGACTAACGTCTGACATCACGTTGCAGAACAAAGTAATTTGAATTATTTAATTGTGCTCATACACCTATGCCTTTCCATAGCAGCAATCAGAGGTGAGAGAAGGAAACAAATAACCCCTGCTGACTGTACTTGTGTCTGAGAAAACTCACATTACTTTCATACAGACAAATGATCTTTGTCACAACATTTGTTAATTTGCTAGATCAGTCTAGTAAATATATCAGTTTAAATTTGAACAGGTTTAAATGTGTGGATTTGAATAGCTCAATTCCCAATTATCATGCACTGATGATGTTGCTCTATACTTGTCTAGCAAAAGCATACTGTATATCTCAATGTTTTATAGCCATTTTACAGCAGACATTTTGACTTGTCACAGCAGGAAAAGAACAGGTGTTCCTAATAACACTAACAAGGGCTGTTATATTCATGTGTCTGAGTAAGCAATAGCATGGTGTGACAGTGACCCAGCATGCACAACACCAGGACCCTGAAACTGAAGCACCTAAATAGAATTCAGCCAACTTTTATGTTATCATTCACACCTGTGCTTTTCCTGCTGTCACATGTCAAAATGCCTTCCGTTAAAAAGGCCTGTTGACGTATTAGGTATATTTAATGTGCCTTATTTTGAATTGATGAAAATGTAGAACCAATCAAGAAATAATTCAATATTTACAATTCATGTATATAAATATATATATATATATATACAACAACTTTTATGGATTCTAATTGTAATGTATCATTATTTACTTTTTTATTATACTAAACATAGCTAAAAGAAGATGGTCCGTGAAAACACCCCGGTAAATGATTAAAATAAATCCGGACTTTATGTTATTTTGCCTGATATATACTGTGAGTGTGATAGTCTGTCTGAAGTCAAGAACTTCTGAACCGTGACAACTCAGCTGAGCCAAATATTGGCGATCATATCCCACAGAGAGTCCCATCAGAGAAGACATGGGGGAACCTCCTACCCTAACTGAGGTCCACAATGTCATTAGGAATCTCAGGAATAACAAGCCCGCTGGTCTTGATGGGATCTGTGCAGAGATTTTAAAGGAAGGAGGACCAAGGCTCTGGCACCACATACACCATCTACTCGTCAAGATCTGGGAAAGGGAAGAGCTCCCCTCAGAGCTCCGGGATGCCCAGATTGTTATCATTATCAAGAAGGGGACAAGGCTGGATGTGGAGACAACAGGGGGATCTTGCTCTTGTCAACAACAGGCAAAGTCCTTTCTCGTGTCCTCACCAACCGCCTGCTACCGCTATCTGAGGAGGTACTCCATGAATCACAGCGCAGCTCCCGTCCATCCAGGGGAACAACCAACATGATCTTTTCTACTCGCCAACTACAAGAAAAGTGTCGGGAACAAGGACTGCCTCGGTACTTGGCCTTTGTAGACTTGACAAAGGCGTTTGACTCCATTGATTGTCAGGCACTGTGGAGCTTACTATCAAGGTATGTCATGGATGTCATGACAAATACATTCGTGTACTGAGTGTACTGCATGACGGCATGTCAGCCGCAGTGCTCAGCAACAGAGGCTCTGAACCCGGGCCATTTACTGTAGAAACTGGGGTCAAACCGGGATGTATCATTGCACCCACCCTATTTGGCATTTTCATGACAGCCATACACCTTACTGACCAAGAGTTGCCGCAGGGGATCACAGTACTTTACAGGACTGATAGCAGGCTCTTCAACCTCTTCAACAGGTTCAAAGCCAAGAGCAAAGTCAAGATTACCACCACCAGGGAGCTGCAAAATGCCAATGATAACATCAATACAGCACACTCCACTGAAGACCTCCAGGGCATCCTATATGCCTTTGCCAAGGCATCCAGAGCCCTGGGGTTGGCCTTCAACATCAAGAGAACCCAGGTTTTGTATCAATTACAGCCCATCATCAAAGTGGATAACCACTCTGGAAAGCATGGACCACTTCCCCTACCTTGGAAGCATTCTCTCTTCCAAAGCCGATATAGACCCTGAGGTTAACCATTGCCTGAGCTGTGTCAGTGGAGCCAACGCTAAACTCAGGACAAGAGTATTTGACGACCGAGACCTGAGGGCTCAAACCAAGTTCCTGGTTTACAGAGCTGTGATTCTCCTAACCCTACTGTATGGAGCGGAGTCCTGGAGCACCTTCAGCAGACCTTAGAGCCCTGGAACTATTCCATCAAAGAGCCTTAAACGATATATTGACAATCAACTGGGAAAACGTCCAAAATCCAGTATTCTGGAGGAATTGAATATGCCCAGTATCACTACCATCATAAGGCCGCACCAACTCCAATGGACAGGCCATGTCATCCGTATGTCCAACAACCATCTCCCTAAGCAGATCTTGTAGGCCTACTCCCAGTTAAAAGAAGGACAGCGAGCCCCTGGTGGGCCAAAAAAACGCTTCAAGGACGAAAACAAGACCAGCCTGAAAAAGTTTGAAATCACGTCCTGCGACTGGGAGGATGCATTGAACACGGACTACTGGAGAAAAGCAGTGCAGGAAGGTGCATCACACCACAAAACAGAACTCCGCCGTGCCGCCGAGGTAAAGCAGCAACACTGCAAGGACAAACAGAGAAAGGTTCCACCACCACACACCACCTCAATCTTTTAATGTCCACATTGCAGCAGAAGGATCACGGATTGGCCTTTACAGCCACCGGAGGATCCCCAAATAAGACGACCCGACAGAGAGGACAGTCATACTCGTCTTGAGTGACCGCCAAAGAAGAAAATAAGTCTTATGTGTGTTGTATTCCTCATTTTTTGGCCAATGTATTTTGTGAGCAGTGTTATGCAGTGCAATAATCTTCAACAAATCTTCAAAAATGTTTTTGTCAAGATATTAAATAAACCTAACAGTTTAAAAGAATGATCATAAAAGCTTCCCCCACACATCTATTGTATTAGATGCATTCAATTGTTTGTTTATTAAATTGTTTCCACTTCTTGTTTATATCTTCCCCTACAATGAAATCAACCCTTTCCCCTTAGTTTCCTATGGGAGCCATAAGATGGAGCTAGAGACCGTTAAATCCACAGTTCTCATCTGCAAAGCTCTGACCTGAAGGCCTAAGATATCCCTCCAGCTGTAAACGCTAACAAATGAGCATTTGTTAAAAAGGGTTTGTTGTTTCATTGACAGTAGGCATATTTCTGAAATAATGTCTACTTGTTGCTGTATCATTCGCCCCAGTTGATAAAATTAAATTATTTTAAATATGTTGTGACCTTTTATCAGTCCCATTTATAATTTATTACTAACTAGCATCTGGGGGCTAATTGTCACTAAAAACAATTAGTGAGCTCATTATTTGCCATTTTTTATTTTCAATCCACTCCATCTTAGTCATCAATATTTCAATGGTATTACCAAAGCCTAAAGTTATGAATGATTCAATAGTCTAAAATGGGGTTAAACACATACTCACTTGTGCATTCATTATTAATAACAACAGTTTAGAGCATTTGTAGCCCATTGCTATTGAGTACCTTGAACAGAGTCAAATACTAGGCCTAAAGGGCATTTCTGCAGATTCTGACTTTCTTTTATGAACAAGACTCCTGTTAACTGTGGTTTTTTTTTAAAGTATTTTTTTACTTTTCACATTTCCTTCTTTTCAACAAAGTCAGTTTTTTTCCCAAAGCCACCAGCACACTTTATAAACAAAGAATTAAGGAATCACTGCCATACCCCAGTCCACTTGGCACTTGCTGCACTTTAATACTTATTTATTTATTTATTGCACTTGTATACCACTGAATGCCTTTTGTCTTGTTTAGTTGCATTCATATGCAAAGAAAATAAAAGCTTTCTGATTTCTGATCAGTGTTTATATTAAAAGTTTTACTGTCGAACATTTTGACTTCAAAATGCGATACCTTTGAAATTCACATGCAACTTATGAATTGTGATTTTTTACAGTTTTCCACTGATTCTAGGCAGTCCTCTGCCATGCTGTTATTATTTGATGAAGTGACTCATCAAGGCCAAATCTTCCAAAAATCGATGCTAAAAGATAGCTGGTAGTTTTTACAGTGTGATGTGATCTCTTACTGTACAGAGCTAATCCCTTTTGTGTGCAGGTTCCCTGTACTGTACTGAACATGCACATTGAATAAGCAGATATGACCCATCTGAAACAGAGTTGTGTTCGCCTCTTATTTATTTGTCTTCATGAGCAATTCACTGGATAAAACAAATACTGTTACAACACAAAAAAATATTATTTTCCAAAGCAATTTTGGCCACATGTTATGCACATGTTACAACGTCATAATAAAAAGACAGAAGATCATCTCCTCATATCACTGTTTTCTCCATTTTAATAATTAAAAAGAGCTGTTCACTGTTCCCCAGGCATTTTCATTGGAATAGAATGCTCAGGTCAAACCACCTTCATTTTTTTTAATTATTTGCAAATGCAAAACTTGTCAACAATAAATAATACTATAAAATGTACACAAAAAGATTGACAGTCCACCACAAGTTAAAACGTTGAACAGATTGTATGTTTAGGAACAAGGAAGTTGGGAGGAGGGTTTCTTCTTAGCAAAAATTTGACCGTCCATACAAGTTACAGAAAAAGCTGATCATCTATACATTGACACTAGCTAGATAACAAAGTTGTTGTTTCTGGTATATTTCCTTTTGTACAAAGTAGGGAGATTCTTCTTTACAAGCGAGCATCATTGTCTTAACTGTAGAGATTATACAAGCAAGAGTTAAGGCAACTTCTCTGTCGTTTTTGAAAAGTAACATGAAGTCATGTCATGTTTTCTTTTGTCTGTGGACCACTCGTCTATAATAAGGTTGGAGTTAGTTGTCATTGCATAAATCAGGCTGTTGACCAGGCCTGTAGTCCATCATCAAAAAAGGAGTGCTGGAGATTTGTCACGAGTCTGTTTGCCATCACAAAGACTGATTCAGTGGTCCAGGATTTCCACGTGAGAGTTAGGCTCTCATATCTTCAATATCTGTCTAAGACATGGACAGCATACCGTTTGCAATGCCAACACAACATGGTGCAGATTAGGGTCAGACATAACATGCACGTTGGTTCGTCTGTGTGTGTCAAGTGTGTAACAAGAGAATCAAGAGAAAAACCAGACATTACAAAAGATTTTGATTAGTTCCTCATCAAAAATTAAGCCCCCCTCACCTTTTAAATTAACATGAAATTTCTGGTATAGATAATGACTTGCTCAGAGAAATTCTGGGAGATCAGCCAGTAGGATTACAGTTGTACATTTGGCTGGTGATTGCAAAAGAAGGGTAAGGAATAGATCACCCAAAAAATGAAAGTCCATTTGTCCTTCAGGGGAGCGAATTAAAAAGAAGAATCAACATTTTGGGAAATTCACTTATGAAGCTACAGATGGCAGCTGGTTAGCTTAGCTTAGCATAAAGACTGGAAAAATTCAAGATATAGTGTGTTAAGTAATACGCTTTAAAGATGCTGGTAGGCAGATGTTTTTTAAACTTTTGACACAGCTAGACAAGCTTTACCTCCGTTTCCAGTCTTCATGCTAAGCTAAGCTAAGCGACAGTTGGCAGGGGGGGTAAAAATCCTTTCATTTAACTCAAAATCTTGAAATCTGGTCATTAGCGTTGGATATTGTATGTTAGGTACGACATAGATAGTTTGTCCTGGGGGGGGGGGGGCGCTTAAGGACAGCTCATGCAGAATCCAAATTTGAAAGGGTTCATCTTCTGATCAACATCAACATCTGTACATTTTTTGGCAATCTGCCCACATAGCCATTATTCATCTCCACACTGCTAGAATGGTCAGTCTACAATGTCAATTAAAAACAACACTGACTGACGTCTTCCTTTTCCTTCAAAAAGTTGGTCTTCCTTCCCTGAAAATGCTAGCAGCCTGTCAGCCTTAGTGCAGCCTATGCTAAAGTGTTGTAGCTTGTAGCAGTTAACAAAGGAACTAACCAGGACACATGGATAATTAAAAAAAGAATTAAATAAAGAAACTATGTTCTCCTCACCTAACAGTTGAGTTGACCAACAGAATAGCCTTTCACCTTCTTTTTTAACTACATGATGCAGGCCCACACACTAACAAATAGGAAACTGTAACCCGTCCTGCTTCAAAGGACAGGGCTGTATCGGTGGCTCAGATTTGTACAGGGTTGTAGGTGTTAGCTACCATTGAGGATACTAAAGCCATGTCCTTAGTATGATTTTGCAACCTGGGGGGACTAAACATTATAAAAACCTACAAACAGTGGGTATTTTATAAGTTTGATGGCATTTACAGAAAGTATAATTGAACAGCATGAAATACAAAATTAGGTTTGGAGGGCTCATGACCTCTAAAATCCTGGCCTTGTCTTTGTATGACCCCCATAGTACGGAAACTACAGTGTCCAGTTTCTTGGTTACATCATCACTGGTTTCTGTTTTTTTCACTAGCAAGATTCCGGATAAGAAAACTTATAGGAGTAGGGGTGCAATCGCTCAATATCTATTCTTCAGACATCATCTTTAATTTCAGAAATGATGTGCTTATGGGTATTTGAGAAAGAATTACAGAATATCTCTACTAATGGAAAATTCAGCAGAAGGTAGACAAGACATAAACAGGCAGTTTAAAAAGATCATTTTCACTGCCTCTGCTTGCAGAGGAATGAAGCGGGTGCAAGGAATTGCTTAAAGTGACACCAAAGCTGGGCCCTGGCTAGCAGCAAGCTAAGCCTAAATGCCTAACTAACAGGCAACAGATAGAGTTGCACACTGATTACTCTGAGTCAACACTCTGTAATCTCAACTGGGCTCTCTGCTTGCACCTCCCTCACACAAACACGTACACACAGTTACAGGTAGTATGTGCATTGAGCGTGAGACATGAATATGAGTACTGTAGGTATGCTTGTGACATATGAATATGTGTGTTTGTACTGGACACAGAATGAATCACACGTTGTCTCACTGTGACAGCAATCAAACAAAGGCTACAAGAAAAACAGTTATAGATAGGATGGGGATGCAAAGCAATGCACATGATTACACATGACTAAGGATCAGGTAATATTGTTTTTGACATCCACTTGTGTTTTTCGGTATCTTTTTATTTATTTAAATAAGTGCTTGTAATTTGGCAACTATAAATTATCTGGTCAAATCTTCAGTTTGAAATCCTGTTTCCACTGAAAACTAGGTGATATGATTTGTTTCAACACACCAGAATCCTTTGACATATGAAAACACCTTGTCTCGCACTGGTACAATGTACCTCCTCCATAGGAGGGTAAACTAAATGCTGGCTCAGAGGCTTAAGCTGTAGTGGAACTGGAACAGATCAAACTGGGTAGGTGACAAAAAGCTGTACATAAAGCACGCCACGGAATCAAGGACAATGTTGGCTTTAAATTTGGCTTAAAACAAATAATTATTGGCAAAAGAAGTTGGCAGAACTGGTGGACGAGCAAGAGGCAATGTTTTATATATTTCTCAAATTATTTCCAAAATGAATTTGTCTTTAGTGTTAATTGTAGAAAAAACTGTGGTGCAAAGTTACCTCCAGGTCCCAAAATGATTATTTATGAAGGAGAAGGCTTCCCTCTGCCCCCTCTAAATGCAGCACAGTCAGTTTCAAACTAGCCCATTACAGGAACATCACTGGTAATGTATTATAGAAAAGATTGAGTACTAGCCTGCCGTAGCAAGGACCCACTGCAGATTGGCAGAGTTTCTACCTTGCCATGCCATCCCAGTTGTTTTGAAGGTGCAGTAAGCCTTGAAATCTTCTTTAACAGCAGTGAACCAATCACTGTTACTAGTATGGCTTACTGTTTAAGAACACAGACAGCATTCCAGACGGTGTGAAAATGTCAATAGTATGAATGATTAGCATGAAATCTCCGTCTCATTCTTATGCAACAACTTATATTTCAATTTAATTCAAGAGCAAACAAATAGATGCTACAGGAAAATATGGCAGATATTGCCTGATTCCACCAACACACTATTACTTGCTGGTGAAATTTAATGTTGTTTTCTCCAGTTTAGTGATTAAGTAGGAATAATTGGTGATTTTATGTCCAAGGACAGTTTTCCAGCCTCTGATTGAAAAATCTCTTTAATTTGCCCTTTAGCTATATTGCATTAACTGTATTCATGCTTGTTATGCTTCTTTTTAGCTACCACCCATCAGAATCACCCGGAACATTTTGTGGCAGGTTGGCAAGTACATTTTTGCTGGTTAGATAGAGCAGACTTTCGGCTATTTCTTCTCAGCTCTGTGGCTCTACGTTCTAAACATTGAAAGATGGGGTGACCTCTAGCTCACCCAGTGAGCATGTGCGCCCTCATATAGACAGCGGCCTTTGCAGTGGCCTGGGTTCGAATCCGACCTGCAGCCTTAGCATGTCATCCCCCATCTCTCTCCCACTTTTCCTGTCTATCCACTGTCACTCTGGAATAAGGGAATAACCCCCAAAAAATAATGTTTTATATAAGATCAGTTTATACCTTAGTGACAAGTTGAGTGAAGAAAAATGATCACTTACTGGAGATTTTTGTACCTGTGGTGTGCTACCAGGTTGGAGCATTTCATTGGTGCACGGAAATCTGTCTTTGGGGATCCTTCACCTATCACTCTGCTGCTTTCCATAGTAACAGATAATATGGAGAGCACTTGCTTTGATAGGGGAGGGGAGATCAGGTAGAAGGGGCAGTGCGGGCTGAGAGTCCCTAAGTGAGGAGAGAAGCAGCTGGGTAACGTCCTGCTGTTGCTGGGACATACTGTCTGCAGTTCAAAGGTCAAGCAATCCTGCTGGCCACAACATCAAGTCCGTGGAAGTTCAAGTCCATCAGAGGATCTGTCACATGGACAGAAGTAGTCCTGTCTGCTCTACTATAATACACATCAACATGTTTGGTTGGACTCTCATCAGTCGTCGAAGGCGATTTGTGGTGCTGGTAGACTGGACAATGAATGAGAACAAGAAAAATGTGCATGTGTGTGTGTGTGTGTGTGTGCGGTGGTGTAGTTGGGAAGGGTTGGATTTGGAGGTATGGGGTGGACAAGTGAGATTCGTTGATGGCACTGTGGTCCTCAGAGCGTCCATCTGTGAAACAGAGTGGGAGGAGAATTAGACTGAGTCATACCCCCCCCCCCCCCCCCCCCCCCCCCCCCCCCCCCCCCCCCCCTCCCCCCCCAAGGATGTTTGTTTTCGATGCATGAAACCAACTCTCATTTCAAGGTGGGAGAATAAGGAATATTCAGTTCAGAGCAACAAGATTCATACAAGAACCATTTAAGAACAGTTTGGGTTTTAAAACCACTACACATCAAATTAAAAAAAATCCTCCCTAATTTTGGGTTTGTTCTCTTTAGTACATGCAATCAGTATCTGCTTGAGGACACTTTTGGGCAAATAAAGAATTAAAAATTCTCTGGTGGTATACATTTTACATAATTTGTGGGCCAAGTTTAGATAATTCATAATAAATGCCTTCTGATATTGCAGATAAATAGGAAAGGTGAAATACAGCAAACTTATTTTGCATTCGCCCTTATCTATAATCCAAAATTGTGTAGCTTTAGGTATCTGAACATTAGTGTACATTTTTTCTCAGCAGCTGGTTTCCGTTTAGCAGCACTAATGGTGCATGGGGCTTGATTTCCATCTTTTGTCGTTCTTAATTACTCTCTTTAGAGCACTCGCCTCATGTAACCACAACTTGAATTGGTCTTCAATTGCTCTTGATTACACTTTCATTTAATTAACAACTAGAGGAGTGCATCATTAAATTTGGTATTAAAGTATTGAATAAATCCTTTGACATGATAGACTTCACATTTCCATTCTAAAGCTCATAGAGGTGTAATCTGCCAGTCAAAGTAAAGCAACAAGTAATCATTCTGTAAAATGAGAGCAATGTGCCTCTTCATGAGGAAATATATGTGTGTGAAAATTTGGAAATTGAATGTGTTGGCTAAACACATGCTCTATTAGGAAATGCATAAAAAATCAAAACAACACAAAATGCACATGCTTGATGTTAAGGATGTTTTCAATTATTATATGTATAATGTATGTTATTTCAACGTAATTTACAAGCAAGCTTGTTATCATGTATCCTCCTGGTTCACTTTACCTTTCAGAGAGTAAGAGTCATTCCGTGCAAGTGTCGCTCCAAGTAACATTCAAATCACACCACCTGCACACCGTCTGTCACAGTGGAGTCTTTAAACATGCACTTACATTCACTGACATTCTTTTTTGCTAATAATTCACTTGCTTGTTTACTATCTGTCTGCCCTTGAATTTAGCATCACATAGTAAAATTCTGATGATGGTGTTCAAACTTATTGTTTGCTCCACTGGACAAAACAATAAATAACCCTCTTGTCAGAATTTCCACAATTTTAATATGATAAAACTAAATATGAGTAGTAAGCAAGTCGTTTAAGGCCATTTTGGAAATGAAGGAGATCATTTCAAATGGTTAAAGATGCATGCCAGGTAGTAAGGGATATTTGAAACATCAAAACCGACTAATTATTTGCTGGATACCCCACTGTGAATTACAAATTGTCAATGAACAAAGAAGTCTGCGCGACTGCATAAGTGTTTGTGGGAGAACACTGGGGTGAACCCACCTCATTTGTTTTGATTGCGGATTCGCAGACACCTTCTCTTTAGCGGCGGCTCCAGCTCAGGACTCCCGTCTGTTGATAAAGGGGCACTGATGGAGCAGGACAGGATGGCTGTCTTGTCAGCGCCAGGCTTTGGCACAGGTTGGATGACCACACAGCCTCCGGTAGACAGCAGCGGCAGGGCATAGGCGTGCTCACCTTCCTCCGTGTTGGAGTCAGGATCTGGCTTACCCTCCACTGTGTCCGCCATCTCGTCTTGCACTGAGCCCCGCTTCCCTGGCTCCCAATCTCCAACTGAGCAATTGTTCTCTTTCAGTGCCTCATGCTCCAGCTCACCGTTGGCTGTCCGCTCCTCTGCCTCTCCTTCTCCTGCAACACTGTCTCCCCTTCGATCAGGGTAAGACTCAAAGGCAGGAGTGAGAAGGGAATGCCATCCCGTACCATTAACTATGACGTTACGTGGGGCAGCAGGGCTTATTTGGAGGTGGGGCAGGGGTTGGGTCTGTCCTGTGCTGGGCAAGGGTGGTGGGGTATGGTTGGAGTTACAAGGATTTAGCTGGCTCACTGGAAGATCCTCATGACAAGAAGAGCTGCTGTTGCTGGAGGGTGGGCCTGATGATTCCAGTGTGTTTAGGTGTGTGACCCCTTCTAGCTTTGTAGCACTGAGAAGGTCCTGTGAGAGGGCCCCTTTCCCCCCATTACGACTGCCCTTTCCTTCCCAAAAAAGCCCAGCAGCTGGTGGAGATCTTGATTCAGCCTCTGCCTCTATTTTGACCTGGACCCCAGGTAGCATCCTTTGAATTACCTGCTGTTGGCATGGCCTCTGGCCCACAGTTAGATCAATCACCCCATCCATCATTCCAGGGCCGCTGGTTAGACACAGGTTGCCTGAATTATCCTCTGCCTTCACTGTCAAGTCCACCCGCGATGTCCTGCTTCTCTGTGAGTTTCCAGGAGAGAGACGCTCTGCATCAGCTGGCTCTACTTTCTGCTCCCCTCTGTCACCACCAGAGGAACGTGGAGAGTGAGGTCCAGAAGCTGAAGCTTCGGATGACTCTGGAGCACTGCAAAAAGTGCCACTATTCTCTGGCTGGTCCCTGGATGTTTTGGGGCTGAAGGGAATTGGGATTGGAATAGGGATTGGGACTGGGAGGGGTACAATGACAGGATAAGGGACCAAGAGAGTTGGTGGGGGTACCAATGGGGCCAAGGACGCCATGCCAAAGTTCATCATTGGTGGCAGAGGAATGCGTCCATTGGGCATCATGTTGACTGGGGGGAAAGGGGGTAGGCCTGGCATGGGGAGACCATGGTGCATCATGCCAGGGTTGGGATTGGATGAGGGGTGGACATGTGGAGACAGCAGGGGCCTGTGCATGGGGCTTGATGCTGAACCCATGGTCCTAGGAGGAGGTGGTGGACCAATACCAGGGATGATAGGGTTTGACAGGGGGCTATGGGGCCCCCCTGGGTGGGCAGAAGGTCGAAGATATGGTGGACGCATTTGCTGCATCATTTGATGCTCCATGAAAAGTGGCAGGGGCATGGGTCCCCGGGGTGTCATCACCATGGGAGGGCTACCAGGAGGAACCCCAACAGGTGGATGCAAAGTGGGAACAGGCGGAGGGTGAAGTGTGGGGCTCTCGTGGGGTCTGGGTGTGGGGATCTTGGCTGAGGAGGAGGAGGGGGAGCAGACGGCAGCAGTATCCGAGGGTGGGGTGGACGAAGAAGTGGAAGGGGCAAGTGCAGAGGTGTTGTTAGGCCCCCCTGGTGAAGGAGCTTTACGCCGGAAGTCTGTTAACGGTGTCCCCCAGGATTCAGGAGTAAGCAGCTGGACCCCTCCACTGCAATCCATCTTACCATCCCCACCAGCCCCATGTCCTGGGTTACACAATGCTCCAGGCAGTGCAGCCTGGGTCTCCTTGTAGAAAATGTCCATCTTATATTGATTCAGGCATTTGGCACTGCAGAACTGCAGCCTTCGCTCACCAGCACCAAAGTCCAGGTACTCCTTAGTGTGGCGTATATGTTTGCACCAGTCACACACCTGCAACAAAAAACACACACAGTACACACAATCCATCAGCACCTGTGACACGGCATACAAGAGAATTGTAATTTGTTTTACAGCACAATCTCCTCTGAAGTACCCTGGTAAGCAGAAGCTCAGCCTCCAAACCATCTGGAGCTAAACACATTTAAAAAAGATTATTTTAAAGGAAACTGATGCTGTTTCTAAATACTTTTCCATATATGTCAAAAGCACTTAAAACTTAATTTTGAAATGTGCTTAAATGTGTGTGTGTGTGTGTGTGTGTGTGTGTGTGTGTGTGTGTGTGTGTGTGTGTGTGTGTGTGTGTGTGTGTGTGCGTGTGTATGTGTGTGTGTATTTCTTTGCATATGTCTGAATCAATGTGTTTTCCTTACTGAGAGGTAAATGTGCACATAATGACATTCTGATGCTAAGTGGTATTAAAGTGACTTTGTCTTTAACTTTGTGTCCTAACAACAACTGCCCATTTACACCTTCTGTTGGTAATAAAAACACTCTCAGTCTCATTTAACCAAAGAGCCCTGGGAGACTGACACCCCAAGTACAACAAGACAATAAGATGATTTCCCTCAAATGTCCTCCCACAGTTGGTATTGAAGTGTGTGTCAACTAGTAAGTTAAGTCACTTTAAATCCTAGAAAGCTCTATTCTAGATTACATGAAAATATGCTGCTGCAAGTTTAAGCTATTAGTCATGCACATCAGGTCACATCCCAAATCAGTAGTGATCTGGGAAGGCATTTCCTTGGTGTTTTACTTTAAACCTCTTTTTAGGCAATACGTCAGTGTTGCAATAGCTTAATGCAAAAATGTTGTTATATAAGATATGAAATATTATGCCATTAATGCATGTTATAATGGAAAGTAACACAAATGCATATTGCCTTAGCGTGTATACTCTGCAAATAGGTTGTGTTGAAAACAGCATTGTTTTTCAAGCATCCAAAAGAGTTGCGAATTCAGAACAATGTTCAACATTGTTACACTGGGAAATCAGTTTATCCAGTCACCTCAAAAGACCAGAATGCAATGCAGCCATCTTTTTTGGGAAATACAATTTTTGTTATCTTGACAGAAACCTTTAGAGAAGTGTAACGCATGGACAATTGCTACAATTATTGTTCACTATTGATCAGGTTCACTATTTCCTCAGAAATTACAACTGAACTTTAAACACCTCTGAAGCTACACCCTTGACAATTATGTGAGTAGAGTATGAATGGCTTCATTTTTACATTTGTCTTCTATTTCTATGCTGCTATCTAGTCACATAACAGTAAATTGTCATTGTTCTTCTTGGCACTTACTATGTCGTAGTAATGAATCTTGTTTTACTCTTAAACAAATCAGAACAAAATAAGATAAATTATTTAATTTATACTAGGATAATAGGATATATTTTACAAGTTCAGTCTCAAACTAAATTTCTTGTCACATGTTGTGCTGTAAGACGGGTTCCCTTCTGAATGCAGAGAGCAAACATGAAAAGGCTAAATTGAAAAGTTGTCTTTCTTGCTCATTGTGGTGGCAAAGATCCCAAAACACCCTGGTGCACTGTTTCATCACTGTTATACACCTTTGCAGCACAAAAAGTGCAAATTCTTCTTCGGTAGGAAAATGAATGTGACCCTAGTAGAGCAGATAGCAGTGGGCGAGCCCTGAACACGGCGTTACTCGTCAGGCCACACACAGCTCACTCTGTCAGCTCTGAAAGGAGTGGCAGGTCCTTGCTGGAGATAATTAAGGCATTAATCAGTTGTCAGACCCCTCAACGACATCCATCCATCACACAGACCCTTAAGCCCCCCTACTGAATGTTAATAAGTTTAGGGATGCAACCGGAAGGTGGATAAACTCCTTTTGCATGCACCAACTTAGGTTTATTTGGCAGGATCCTGTCTGGCAGCAGCTAAAAGACATTGGACTCATATGGGTTGTTTGGGCAGATGTACTGTAGCATTGGCCAGGATTTAAAAAAGAACAAGTACATAGCATGCTGTCCTGTATCTGCTACACGTGTCAAACATCAGGCTCTTTGCATATATTATCTGTTTTACATCAGATTGTGTGGTTTAAGGTGGATTGACTCAAGCAGAAGCATATTCCAAAAGGATAAAAGTTTTGAAAGATGTCCTCTGCATTTGTAATAAGTAATTATGCAGTGTCACTCGGGTGGGATCACTTGCACAAATGCAATTCAGGAGGAATTTTTGACGCTAACACATGTACGGAGCTCGGGACAAGCGGCTGGAGAGCATAAGGAACCACAGACAGGAGACTGGACTACAAAGGGACTGCTATGCTTAAACAGAGCGTTGGTAGTGCTCACATGTCAGTCCCTTGAATTCTACACGTTTTAACTGCCCATTTAGTCCTGGCTAATTCAATGAGCCATAACTGAGAAAAATTCAAAAAGGTGCTCTCACAAGTTGAGTTTGATAATGGTAGGACTAGGATATTTTAAATAATAAATGTGCTGAAATTTTCCTTGACTCAGAAAGACAGATGGAGAGCACTTAACGACTTTCTGCACTGTGTGTGAAATTTCACTGCGCATTACGCTAATGGAGTTGTGCTTTCTCTCTCTTGCTCGCTCTCTCCCCACTACACAGATGTTTCCAGTTGAGTGTAATTATGGTCATTTATTTCCATCGTGGCCAACGAACCAGCATTGGTGGTGCAGTCTAACCGTTTGCATTAAAACAATTATCGTGGTTCCAAAAAAGTGCAACCATCTCGGCAGAAGTCATGGTTTCTTCCTCCTCCCACCCTCTGGCCCAGTGACAAGGTCGGTGTTATTTAAGAATCCCAAGATCAGACAACAGCTAGTTTTAGTGAATCATCAGTTCAAATGAACAAGTTAGGTGAGATGATGATTGGAGGCCATTCTCAGGGGTTAGGGGATTGGATGAAGAGTATTAAATTTCTGTAGTCACGGAGATAAAGGGGCAGGGGCTGGACCAACATGTTGCACAGAAGGATGAGAAAGCAGTAGGCAATGAAGCAGAGAAAGAGGTTGCGGATTTTAAAGAGAAAGCAGAAGATGTAGATAATGAAGAGGAACAAGAGGAGGCGGTTGCAGAGGGTTAAGAAGCTGGAGGGGTTCAGAGGGTGCAGCAGAGATTGTGAGGTTTCATGAGAGGCTGTAGTGCCTGTAGAGGTTTTATAGGTGGAATGAAGAGGTTTAAGCTGTATACGTGCATAAAGGGAAAGTCTTGTATATCCCCCTGTTAAGGGCGATATGTGATTCTTTTGACACTTCTCAGATTGCTGCTATAATCACATTGTGCAAAACACAAGGCATGAAAATGAACCAGGTGCTTAAAGTGAGCCAGTTGCTTGGTTTAAAGTTAAAATGATCTTCCAAACGATCTGAAAAGTATCCAGTCTTGACAATTCAAGTCCACCAATGATGGCAACCACAAACACTGTGCTTGTTGGATTGTTTATTCAGTCCAAACCCTAAATTATGTACCAAGAGTCTGCCATCTTAAAGCACCTGGTCGACTGAAAACAGAAAACAGAATAAAGCTTCCACTAAAGTTTACACAAGAAAATTACGCTTTGGCAGTGTATAACAGACCATCTGCAACATGTGGACTTGTTATTATGATCAGCCAAAATATCAGTTTACAGTGGCCTCATTTATTGGAATACCTATCATGATGGTTATAATTACCGGGCTTACATAAGTGGAAACATATCTGGTTCATATCCTTTCCCAGTGTTTTAAATTGGCTACACTGTGTACCTGATGTCATCATTAAAACCCGAATGGAGCACGAAAAGTTTAAAGTGTAGATAAAAGCTAAAAAAGACCAAAGCTATACTCCCTTAAAGGCAACCCTTATCACAGTCAGCCATCACCATCAGTCATTATAGATGTGACATACAAAAGCCTTTCTCACTTGGCCAGGTGGACCTCTATCACACTATATTTAACAGCAAGCACAGTGAGTAAAATAACTCCAGCTGTAAGAAGGATGAGACAGACCTGGTGGATTGTGTTTGAATGTCAAACACAACTTCTCTGAGACAAAATATGTCGGTTGGCATGTGGCTGTCTGGTACACTTTGGGAAAAATGTTTATTTCCTTTCTTGCAGAGAGTTAGATGAGAAAATCAAGCTACATCTAGCCTGTCCAAGTGTAACTAAATCTGTTTACCAGTGCACACAAGACTTGTCATGTGTGTACTTTTTGTATGGAATTACAAACAAATGGGAAACCAGGGTTTGGTTGAAATAAGTGGTAATAAACGTGAATGTTCTTTTAAAACTAAGTTTTGTTAGTGGTATTTCTAGTACAACTACATTGTCTTTTAGTTTTCTTTCACTAAATTATGAATGATCTATGTCCAATATTTCACACCATTCACCTTTTTTTTCCTTGTCTGATAACTCCTACAAATCCCCAACACAAGTCACTGAATATGATGTATTATGAAAAATGAGCAAAGCAAATGATTACATTGAAAAAGGTTATGAAAAGCTCAAACTTAAATGTGTGAAAACTTTATGTAAAACATAAGTCCCGCTTGTGTGTTGTCTTATTTTTTGGGGCTGACCTGAATCTGATGGTTGATGTCTAATTTTACACTTATGCCCAAATAAAAACCAGTCTGTTGACATGTCAGGAAGAAATGAGTTAAAAAAATATACACTTTGAACAAAGAACAACATCAAAACATATTTGTGCAGTAGCCATCAAGCTTAAACTCTATCTGGTGTTAAATGGTTATGGTCCTTACAAGCACATCGCTGTTTGTCTTGAAGACAAGCCTGGCCGTGTCCTGAGTAAAGCTGTGCTGGGGTAATTTCCCACCGAGGCCATCGTCGTCTCTCGCCTGGGGGGGGAGAAATAATGGCTTCTTTTTACGAATGGACAAAATAAACAGGTGAACAGAGGCAAAGAGGAAACTCATAAATGGAAAACAACACTGAGAAAGATGAACAGAAATGGTGACTGCAAAATGAGTGAACAGTCATAACACAATTCTCTGAAACAAAACTCTGTGTGTGTGTGTGTGTGTGTGTGTGTGTGTGTGTGTGTGTGTGTGTGTGTGTGTGTGCATGCATGTGCAAAGCTGAGGAGTCCGCAAGACATTTAGTTTCAATCCTGTCTCCTAAAATGTACGTTCCTTTGTGAAACAAAACTGCATTCTCCATTACATTTTGAGGGTAATGTATTTTATTTATTTTTTTACTGTGACAAGTACGTTTCTAATCAAAGACTGCAAAGTGGGGGGAGGTCGAGGTGGATTGACAGGTTGAACAAACCCAGGAGACAACTGTCTGTGCCCTATGTGAAACCAGAAGTTATCTAACATACAAAATTGATGTCACGTAAGCTACTTAATTTATGTGCGAAACTTGAGTTACGAAACAAACATAAGCTATTTATTGCAACCCCAACCACAATCTTTTCCTAACCTGAATCAAGTAGTTTTGTTTCAATTCACAATGTTAACACCATGTTTTAAAGGGCGACCGTTTCACACGTCATGTGTCTGTGGCTGGTACGAGAATGTGTGGATACTTTCCAAAAGTAATTGAGAATACTGTTTAGTTGTGTGGTAATGGTATTTTTTAGGATACAGGGCTGTGAGTTTCAGATTCAAAGTGCTGCCTGCTACCACAGCAGTGTTCATTCAAACACCCATTTATTTCAGTTAAAAATGGAAAATAAGACACATTTAAAATATAAATTTTATTTAGTAATCACACTACACTAAAATGAAGAAGTTAAACTAAATGGAAAGTTCTGATGTTTGAAAAAAATCTTTTAATACATTTATTTGCAGAAGCACCAGCCTACAATGGTAACGTGTACAAAACAGGAGCCATTAGTCAGTACCTCGTCAGTCACCCTTGTAGACGTGTCTTGCGTTGCTTCATAAACTCAAAGGAAGAATAGATCCCATATCTAAAGGCCCTGTACATGGCACAGGCAGATGAGGCTTTTGCTTAGGTGGAATTTTGAAATATAAAGAACCTGATTTCACTACTTTAAACCGCTTATATTATGCTCATTTCCTTTGTGTTGAGCTCTCTGTTTTAGCTACAGAGTGAGACATCTCACTTTGGTTCCATCTTTGTTGGGAGTCGCACATGCGCAGTACCTAGGTAAGGACTATAAGGACTACTCAGAAGAAGAGTTTGAGGGCGTGCCACGCTAGCAGCTAGGCGAGCATTATAACACGTATTACAAGGTGACGCATGTTCATCCCGGAAGTAAAGGCTGGACCACAACAGAGCTGTTAGGAGCAGTTTGTTTTCTGTTGGAGATGGTAAGTCCCTTTGAGGTGGACTTTGGGCTTTTTCACTTTGGAAGCATGCTACATGCACAAAAAAAGATATATAACACGATAAAGGAAAGGGAAAACACCAAAAAGCATAATATGAGCATTTCAATTTGTCACTGTAGGAAATGCACAGGTGTGTTACTAATACCTTTAACCATGGCTTTGTTATGTTTAGAATTTGGAAGTAAGAGGTAGTACGTTTTAAACGATATGAACCAAATGCAGTATTGTAAGTGAATTTGTTTACACCTGTGTTTTTATTACTGTGGCATGTCAAACTGTTTTTCAGCAAAAAAAGCTGAAAAAGAGTAAAGGAAGAGGAAAACCTCCTGCTAAACCAACTATAAGGCCAACTTGTTCCAAGACTAGCCTTTTATAGTCTCATCCATGGACATAACATTCACAGTCTATGGTCACACCATGCTGTATCCATAGCCTAAATTACCCATTTTATTGTGTTACATACAGTACATGTAGCAGTGTGCTCACACTAAAAACCAGCCATGATGACAGATGATGATGGCAGCCATGACGCTGTGGTATTTTCGCTAATGGTAAATACGGCTGCTCTTAATTACGTTGTGATTCAAATTAAAGGTGGAGGTTCTTCTCCCCTAACAAAGCTAACTGAGCTAAGTGTATGCATGAATGAATGTGTGAATTAAGCCATACCATTAAATAATGCTAATCAGAGTCTTCATGCAGTTGTAATGTTGCATGTGATTAAATTTTTTTTTAAACATAGGACTTTTTGTCTTTGAACAATGTAAGAAGAGGTTAGGTAGCATTGCGGAAATGTTTCACGCACCAATAATTGCAATGGAAAAAGTAATGCACATCCCACGTCTAACAACCCTTTAAATCAAGGACACATTGTTCATGCCATGGCCACGTCATTGAATATGTTGTGCAGAACCTTGTAAATTAATGGCAGATATGAAAATAATACAATTTCAAATTTGTAGTGACACTGTTGTTTTATGCCGTCTCGTTTAGTTTTTAGAAAACGACTGAGTCAGTTAAATATGCAGTACTTGGAGCTTGTTGGCTTGGAGATGAATGTAACATTGATGAAAGAAATGAAATACTGTGGTTGACATTACTTAATATTATTAGAATAGGGGAATCCCTGCACTTAGTGATTCTTGCCAAAAATGTGTTGCCTGTTAACAGTCAATATTTGACAGAATTTTACAGCAACATTATGTATTCTTGGAAATAACAGTTACATTAAACTAAGTAGTATATTTAATTTGCTGCATACTACAGACCAGTAACTTTTATGGGTTCAATTCACCATGCTGTAGTATACCAATACACTCCTTTAAACATGTATACCATCTGAAAATGAGCCACCTTCTCCTGCACTCTGTGAGTCATTCATTATGTACAGAGTGAAAGCCAAGGCAGTCAATGCTGTTATGCCAGGTGTGGGCAATTTTGTTACAAAGAAGTTACTGGAGAAGCACTGTCTGACTGAAGCACAATGCCAAATAGCTTCTTTGTGTTTTGTTATTAAATGAAATGCACTTTTATATAATATTGACCTTTAGTGGGATATAACTGATTCATATTTTAGAGCCACGGGGCACTGAGCCACTGTTATCAGAAATGGAGATTCAACCTGCGTTAACCATGATCATTGTGCCGTTTTCAGCCTCCGAGCTGACATTTTACACTGATCCTATGCCATTGACAGATGAGCCACTGGCCTGAGCAGCTCTCTTTCATATCATGTTACCTTTAAATTGCTCACTTGCAACTCTTGATCTGTTATATATCGGTGGATGTTCTAAATTTTTTGTCCAAAGACTAATTGAGTTTTCCTCTGCATCCATCTACTTCCGTCACCTCCAGTTAGGGTTTCCCATTCCATGCATGACGTAGGTCAAATACTGCTGTCTTGTGTCATTTGTGCCGGAAAGGATACAGTGTAAGAATCTGAGAAGAACATTGTCCACCACTGACTTTTACAATGTAACAGGAGATTTTTAACTAGAGATTATGGAGGTCATGGTTATTTAGAAGCTGTTAGTGCACTAAATAAACAGTAGGTGTAGACGGACCCATTTCAGCTACTTTCTTTCCCCCTCAAACACACAAACACACCATGTCTCCTCACAGACACATCACACGGACAAACTAAAAGACAGGAAAACGCACAGAAACATACATGAACCTGGGCAGGCATTTAGGGATACATACACACACACACACACACACACACACACACACACACAAACACACACCTTTGTACTATTATTCTGTCTCCAGTTTGTGCTCTGACCCTCTGGCCCTGCGCCAGTTCATTTGCATATTGTACTAATGAGGTGTTGGCACTGTGAACGAGGCGTGAAGCGCACACAGGGACCCACACACAGATAAAGGAGATGGGATTACAATAGATAGATAGATAGATAGATAGATAGATAGATAGATAGATCAACACTTTGCTTAGCACACTGGGGAAATCCAGTTCTGTGCCAGTTGGGATGTTCTTTTAAAGGTGCTTTTCCATTCTTGGTGATCCATCATGCCAGCAAACTACAGCTGCCACCCAGCTGAAGTTCCTTATTTGAACGACAGAGCAGGACATCGGTCACCTAGCTCCCCTCTGGCAACTCCACCGTCCTGAGGGGACGTCACACCAGCTGCCAATGTGCTAGCTTCCATCTGGGCATGGATACATGTCCAGGTGTGTGTGCTTGTCACCTGCCAAAAGAGCTGCATTTCCCAAAGAAAGATGCTCGAAGACAGGCTCTCCAAATCCAAAGACCAACACAGCTGAGCACAGCTAGGGCTCATCCCAAATCCTGAAATTAAGGTGCAGTCCTGGTACTACGCGTACGACAGGTGAAAAAACACAACCTTCCAACAAAAAAAACAAGTTTGTTTTTACTTTTTATGTTTTTATGAAAAAACATCCCAACACCAGTTCAATTCTGTTTGCAGTGCACTGTGGAGATTTTCACACATATGCACAGGAATATTGCATGTGCACAAAAAAAATGGATTTTCCAGGGTTGTTTGGTAAGGGTAGTGCTATTTTTGGCACTTTATTAAGCATAAGCAAAACATTTCAAAGAACTGGAAAATAAGAACAAGGTAAGCACTTTGGTTCTTTAAAAACAAATATTTAGCTGGTTTGGAGCTTTTGTTACAACAATACATTTTTATTTTGAGCACATTACTGGCTATCATCTATATTGTTGTTCTTTATTGCAGGAAGGGCAATTTCCTTGTACTAAATGCCATTTTTAAAGGTTGTAAAAAATGCTTTTTTTCAATATGAGTCAGTCTGCAATAAAGATCTTTGCATGTTGATTGTGAATTGCTGAAGTGTTCTTGGAGCTTCACAAGGTTGCAAAGAGTATTTCCTTGCTTAAAGTCATCATCAACACACAATATGAAATGTGCAACATGAGGCGCGCCTATAAATTCACAAATAAGGTACATTCTTTACTGTATCTGAGTCTAGTTTATCGCACCTACAAGTTTGGAAATAGACACAAAGAGATGACAGTTCATGTGCGTGGCTCTGCTTATACAATTTCAACGCCTAGTTAGCCAGAGTTACTTTTATCTTTATTTAAGCTGAATGGCTGGCAGCTATGAGATAATCACCATCCTCCCTGTGCCCTAAAGCTGTGTCAGGCAGGCCTCAAGTCTTCCTAGTCTGAGCTGCAATATGCAGACACATTTCACACTTCACCACACACAAAACATTTCCACAAGCATATTTATACATATACAAGACACAGTTACACACACATACACGCTCACACACCGTCTCCTCTCTTATTCATTTTGCGTGCATGCCCTCCCTGGCAGACGATGGAGATGCAAAGTAAATTGTGGAGTGTTCAGTAGCAAGGAGGCAACCACGGTGTGTGTGTGTGTGTGTGTGTGTGTGTGCGCGTGTGTGCGCGTGCGTGTGCGTGTGTGTTTGAAGTGATGTGACATTTCTGGGCTGACATGAAGCGGCACTCTGCCCCCTCGCGCCTGGAGGGAGCTCCTGGGGAAAAACACTGATGGAGGACTGGGGTCTCCTGGGGGGAATTTCATGGTGTGAACCAAACAACCCTGCGCTGAAGCAGAAACGACCCAAAAACTGTCCTCACTACCTGCATCATGTTCTTTTAAATATTGTGGAAACATAACATGGTATATATGTTTATTGCCATGATGCAAAAAGATAATTATACTCTATGAATACTATGTGATCCTCACGTACGCCACTTCTTTCTATTAGGATTTTAAATGAGTCCTCCCTCTAGCTGCTTTTCAACCACAACATACCAGCCTACAATCAACCAGGATTTTTTTCTTTAGTGTATTTCAAGCCCAAGAACTCCTGAACACAAACCAAACTGCATAAAAAGCACATTGTTGGGGAACTATTGCAACAGCAACAAGCTACATTTCATCAAAATCAATGTCACGGAAACAGACATGCACGCACCATTTGAATTCCAACCCTAAATAATGTGGACGATATGTTTCATGTGTAAGGCTGACTGACTCAATGTGAAAGAAATGCCTCCTCTAACCTACACCTTTTTGCCGCCATGCTTCACACTCACAGAAAGTAATTCATCACTGCTAATTGCCTAACTTAATCTTGGCAGTGTGTCCAATGAGCATGCATGTTTATCGGTGTATGTGTGGGTGTAAGATAGCGGAGAAGCCGCACGGCTGCGTGTAAAAGCATTACAGTTTAGCAGTTTCTTCCTACAGCTGAAAGCAAAACTCCGCCCTCATTTAAATTAATGTTTTTAATCCCCGAAACTGTTCAGTATCATAGCTGTTGAACATGTCAATTCTCAGTGAACTTTCACTGTTGTTATACCACCTCGAAATGACTTTTGCAGAGCACAAACCAGCAAAATACACACACCCTAAATTGTAGCACATTAAAATAAGAAAAGAGCCAAGCTATGTGTCTGGTGTAATAATGGACAGTCAAAAAGTAAATGAAAGTGAGTACGCAGAGTGAGTAGATAGACAGAATAATTGAGTAGTACGAGTGGCGAGAAAGCTGCACCTTCCATACAAACTAATCCAGAAGCTTTAGGCGTACAGTAAACGGGCACATAAGTGATTAGCTACAGTTAAACTATCAATCATCTTTTGCCACACACAAACACACACTACATAATATAGAGTTATACAGACAAGTGAGAAAGTAGCAACCATAGTCACCCTAAGAGGGGATTGGGTTTCATAGATGAGGCAGCTGAAGATATTTCATGCAACATAATGCCAGAGCTGTTGCCCGCCCCCTACATCCCCCCTCCTCCCTGGTCTCTTCTCCCCTATCCAAAGAACACGCAGATTTGAGATATTTCTTTTCAGCTCTGACAATGTATTTTTTTTCAGTTGGAAGCTTGCAGGCCGTGTTGTTGTGGCCAACCTTGTGGGTGAATGAGAAAAGAAACATGTGGGTATCGCTTACAGAAATGGCCTGCATGAATGTGCGAGAGCCAGACAAAATATAGAATCTGAGCCGCTGTGGCAGAGCAGGCCTTTCCTGTATTTGTGATGTTTGAACATGTGCATTCTGCTGATGGATGAAGGAAACATCCAACATGGCTTACTTTGTCTATAAACTGCACACAGGAACATCTCCAAGATTGATTTTCTGAGAAATCGTCTGGATTGCCTAATGTTGGTGACTACACCTAATTGAAGAACCTATTAATTTGGCCAATTTGACAGAACTAAATAAACATAGTTTAGTTGTGTGTTTTTTTAGAGGTGGGGAAAACAATTGATTCTTAGATGCATGACGATTCTCATTATGTCTCGATGCAGATAAGTCAATAATTGTAAACTAAAGCACATGGTCAAAGTGGTTTGCCATTTAAACTTTGCCAATTTTCATCTGGCTCTGTGTCACTGTTGTGCGAGCGGTGAAGACAGGTGAACGGCGCCTACTTCCCTTCATGCCGCAGTGCCTAAAACTCCTCACTTAAACTGAAAAAAGTCCGCTGGCAAAACGGCTGAAAATCGGCAAAGTTTCACTTGAGCTTGGTAACCAGTAGGTTGGGCCCGCACTGTATTAATCAGGGCAAGCCGCAGATCAGGAATCATCAACAGGTCAGAGTCTTATGATGGAGCACTACTGATCATGTATTTGTCATTTATTTTTTCTTATATAAAACTAAATTCATCATATTATTGCATCAGTTACTGTAATGAACAAAGTGTGTTTAAAGTACCTGGACTGCAAATTTGAATCTCACGATAATTAAACAATGAAAATACATTAATAAGGTATTTTGGAACTATTAGTTTAATAGTAAATGTTATGTTGCTTGATGCCCCCTGCTACTACTATCAATATTATTATTATTATTAGTCATATTTCTACTATCATTGCTATTATTACTGCTATTACTGCTTTTAATATCTCTACTATTACTATTATAAGTTAAATCTCTATTTTTTTACTAGTTGACTGGCATGCTGCATATTAGAGCACATAGGGTATAAGATTTTCTCTAAGACTGATAAAATCTAGCCTGTCACTTAGAAATTCAGACCTCTTTTCAACTATATCTTGCATGAAGAGCTGTCACCACAGTGAGAGGACTTGCTTTGAAAGGTCTGTCAAAAGTCTAAGGCTAATCAAGAGGAGAGCACAGACTGGAAAGATTATTGCTGAATCTTTGTTTTTTTCACTTACTTTCTCTCTCAGTGTACCTTAAAAGCTACCTTATGAATTTTCAATATCTTCCAGTTCCACTATCCACATATATGTTCGAAATAAAGTCAGAGCATAATGCAGAGTTGATGACATCATATTGGAACTAAACAAACTGTACCTTACAGAATATACTATATACTGTTTAACAATCACGGTTCGAGGAATGGAAATATGTTAAAAGACTCTGTCTTGCATACTATCTTTATAAGAATATGTTTGACTGGAGACTAAGGCCAATAGATTCATAGCAAAGTGCTTTCTTTTTCATCTGCTTAACCTTTAATGTCGTGTTAAGCAGCCTCCCTGATTGATCTCTGATTGATTCAGGGCTTCCTTGTCAACTTTGTTGTGTCAAATGGCATAGATTTGTTTCTGCCCTTCTCAGAAGCACAGAGATCCAAATAAAAACAGTTGAAACGCTGCGTTTTAAATCGAATATGAAGCTTTAAAGCTCTTGCCATTTTCTGTCACAGACCGTTTGCGTTCCCCCACGAGGTTTCAACATGTCAGGCTGTCCTTGTCATCACCAGGAGAAGACAGATCATTTGTCATCACTTCAACATTTAGTACAATGACAACTAGAAACTTTCTATAAAATGTATATGAGCTAAAATGTTAAGGTAGAAAATGAAAAAACACAAAGTATGAGCAACAGTACAGTAGACGCAAGGCTCAGCTTGATTATCATGCTTTGGGAAAAAGTGTCAGAAAATAAAAAGAAATTGGGTATCACTAACTGAAATGAACAGACAGACTCTAAGTGCACCCCTACTTATCCCTGCTCCAGTGCAGTGCTTAAAAAGTGATTATGTTTAGATGAATAACTGACTTCAGGACAGACAAGCAGGAGAGTAAAACACGTCATACTCACAGTGTAATTCCTTATATATCCCAGCTTTGGTACAAGAGAGAAAGGAGATTGTTTAACTACAGTCATTGGGAATGAGAACACAATAACAACTTTGATATTTGCTGTCTTGCGTTGTATGCACCACAGTGACCTAACTCATTTTGGAGTTGACTGCCTAAAGATATTTTTTGTAGTAAATCCATGATTTATTCTCAGTGGTTTCTGGTTTTCAATTTATTTTGTAGGTTACTATGCATTTTATATTCAAGCCAAACCTGAAGAAGTAAAGAGAGAGATTTTTTTTTTTTTTTTTTTTTTTTTTTTTTTTACAATGTGTTTATTGAATTCTGATTATATGAGAAAGAGAGAGATTTTTTGTTCATATTACCTTTTGATGTCTTGATGTGAGAATTAAGCATTACACAGTGATTTCTGAAGCTACAACAAATAATCTCCTGCTCACAGTATTACAGCTATTGTACCAAATGTCATGAAAGCTTCGTTTAGCTCTGTCGGAAGCAGAATATAGTGTGTGTTTATAAAAAGCTTACCAGATGATGTCACCTTTTCCGGCAGCCATATTAGAGGCTCCCCGCGCTGGTAAATGCTAGATGTGTACCCACTGAAAACGATTCAGGCGCAGGCTACTAAACATTCGTCAACACTTAAATTAGCAGCTAGCTAAAGTTAGCTGTGAAGGTCAAAGTAAGGGTTAGTTGAAGAACTACATCTTGTTACTTATAAGGTTATAACTTACAAGTTTAACTAACTGTCAGTGTGTTGACGCCTGCACAGTAGCCTATGCCCGTGTTGTCGTTTTGTGGGTAGGGTCTAGCATCTACCATTTGTTTATGCTCCAAGACAGAAACATTAATTGAACTTCTGAGCTTTGCTATCCCAACAGAACCTATAAGAC
Organism: Etheostoma cragini; assembly: GCF_013103735.1. Taxonomy (NCBI): domain Eukaryota; kingdom Metazoa; phylum Chordata; class Actinopteri; order Perciformes; family Percidae; genus Etheostoma; species Etheostoma cragini. The sequence continues at coordinate 20,236,881 of NC_048426.1, read as the reverse complement.
ATTGTTTATTTGTACTCTTTTTACACATTAAAATGAACACTGAAAACTCATATAACCAGAGTATCTAGTTAGCTAACCATCGGTTTTACAAATCTGGTTGGCCCCTTAGGTAAAGATAGGTATTAGCTTCAGTTATAGGTAGCTAGTTGTTGTCTGTTTTCATTAGCATTGGTTGGTCTGCTAAATAATTTAGTCAGTTGTCTACAAGTGACAAAAGTGTTTTTCTCTCCCTGAGATTAACTGAGAATACCTCTCATGCTACAGTTTACTCCGTGTATAGCAGCGTTGTAGACAGAAGTTTACAGTGTAAACTTGGAAATAACTGAACCTTATTGGGCCTTTGGCTTTTCTGCCCGGTATTGTGTACATAAAAATATTCCATTAAATTCAAAAATGACAGTAAATTGGAAATAGCTCGGAAACTATAACGGCAAATTGAAACAAAGGAGTGTAGTCAGTGGGGTAGTTTTGCAATTTGTGCACCATGCGTTAAGTTCTCGTGTTCAGTACAACCTTGAGTCCAACTTAACCAAACCAAAGTTTTATTCAGACCAAAGTTCTTTTAGCTACCTAACTTAACACTATTTTGCAGAAAATTGTTTACTTGCCTAAACTTGAAGAAATAGTGCACCATTTTGGGAAATATGCTTATTCAACAAGAATATGTTACACAAAGTTACTCCCAGTAAAACCACACATTTTTACACGGTTTTACGTGTTTATGTTGTGGCAAATGAGATATATTGTGTTCATTGTGAGCTTTAGCTTTACTACTGTACCAGTCTTTATGCTAAGATGTGCTAATGGCCTCCTTCCTCAAGCTTCTTACACACACACAGACATAAAAATGGTATGAATCTTATCATCTTTCAACGCTTGAAAAATAATGAATATGTGTATTTCCCAAACTGTCAAACTATTCCTTTCAAAAGCAAAAACATTTTCAGCTGATGAACACTATGACAATGGGATAATGTCCAATTTATGCTATTCTTGACGATCGTTCACTACATTGTAACAATACATTGCACACTTACAAGTTTAGACTTATTTCATGCTTGTTTTATGATTTTTTTAAACCATGCTGTCAACCTTATATTCTCTTCTGGGACTCATGGATGAACACATGTACTTGCAAGGAGATTTGGACATCCTGTATCTGCAAAGCCTATGAAAGATGTTATATTAAAGTGTCCAGCAGATGAGAAGGAAGGAATCTTACCTTGTTTCTCTTAAAATAGGCCCTGCGGCAGGCGGCGAAGCACTTCTCACTGCAGAAGCTCTTCAACTCACTCCCCATGCTCAGAGAATAACGCTTGACACCGACCTTCTGGCACCAGGCGCACATGATCTGCACATTGGATGCATCTTCATCTAGAAACAAACAATAGTGAAAGTGAGTTAGGATTGAGCTGAGTGGATAATTTATTGGGGACAAACAACTGTTATTTCCCACATTATCTTTTTGAAAACCACAGACCATTATCCTGGACATTCATGCAAGGTGCCATCTGTGGTTAATCCCAAATATTTGACAATTTAGGCCTTATATACATTTTTATTAAAGCGCCCATATTATGCTCATTTTCAGGTTCATAATTGTATTTTGAGTTTGTACCAGAACAGGTTTACGTGGTTTCATTTAAAAAAAAGACCTAGACATAGAAAGCTGTGCAGAGACTGAAGGCGAGACACATTCAGAAGCCCGTATCTTACCAAATCCCAGAAAAGTGTTTTTTTCATAATGTGGGCACTTTAAAGCATAATAATATAACAATATAATAATAATATAATAATATATATAATAATAATTAAACACATGTAACAACTGGATGTATGAAACACAACGACCAAAATGCATTAACTCCACTGACTCAGCCCAGCTGCAGAGCTGGTTAAATCCACTCAAGACTCAAGCCACAAAACCACTGCAGGATTTATAATGAAGGCCTGCCATGGGTAAATGTAGCCAAACCGGATGAGCCGGGGACATGGGAAGATGTCTATTTGTGGCTGTGCTCTGTGGGTATTAGAACCTGAAGTGGACACAAGAATGTACTCTGATGATGCTGGAGATGACGGGTGTTTAGTCGGAAGGAGGCTCCGACTAAAGGTGTGGTTTCTTTTAAATAATTCTCACTACATGTTGTGTGTAACAAAAAGGTCACATGGGATGGGTGAGGTACATTTTTACATTTGACTAACAAGATGATATAAGAAAGTATTTGTAAGACAATTTGGACCCATTTTCTCTGGCTGACAAGTTACACAACTCTGATCTGAACTGACCTGAAACTCCACCCATCCATTTACCACAAACTCCACACAGTTTAATTTTGTTTTATCGTTTGGCCTTGTTTATCATCAAATTATTTATGACGAAGGCACTTTGAGGCACTTTGAGGCAGTTAGAAGAAGAAAAAATGAGACAGTGATAATTAGTAGTTTTCTTTAATAAATTACAATATAAAAGTACAAAGTATTAAATAATACATGTAAGAAATAATACATGTGTTATTACACGTTAATATTGCCAGTTGCAGTTATAACGGGTTTTTGTTGGGGGTTAGTGGGTATTTCGGGGCATTTTTGTAGCACAGCCCTGACTTGGGTGTGGTTATTAATGAATGGGGTCCATCTATGAGTATTCCACTATTTTGTCTTTTCAGTTGATATACTGTATGTAAGTGTGTAGGTTGATTTCAAAGATAAGGTTGCTTTGTCCAAATTTATGACCTGTGTGAAAAGGCGTTCTAAAAACTAATTTTAGATTTATTAGTCATAAAGAATTGACCCAGATCGCTTCCGTCTTAAAATTTATGGTTAGCCCTAACTCAATCTGGAGTAAATCTACAGTTGACCAAAACAAAAGAATTTCATTTTTTTCCACAGAAACGTTTTTAGGAAAAACATGATGTAATCCATAAAATGTAATGTAAATGTGCTGTATTTATATAGCGCTTTTCCAGTCTTAACAACTGCTCAAAGCGCTTTTTACATCTACAGGAAACATTCACCATTCACACACATTCATACACTGTGGCCGGGGCTGCCGTACAAGGTGCCACCTGCTCATCAGATACACACTCACACACATTCACACTCCGATGCGCAGCACCGGGGGCAACTCGGGGTTCAGTGTCTTGCCCAAGGACAATTCGACAATGACTGCACGGGCGGGGATCGAACCACCAACCTTCCAATTGGCAGGCAACCGCCCTACCACTGAGCCACAGCTGCGGGCTTTTAGTGCCGTAATCAATAATAGCTTCAAGTCTAGTTCCTTGTTTTAACTTTAAATTTAGAGGTATGTGCCACATACAGTATCATCAGTTACAGTCAGCTTGTTGGGTAAGCTGACTGCTGGTGATGAGCTGCGGGCTTTTAGTGCCGTCGCTGCTACTGTAGGGGAGAACCTCCGAGATTCCCTCCAGGATCTCCCAATTATCACATTATGACTATGCGGGTGTGAGGGCAAAAAAACACAGGCCCATTAGTCTTTCAGCCCCGCTCACCTCCTTATCGCACACTGGCCAGGCTTTTCACCTCTTGTTGAGCTTAATGGATATATGGGGCCATCAGATTTTAAGTAAAGACTAACTCACAATTAAGGATATAACTCCCAGAGGCCCTAAAGATAGCACAGTGGACCTAACATGCATATTTTATGTCTCTCCACTTGTCTGTGCTCTAGCTCATTCCTTTAGTCTCTCTCTCGTTTTGTGTCTATCTGGATTGCTGCCCACTGATAATAGAAAAACAAGACATTCTGGGCTGACTAGGTGGGTGGATCAGGGTTTGTACATTGCTTGGAATAATGTCTGTACCACAGTGTAATGAACAGGATCGAAGGCCAGCATCTTTTAAAAAATCGCAACATTTTCAGACAAAGAGACATCTTGAGGTGGAGCTGTTTTTGTCTTCCCACGTCCTGGCATCTCATAACAAGCCGATCTCAAAACACTCACATCTGCATAAGGGGGAAAAAAACCTCTAGTAATTATGCTGCCTCCGTACTAAATGCCACCATCATCCGATGGTACCTGCACCTCAAAAGGTCCTTTGTCAGTTTTTGTGGGGCACACGAACATGAATAATTCAGCATGTGTGAAGGCGGGGGTGGGAGGCGAGTTGAAGGGGTGTCGGCCGGGTGGTGTGTTGGTGCTGGGCTTTAAGTGGGACCACACCATCTGTTTCCCCGCCTAGGCAGGGCCAGCGGGGACTCCTCTTGGGCGATGCCAAGGTGGTGCGCTCCCTCCGCCGGGGCGTACCAGCCTCCTGTGCCACAGCAGACGCAAGGGATAATGAAGCGCTCTGTCTGGCCAAGGAACGCGGACATTTTCTCAGAGAGTTGATGGGGTTATATTGAAACTTGGGCAGGTGGAGGAAAGCAAGGTGTACAGCAGGTAGCGAGCTCATTAGTCGCCTGCCCCTGCCTGATTTGGAGGCTTTAAGGCCTTTGCAAACAGAGAAAGTTTTTTAGTTTGGATAAACATTCAGTTTTCCTTCAGTTTCCCTGCTAAGTGCTGAAGAATCAGCCAGTAGGCTACTGTACTTCCAATAAAATGAAATATTTTTGGACAACAGCTGTGTGGTCTTCTAGTTAGGGGATTTGACTTGGGAAATGGCTGTGTGTGTGCTTCGTGGTTGGGCATTTGGGCGACTACATAAAAAATCTGCAAATGGGCTGAAAATGACCTTGATCTTTTTGGAAATGTAAAATGTAGCCTTGTTCAAAACACACACTTGGGTAAGCATACAACTGTTGAAACGTTATGTACAGGCTCTGGAGGTGAGCTGGTTTGCCCAATTGAGTTAATTTTGCTGTCAGGCATCATGTTTTCTTTACAAACAATGACTTAAACTACTTTTCTACCATCTCCTGTATGTGTATTTCCAAAAAGGTGTCAGTGCTCTCTACCTGCTGGGGGCTTGATCAGTGGCGGGGGGATCATGGGGACAATGATGGGCAGGTTGCCATGTTCCTTGGTACTGGGCATGGAGGTGGACGGAGTGGTGGAGGACTCTGTGACTCCGTTCCTGGAAGTTGGCAAAGACTGGGAGCTGTTGGCTCGATCCGGAGAGGCTTCGCTGCTCTCTGTTGAAGCTGGGATTTTTGGCAACAAGTTTTCTAGAAAGCGGAAATTGAGCAAATTAAAATGTTACTGAACAACTGATGATATGTGGCAAAGCCTGCCATACTGTGAGAGCCTAGTATGCCTAACATTTGACAAAAAGGGGCAGTTTTTACCACACGAGGCACAATAATGTTTGGCTTGGAAAAGTTCATTTTTAAAGGTCCCATAACATGGTGCTCTTTGGATGCTTTTATATAGACCTTAGTGGTCCCCTAATAGCATATCTGAAGTCTCTTTCCCAAAATTCAGCCTTGGTGCTAAATTACAGCCACTAGAGCCAGTCCTACAATGAGCTTTCCTTAGGATGTGCCATTTCTGAGTCTGTAGCTTTTGAGGAGGAGAGAAGAGGAAGGTGGAGGCTGGGGGTGTGGCCTTGACCAACTGCCCCTTTGCTCGTTTAAAATCCATGATATCTCTCTCTCATGGGAGGGCCAAATTCTCTGGGTGGGCAAAGCAGAGAAAGGGGAGGTTACCTTGCCCCGTATGACCTCATAGGGGAAAAGATTCCAGATCGGCCCATCTGAGCTTTCATTTTCTCAATAGCAAAGCAGGATACCCAGGGATCGGTTTACATCAATTCTGGCCAATAGGGGACCATAGGCAGGCTGGGGGAACACATATTACTGTTAAAAACCTCATTAAGTGAAATTGTCATGCCATGGGACCTTCAAAGCACCTCAAACATTTCATTATCACACAATGCTGCAGTGCAGAGCATATTAGCTGGTTTTCCAGCACACAACTTTTCTATTTTGGTTCAATCTCACCACTCTCATTAGCCCTGTTCTTGTTGAAGCAGACAGGTGTAAAACTGGACTGAACTGTACACTAACAGCCCAGCACTAAATGGCAGATTGATTAGCAACTAGCTGCTTAACATAGTGGAGCATTTAGCAGCTAATGAGTCAGATATTTCCCTCAGGGGTTTGTGAAAACAAAAACAGAGCTAGACGGAGAATTAATTTTAGGCTCAGATTTGTGAGGTGGAAACAAATGTGACTCCAAATGAATGCTTATATCGCTCTGTGTCTCCTGGATGAATATGTAGGCAACTGTTTGCTCAGCAAATCAACTTTATCGGATGTTTGCAGCTTGTTGCATTGCTCCCAGTTGGCTAAAAAAAAAAATGAACACAGTTTCAATGTTTAGAAAACATTCTTAGTCATAATTGCTTTTTAGTTTAACATTCAAAAAAGTCACGACTGGATGTGGCTTCACATAAGATTAACAGATCAGGCAACATAAAATACACTAATTGATGGGAATGTGAAAATTCTAACCATTGATAAATAGAACAGACATACAGAAACCTCACAGATGTACTAACCTAAACTTGTAAAACTTTGGCAGGCAAAAAAGTGTCTTCATGTTCCCTTATTACTTGTTATTAGAAGCTGTTCCATAATTTAAGACTTAACAGGTGTCTTACTTACGTTACGTGCACAATCTATTCATGAGCACATTATTTTAACTCATTTATTTCTCATTTAATGCAGTACACAATCTCATGGTGGACAATGAAGCAATTGTGAGTGATGACTGATGGGCCAACCAGGCAAGAAATGCATGCTCTTTTTCTAATTAAAATTTGTTTGCTGTATGTTAAGCGTTTCATACCTTTGAGGACAGAGATGTGCTGTGGCGTCTCCCCTATCTCCAGGTTGTCAGAGTCTCTCAGCTCCACCTTGTCATAGCCATACCAGCCCAGCAGCTCGTTCATGGTGTTCTCTGCAAAACTCTGCAACACAAACAGTTGGCTGGTGAGAGTCAAGCCACAGGTCTTCATGCTTTAATGTAAAAAATATCATACTATAACTGTAATTCCTGCAATATAAGAAGTGCGGATGATGAGCGTGATGATGAGAAGGGATGTTGTAAATACGTAAATAGTAAGAAATTGAAGGCAAGTCAAGGGAGTTTTAAAGAAGCAGGCGCTACAACTGAACATTTGTTGCACAACAGACAGCATAAGTGAATGTAAACATTTTCTAGTAGAAACCTATAATACAAGTATGGTTTTAAAAGTGATCATAATATGAAGGACTGTTACGGACTGGCCCATTGTAGCTGCTGATTATTAAAGAAATAGTGCAGAATCTTTTGAAATACGCTTATTTGCTTTCTGGCGGTGAGTTAGATGATTGATACTACTCTATGTTCAGTATCACTCACATAACTGTATTCTAAATATTAAGCTACAGCCAGCAGGTGATTAGGTTAGCTTAGCAAAAAGACTGGAAGCAGAGGGAAACAGTTAGCCTGGCCCTGATTAAAGTTTAAAGAAACGCTCGCAGTGCTATATATCATTGTTGATACCGTACAAAAAACCCAAAGTGTATAAAACAACAAGCCGCAGTTTTATCAGGGTTACTGTGCTGTTTCCACGGGTGCCAGTCTTAATTCTAAGCTAAGCAAATTGCCTGCTGGTTATCGCTTCATAGAGTAGTGCTCATAAGTTTACATGCCCACTTTCCATAAATCCTCTCTCAATGCAAATCAAACCAGCTATTAGTCTAACTGAAATAAAACCATGCCAATCTCTATGCACAGTGAAGGGTATGTGATGATATGGGGCTATTTTGAGGGAACTTTATCAGGATGCATAGTATCCTGATCCATGATATAACTGGCCTTTAATAATAAAACATCTGCTTGCCTCTCTGGGAATTTAACAAACTGCATTTTAAGGAGGAATATTTATTTATTTACAATACATTATTCCTGTCCTTAAAAGTTGGATTTTTCAATTTTTTTACATTAAGGCATTAAGATCTATTTACAAAAGATGATTTTTTTCTTCCTCTTTTTAGTCAATTTAAGGACGGTCATGTAAACTTATGAGCACCACTGTATTTAGCGTACAAACACAATGCATTGATGTGCTTATCTGACTCTCAGGTAAGAAAGGGAAAACCTTTGTACATCCTAAAATGTCAAACACTTCCTGTAAGTTGTTTTCAATATTTTATTGGTTAAATATTAGAGTAGATAAGAAGATACACTACATTACTAATAACAACAGTGTATTTCTGTATTCTAATCTATAACGTAATCTATATTATTCTGTTTAGAGAATGTATATATTGTGTGTATATATTAGTGTGTGTATTTTTGTTTTGGTTGTTTTGTGTGTAAGCACAGTGTGAGCAACAATAATCCAAAGAAAAATTCCTCGTATGTGTCCTCATACGTGGCAAATAAAGCTGATTCTGATTCTGATAATTCATCACAGTCAACAAATAATCACAACACAGTAAACATAAAATAAAAAATGTGAGCGGGACAGTAAAGTGCCAACATTCTAGCAGCACAGCAATGTAGAGTGGTATGCAGATAGCTAGTGCAGGTATGCAAAAATAAATACAACCCTATGCAGGTGAAACATAAAACTATTTCCTCCATAACAGCCTCTCACAACACAGTCAATAAACACTGTACTTAAAACAAAACCATAACCCCACTAATGTATACAGACCCATTATCACCATACACCTCTCAGCTGGAATATTCCCAGAAGCGTCTGTTTGCTGAACCCTAAACTATGGTAAATGGTTCAGGTATCAAATGACTCTAAAACATAGATGAAAATGTTCTTTCTGGAAACAAACTATAGCAGCGACTGAGGATTAATCTGCTATAATTATTTGCTCTATGAGATATAACATCACAGGTCACTGAACTATATGCAATGCGAACACTGGTCCTTGGTTTAGTAAATGTTTCCCACATATTGCTGCTGAATACATTTCTGTAAAATAATCTTCTACTTTTTTTAAAGATTATTTTTTGGGGCATTTTATGCCTTTATTTAAAGGGAACAGCTGAAGATATGAAATGGGAGAGAGCGGGGGAATGACATGCAGCAAAGCATGCCGCAGTTTGGAATTGAACCTGTGGCCGCTTGGTCCAGGGGTAAACCTCAATAAGTTGGCGCACGCTCTACCAGGTGGGCCACACAAGCACCCTAAAATATTCTTTTCATGAAAAACACATCCAGCTCAAATTTTTACTAAATTAGCCTGAGGTAAGCACGCAACACTTGTACTGTACAGTCTGTTGCCACGGAGATGACCTGCCTTGTCTTGCCATTTAGACTTAGACTAGACTTAGACTTCTCTTTATTGATCCTTTTAGGACGACTCCTGCAAGGCAATTGAAATTTCCAGCCGCCATTTTCAGCAGCTTACAAAAAAGGTATAAAAATACAGTGCAGATTTGTTTGCTTGCTCAAGATCAACCTGACAAGACTCGAGTCAGTTCATTGTTTTATAGCCAGTCCCACTTTACACCGTACATTATCTTATCATGGTGACAGTCGACACTCATCAGTCATTACATCAAGCAGTTAAATGTCAATAACAGACAGCTCCTGTCGATATGTCAGAGCCGGAGTGATCATGTTGAAGTGGTTGAGTGCCACCCAGCACATCTGACTCTTAACTGATCTACATTTAACAGCAAAATTAGACACACACATCCACAGAAGAGAAGAGAGTATCTGCATCTGTTTTCTTTAGTGTTCTTCAAATCATTGCTCATTCTGAGAGCAAAAGGGGAACACGTTAATTCAGATTGTGGCCTAATGTGCCTCCACTGTAGATTATTTGTGAAGCAAAATGTTAGTGTATTAGCCATCACTGTTGCCTTTTCATCTGTAATATAGCAGGAAATAAATGCTGATTTATTAGAGAGCATTGCTATCTCAGAAGGATGTCAAATTTGGCAGAAAGAAAGCTGGAAGACATGGCATATGTAATAGCCTTAGAATCCATGCTAACTTTACAGGGACACTGTACAGCTTCCCATGTTGGGCAGTAAAAATAAAAAAATAAAAAACTAGGTGTGAAGTGCCTTCAACAAGTTAAGTTCATGTCTTTCAACCAGCCCAATCTTCGATATTTTAAACCAAAATGATGAGAGAGAGAAAAAAACTCTAACTTGGGTGCATATTTCTCTGGAGAGTGAACACTCACTGCTGGACGCTGGACTGAAGCATGGATTTGGGATTTCCTTTGGGTGGAAAAGTGACTGTGTCTGAAACCAGAATTTAAATTGGGCAAATAAAATCAAACTACAAGGTCTGGATATGATGTATACCTTATGCAACTCTAAATATAAATAAAACAATTATCTAGAATGGATTATCATGCACATTGACACAGCCTGCAGGCAACAGGTTGGTCCACTGACTCAATCACTTGATACAAACTTAATTAACTGAGCACCCACACGGGTCGAGTCATCAACAGGTGAAGTCAAAGACCCACCCAACACCATGCATGCAACTATCTGTAAAAACGTTTCAATGCAGTCCACGCAAAACACTTGAACACGAACATCTGGAACTCTGAGTATCAGTGTTGAACAATGAAAGGCTTTGAAGAGATTATTTACAGGATTTAAAGTCTAATCCGAACACTTACAATCTCAATTTTTTTGTCAAAGACATTTACAAAATAATGATGCTGGTTTAAGTACTGAAGGCTGTTAATGAGGACAGCTCATGCTTGCAAATGTAACAGCACTTGAGCTTGAAGAATGCTGAGTGACAGCAGTGCTTACTCTGCCTGAAGGTTCCTGGAAGTCAGATTTGGAACCACTTTCTGAGCAGAGCTCAAGTTAGGTCTTGACAGCAATATGCAAAATCGTGTTTTCATCCATGGAGACACCATTGTTTCCATGGCGTTTTGAACCACCTTAAAAGGGAGCAAAATTTGTAGTCATGTGTTTATTCATACTTGTATTTTAGGTTTCTACCAGAACACGTTTGCATTTACTTATATTGTCTGTGTGAATATACCTGTACTAACCCTCTGTCTATAACGCTCAATGTTAGAGTCTGTCTCTTTAAGTCCCCCTCCCGAAAAAGCCCAGTCTGCTCTGATTGGTCAGCATTTCCACATCTGCACTCCAGGCATCTCTGCACCGGCATTGCAGCCGGGGAGGTACTGTAACGGCACTGTAGCTGCACTTTCTACATACATACTGTGTATACATATATATATATATATATATATATATATATATATATACTGGATATTTATGGTATAGTTGTGACATCACAACCGCAGAGTAGACCTGACAGCTTGTTTACAGGAACAATTTTGGAAAAAGACTGTGGGCTTTTCTCTGTGGCCTGAGCGTTTTGATTTCACAGCATTTGTATAGCAGCTTGGCCTGCTGATAATAAAAAAAGAGAAGGATATCTCACTTTTTACAAAATGGGACCTTTAAGTTTTAAGAAAAACGGTCAATACATTCCTCAATTTATACTGTGGGGGGAATTTACTTCCTGTCCGTTCAGTGTGGCATTTGCATGTTGTCTTTGTATTCAAAAGGGTTTCCTTTCAAATTTCACATACACGCAGACCAGATGAACTGGATGCAGTAAACAGTATACCGGTGCAAATGCAAGTGGACATAAAGTGTGGGTTTTTCCAAGACTACACAAATTGCATTGCACACAATTCTTTAAAAAATGCAATGAGTTAAAGGACATGTACGATATCTAAATTGAGAGTTCTCTAATATGATCACTGCTGCAGTGGCATATCCTTGAAATTCCCCTTCTGGGATAACTCCGTTTGCGCTTAAAAATCCACCGGATTTCACTCATCTGTTGCCTTGGGTTTCCTTTGTGTTGGCATTTTAAACTCTGGTTGATTTATGAGGACTATGGTTACCTTTTCTCAGATCTCTGCAAGGTAAATACAGACAGCTAACTAGATCTGTCAAATCTGAGTTTTCATTCGTATGACTAAAACAACTTTGAAATGTACACGTTCCACCAAAACAAGTTCCTTCCGAGCCTATTTTGCAGCTGCAGTGCGGCTTTTCACCAATGCTTAGCACCGTCCAAGACAATTGACCCTCCTCCAGCGTGCTTTGGAGGAGGGTCTGGCAAAGCAAGACTGCAACTAGCCCAACTGCTCAGATAAAAACTTCCTTCTATTGAGGAAATGAGTTGGAGCATAACCCAAGCTGAATGTACTCCTGAAAAAACGGATGTAGCTGTAAATTAGCCACATCACGGAGACCAAAACACAGCATATCTCTGTGTCTCCCTTTCCTTCCTACCATCCTGTCCTCTGTGTCACCTTACTACTTTGAGAAAGTGGGTCTAATATTAAGAGTGGAATCTAATCCTGGTTGGCGGCTCATCAAAGCAGCGGCACCAACTTTGGCTCTGGGTGAGCTAGGGAGGAAGAGGCGTTAGAGGCACAGAGGCAGCTAGAGATGTCTTTATGTCACACTGGATGCATAGCCTTTTTATGGTTTAACACAGATAAAAATCTCTTTTTTTATCAGCTTTTATTCATCCCAAACTCTAGCCTCCTGCAAAACAGATCAACTGGAAGTGCGGTTTGTGTTTCAAGCTGCCGTACTAAGATTGTTATGTATCAAGTAAGAAAAGCTGTTTTTTTTTAAGGCGACAATGCATGGCCCTGGGATGGTGACTTCACTTGGTCTGTCTATCTGTCCTAATTATGCTGTTGACATTTTTGCCATCATCAAGACAAAATTTCTCCTTGACCAAAGTTTTGATTCATGACAGTGTTATCTCAAAAACCAAAAGGCAGGAGCTCCCTGAGATTTGTTGTGGCTATTCATGGTCGACAGATGAATGTAAATCCCAATGTTTTGATTATTTCCACACACAAAAAATCCATAGAACCACCATCATAACGAAACTGCCACTTGTACACAATAAATGTACAAATCTAGTAGACATATTGCCATTACTCATTAATACTGCCAAGGGGACAAATCCTTATCCATTTTGGACACACAAGAGCTTTGCTCTCGTGCCACCATCAGACTAACATATCAATCTATGAAATGCAGTGACTATGCTCATCCTTCTCTCCGAGTAGAAACTCCTTTAATATCCATGAGAGTTTGATCTTTCCTGTGACATAACCCTTGGAATAAACGTTTAAGTATTCAAACCCACTGCTGGAAAAGGCCCGAGGATAGCAAAATCATCGCTGTATAGGTTCATCCACTGGTACTGTGGGGTGTAACGAATATTGCAGCCTTTAGGGCCCATGGCAGGCTTTACACATGAGGTCTGGTTATGAAAGTGAACTGACTGAATAAATTATAATGACAGAACTGATTACTTGCTAATCAATGCGTCGGTCAAGGAATCACACATTATTAAATGCTGTTTTTAAAGCGGTACTGTGTAACTTTTGAAGGAAGAAATAACTTACTCTTCCGATTATAATTATTCTCCTAATATTGTTGTACCTGCTGTCTGACATTTCCATGTGTATAAGATGCCTAATATATTTTGTATGAGCATTTGTTTGTAATTTTTTTTTAACACCTTTTGATGATTTCTTTGTTTTCCTTTTACCTTTGGACATGCTAATAAACTAGACTAATAGAAGCTTAATTATCCCTTTGGTAGATGGAGGCATAGCTAGAGACATCATATTATGTCAGAGGTTTTAAATCAACTTCATGGACACTTTGAGCACCTGTGCTGTTGAACTGTATCTCGATGTGTTGAAAAGTGTTTCTAACATTTAAACCACCCCCATGTGTCATTATTGGATTGCACTAGCTTGCTGCACTTTATAAACTGACATCTCAATGAACACAGTGTGTGATCTTTTATGATTATTGTGTACAATTAAAGCTATTTGTGCCATTATCTTTTAAATTGCTCTGCCTCTGCTGATGCATTTTGGTGCACTGTGGGTTATACCTCGGATACGATGATAATATTTTGGTGCATTCAAGAAGAAAAAATCTTTAGCAGAAAAATACTCACTTTGCCCTTGTTATCATCGGCCGGAATAACAGTCAAAGACAAGATGGTGTCTCACAGAGCCATTGCATGATAATTAGAGACGCACTCAAGATATTTTCATGACAGATTCACAAGCTGCCACTTCTCTGCCTTATATTCAGCAGCAGATAGTAATAAAAACACATTTAAAACCTCCACAGTCTTCCCCCTTATTTCCCTCCAGTAAGACCCAGCCGTGGCCAGCAGGGCTTGTGGTAATGATGATGGTGGGAATTGGATACCTTGCGGGTAGAAACCAGAGCAGGTCACTGTACACCATGATAAAATTCCCGAATCCACACGCCAAGTTTCCCTTTGCCTCCTCCTCCTCCACTTCTCTACTTTTCCACTCCCCTGCTCCTTCTCTCCTTTGCTGCCTCTCCCTCTCCTCTGCTTTCATTCCCCTCTACTTTCCTTGATATCTGATCCAGCAGAGACACTCAAGTTACAGTTTTTACAGCTTAGCCAGCCCTACGCTGTATACATTCCTTTCTCCACTGTTTCTTACCCCACTCTCCAGCCTCTCATATCCCCTCTATGCCCACTCCTCCTTGTCCTTGATTACTTGCTGCCTTATTTTACCATGGCACACATTAAGCAGCCAGATGAAGGAAACACTGTCAGACTGTTTTGCGGAGTATGATCCCTCACAAGGGCACATTGTGTGTGTGTGTGTGTGTGTGTGTGTGTGTGTGTGTGTGTGTGTGTGTTTGTGTGTGTTTGGTCTGAAATATTAAAGATGAGAGAAGGGAACAAACTGGGTCCTTTTGTTATGAACAAAAATAATAGAAGAAGTTTTCAACAGGAAATCCCTTCATTAAACTTCCCTTACTATTCTAGGTCCTAATCATGCAACCATGTCATAGTGTTAATTAGCAACCACTCTGCAGCTCGTAATGCTGGGTTCCGGTTTACAGTCTGAGGTGCAATGCTCTCATAACTAGCCAATGACCTCATGTTGTATCATGTCAGAAACATCAGTATTTGTTTAACATCATTGAACTTATTAACACACATTGTCTCATTGACAATGAAGGCAGTGAAGGAGAAGCTGCATCTAACTAGTTGTTCCCTACCTTGTATCTGTGGATCAGTGTTTTCCTAAATTAAATTTGTAGACAGCCTCTTTGTGAATGTGTAGGTGAGTGTGTGTGTGTGTGTGTGTGTGTGTGTGTGTGTGCACGTGCAATAGGAGATGAAATTCAAGGTTGCATAATGAGCTACAATCGAACTTGTTTAGCCTTTGAAAGTGTTTTGACACCTAAACCACATCTGCTGCGCCATTCAGGAGTTTCCCCTGGTATTGACGGAGATACTGGAGGTGTCACGGGAGAGTGGTGTTTTTCCCTATGCACCGACAATATTACACCATATCTGCTGTATTTTGTATTGACATATCTAAATAACATAAACCACAAGCTAGTGTACTGCCATTTTTATTTGGTCAGGTACATCTTTATATATTCCAAACTCAGATCCACAATATAGACTTGTCATTGTTACCATAAGTGCTTACAAATCAAATATCAAATTAAGCTGCTTTCATCAAATGAGATGTTTAACTGAAATGTCTGCTCTTCTAAACATATTGCATGAGATGTCAATTTCACTGAACCCTGAATGATGACCCGTGTCACAGCATCCGTCATCTGACAGCAAAAGGTAACTGCAAATAAAATATCATTTCTGAATGACGTCCTATAATTACTTGGCTAATCTGATAAATTATATGAGGATACATTTAATTTAATTTTTTTTTTTTTACATTCCAAATAGATTTATGGTCATATTTGCTCTCTGTTGTAATGATAAAAATGAGCAGATAAAACCTGGACAGACAGCACTTTATTGTGGCTAAATGATGGTCATAAAGATTTCATTCATTCTAAATGCTCCACTGAGACTACCTCAAGTGCTCCCCTGATAAGAAAGAAGGAAATGTCTCCATGGCGAGACCCTGCCTGACACAGCCACCACCCTCCATCCCTCCCTTCCAGACAACAGGAGAATGGGTTAACTGCAATTCTTCTCAACTGAGGACCATCACTTTTTTTAATTCTATCAAGAAAAATGTCCTGTTCAACAAGCAGTTAAAATTCTGTAATTGAAAGAAATTCCCTTTCTCCAGACATTCAATGCATTTTTAGGTAACAAGCAAGGACTACTCCGAATGCAGATGCAGTAAGTGGAAAACTCAACAACAACAAAAATACTTAAAACACATATATATATAAATTTAGATAAATTGTATAAGGTTACACTAACAGTTCCTTGTTGCTCTAGGATAATCATCAACAAAACATCTAGATAGCCATCAATAAAATGTATATTTTCTGTTTTACAGTAAGAGAGAAGAAGTAGTGACACATTAAGCGACTGGTATTTGGAAAGGTCTAAATACAAAAAGGCTTTATTCCAGTCAGGGTTGTTTCAGGACTCCCTCAAAGCCAGCACCCTTGCTTTTCCTCTGACAACCTAAAATCCCAATTTCTCAAATTATTCCCGATGTGATCCCCTGCACATCCACCCATAACAGCAGAGCACTGAGTGCATATCTGTCTCCAGCCAAATGTGTACAAACAATGAATAGATGGAGACAAAGCGGACACACAGCCTGCCTCACACAAACACACACACAAACACACACACACACACATGCCCGGAACACTTTCTTTCTCCACAATGAACCGCACGGAGCTCAGGGCTCAAATATCACAATGTGCACCGAGCAACAAAACAAAACACAAAAACGAATATTCAAACGTGTGGGTAAATACTGGGATATAAGCGTGCAGGCCGAACACACGAGACAATGTGCTCCTGTCGAGTGCGTAAAGCTCACAGACGCACATCTGGATTGCACGCCTCTGGGCAGCTGGGCAACACACATAAACACAAACCCACGCAGTCGACATGGACCCGCAAAAGCGTCGTGAATAGCTGAGTGGTCCCCCATTGATTTATACAAATTATGCACATTGGCTGCTCTCCGATGCGCCGTAGTGTAACAGTATTAATAGTAATAGTAGGCACTGTTGACGCCTTCACTGACGCACTGGATTTTCCATTAACTCTGGGCAAGCCATGAAAGGCAGGACACACAAACGGCGAATTATGGCATGAAGCGACGGGAACGTACACTCTATTCCTCATTGATTCAAAACTTACTACAGTAGCAGTGAATGGGTGCCGCATCCATTGTGCAAGGCGGTTTACTGGCAGGGTGCGCTGCTCAGGCAGGCATTCAGCGTGGATATATGACAATAGAACTTGGGTGAAAAAAAATCATAAATCAAAGTTTGACTACCATGCAGCCAATTGCACTTGAGTGTATCGTATATTTTCACTGAGGACGCCTGTTTAGTGCTTCTACAGACATGCATGCTCCTCACAACCACTCTGTTTCCACGCGTAATCACATGCAACTGGGCACAGACCCCCTTTTACCTTCATCTCTTCATTTATTTCCCTTTTCACTGGGTGAGCTGGTTTTCGGCTTCTTTTATTTTCCGGAGGTCTGCCCTCTTTTTCCATCTCTGCCATGTTTTCTCTGAGATACTTCTGCGGTGAGGAGGGGTGAGGAGGGGGTGAGAGAGGCAGCTGTTTACACTCGCCAGACGGCGGATGTCTTGCAGCTTTTCAGCGGCCCGTGTGACGCTGGTGATGCCGCCGAGGGCTTGAGGTGCGCGGCTAAGTCAGCCATCTTCTGCCGGTATCCTCCACGGTCCGTGCACCAGTGGTGAGCCGCCTCTGTGAGTCAAAGGAGAGGTTGAGTGAGGGGGGAAAACGAGACAGGGGGAGGGGCGTCCGTTGAAACATTATATGACGCGTTGTTGATCAGAGGTTGGCTATTTCTTCTCGCTTTCCCATGGAGTGCAATCAGAGCAGTCACATCCACTTAACGTTGCTCCCTCATGGGGACGGTCTGCAAGCAGCAAACAGGTGCCCACACACAGTTGTCCAGTCACACATTGTTCTTCAGGGGAGTCCTAAAACCTTCTGGTGTTGGTCATAATGAAATTGGGTCTTTCTATCGGTTACAGACTTAACTGCTTCAGTTATCTAACACCACAATACTCAAGAAGTTCCAGTCTGGAAGTTCTAGTTCCAGTCTCAGAAATGTCACTTTCAGTCCTGAGCCGAGCAACTTTGCAGGGGGCGCAGGTGCAGTGCCTGGCTCAAAGACACTTGGTCAGTGGATGTTTCAGGGATTAAAAGCATGACTGTGGTTCTCTTGTAATGAGGAACAGCCTATTATAGTGCAAATTCAGGAGAATCTGGAGCAGGTGCATGATGAGGGCAGTATTCTTAACTAAGAAAAAGAAATGTGCAATCATAATAGAAGTGCAACCTAAAACCAATCCTTCCTCATAGTGAGTGAAAAGGCTCAACACTCTCTCAAGGCCAAAGTAGACTTTTTGTAATGTTTGAACCATCATGCTAAAAATAAAGTTTCCGTTGGTTCTTCAGAGGGTTTCTTTTTCTCCATCCGGTTGGCACCTCATAACAAGGTGCATGGCACAATAAAGATTATAGGTTTCTCCGTTTTCATTTTGGTACCTTGGGACTA
Organism: Etheostoma cragini; assembly: GCF_013103735.1. Lineage (NCBI taxonomy): Eukaryota > Metazoa > Chordata > Actinopteri > Perciformes > Percidae > Etheostoma > Etheostoma cragini. The sequence goes on along the minus strand of NC_048426.1, from coordinate 20,218,373 downwards.
TGCTTCCATCAACATTTGTCCTCATTAAACATGTTTGCAGGAATCCCATAGATAAGTTCACAAAGGTCTCATTTAAGCCACATTCAAACCACATCACACTTTGAGCCTTAAAGCAGTTTTGTAGTTTGTTACTTTCAACATGTCCCAAAGAACTGAGCTCAAGAACAAACAACTCTAAAAACCGATTTATAAAGATTTTTTCCACATTATTGGACTGATCAATTATAACTTTGAACATCTACATTTCAGTCTAAGGTTAAAGGTCCAAAACTAGAGTCGTACCAAAACCGTCAGTCAACCATTCTTTTTTTTAAATGTATTCCAAAAAATATTATAATGTAGTAGCTACATAGCTGTGTTTCCACAGCCTGCAAATGTCTCACATGGGAAACATACAGATGCATGCTAGGCCTGCAGACCTTTTTTCACAGCGGACACTTCAGAAAAGCAATTGATTGATAACTTTAAAAACAACTTAATTCCATTTAGGTGAGCTGGTAACAGGGCCCTGATATTGTGCATGCTGGTTTACTGTCGTGGCATACTGGAACAAGAACTGAGCCAAACAACATTCATTTCACCTGTGTTTTTCCTGCAATGACAAGTCAAAATGTCTGCTGTGCAAAAGGTCTGTACTCAAACACATGGTCAAATATACACATTCATGTACATATATCTCCACATCTAATTCCATACACATGTATGAAGATGTATGTTTTTGTACAGTTGTTTTAATGTAGTCTTTACTAGCATATGAAACGGATGCAGATTATTAATAAATAATTTTTGCTTTGGGCATGAATTTGCCTAATTCATCTCCTGCATGCTGTCCTCTGACTTAGCTGGAATTACAATGAGTTGGCAGGTGTAAAGCCACTGAGAGTGCAGGGGGATGTTGCTCATGGCATTGTGACACCCATTTGAGCCAGAAAATAAGCGGAAACAGGAGCTGTGAACCGTGATGCAGGGTCAGGGTGAGATGAATTGTGTGTTACAGTGCTGCTCTTGCCCAGCCTAGCAGCAACCTGCATCACAAGATTCCTTCTTTATACTGTCCCTCCAGCTACAGCAGTTTGGCATAGTGTAATATAGGCCTAACTGTAATGCATCTGATGACACTGTGCAGTAGGTGTGTGAGAAGGTCTTGCAACAAAAGCATATGTGGAATTTGGTGTAATTCTTTGCTATAACATTGTTGTAACATATATTTCTAAAAACACAACAAGTGACTCTGTCTCCCCCCCCATTAATGACAGTAGATGCTGAGAACAGAAAGGTCAATAACAGAATGTACAAATACAGTTTTTTTTAACATATAAAACATGAATATACACTATGTGTGTTTGTTTTGTGAGTCTTTTCACCAAAAGAGACTGCAGCTCCATGTTAAGCTGCCCTTGACAGAATTTCTCTCTAGTCCGGTAACAAGCAGATGGAGTGGGATTCAATGAAAGCATTGTTAAACCTAATGCTGCTGGGGCATTTCCCAATCATACTGTGGTCCTATTGTCACAAGGATAATATTACATGACCTGAAACATAAAGGGGGGTTTCACAATTTAGACGCTTTGGTTTAAACGGATAGTTACATTTTTCTTTATCTGCTGTTAAATTATATTCGACCTCAGTTGAGTAACTACAAGTTCAAACTTGTGATTTGTAATATGACTTTGGCCAACACATAAGGAGATAGGAAAGAACTTAGACAGATTTTGTGTTTCCACGTTGGCATGGAAGCACCCCGTCGCACTTACGCCTTTCATCATGAAGTGCTTCAAGAAGCTGGTAAAGGACCACATCATCACCCCCCCCCACCTCTTTTTAACCGCTACAGTTTGCTTACCGCTCCAACTGCTCCACAGAGGACGCCATCTCCTCCGCACTCCACCTGAGCCTGGAACACCTGGAGAAGAAACCCGCGTGCGAATGCTGTTTCTGGACTTCAGCTCAGCATTCAACACAATCATCCCCCAACACCTGGTGAGCAAATTGGCCCCCTTTGGACTCAACACCCCGCTGTATATCTGGCTGCTGGATTTCCTCAAAGACAGACCCCATTCTTTGAAGATTGGAAAAAAACACCTCCAGCGTCATATCCCTAAGCACCGGGTCCCTCCAGGGCTGCGTACTGAGCCCACTGCTCCTCACCCTTATGACCCATGACTGCCGTGCCAGGTTCAGTACAAACCACATCTTTAAGTTTGCGTACGACACAACAGTGTTGGGTCTCATCAGGGACATTAACAAACTGGCCTACAGAGAAGAGGAGAGACACCTGGTGGACTGGTGGGACACAAACAATCTAATCCTGAATGTCAACAAAGCAAGAGAGATTGTCATTGACTTCAGTGAAAAATCAGCCAAGTCATACCCCACTCCTCATCTACAACACCACAGTGGAGCAGGTCAGCAGCATCAAATTCCTGGGGGTACAGATCACAACACTTTGACCTGGTTCCTCCACACCTCTGCTCTGCTGAAGAGAGCACAGCAGCATCTGCACTTCACGTCAGATGAGAAGAGCAAACATCCCCCCTCCCATCCTCACCACTTTCTACAGAGGGACAATAGAGAGCATACTGACCATACTCTCTATCTGGTCTGGGCCTGCACCGCCTCAGACTGGAAACGTGTAGAGAGAGTGGTGAGGCCAGCGGAGAAAATCATCGGGACAGTAGGCTACTTCATTCCATCCATGACACTGCTCGCAGACGCTGCCTGACCAGGGCTCAATCAATCACAGAGGACCCCTCCCAGCCCAACCATGACCATGTAACCCCTGCTGCCCTCTGGCAAGAAGTTCAGCAGCTTCAAATTCAGAACAACCAGGTTCCACAACAGCTTCATTCCCCACGTCATAAGACTGTTGAACTCCCAATAATCCCCCCTCTCACACCTATGACACTGATCACTTTACATGGACACTGTGAACCTTATTTGTAGTATTGTTCATTTCCTGTTTTCACTGCAATACATCCTGCCGCTACTGATATTAGCACTTGTCATAATCCTCTTATAAAAATTTATCATTTTCAATTTTATATTGCACATACTATTTATACTGTTTTTCTTTTTACTTGTCTTCTGTTTCTTTTCTTTTTTTGGAGCCTTGCAACAAACTGTTGCTCAACTCTATATTGGGAATGTGCAGTTGAATGACAATAAAGTCTGTCTATTCCTAAGTCATAAAGTCTCATGAAGCATGTTTTTTATTTACAAAATCAGACTTCATCTGAAACAAAGACACACAAAATGTCCCTGTTGTGTTAATTTAATGAAGAACAAACTGTGAGGCAGTACTGGCTCTTAAACTATCAAAAAAGAAGAATTGCATATCAGAACTATACAAAAACATTACATTAAGGGGGTCTCTCCTGCATAAGTGATGTAAACATTATAACATCCTCAGCAAATGGAAAGCAGATGGGTCATCAGATTACTAACAAAAGTGCAATGTAAAACCTGTGTACATATATACATCAGCCCCCTTCCTGCAAAGTCTGCTGAGGGTATCCAATTACTTTTTGCAATTCTTTAGATTAATGGGCCCTAAATATATCTTCATCCATTAGGCTATGTATAAAAAAATCTTAATCCCAGTCCAAAAATATGATTTCATTATTGGTTTGTACCCTCACTGGAATGTTATATTCACTTACACTTTTGTTTTAAAGCAAAGCCACCCAAATGTATAGACAAAAAAAAACATTATTTTAACTTTCACAACTCATTTACAACACATTTAATGGTGTAAAAATATATTTTTTTTAAACCAGTTTACTTGTTTATTCTGGGTAATTTACCTACAAAAATAGACAATTTAAATCTATCCATAGCCATCCAATTTGAGAGAGCTACAGGTACCTGGTACAGGTACTAACCCTGTGGTTGGCACCTGGTTGTTGGTGGCGAGTGAATGATCATTTTACTCCATCCCAACCTCAGACTTATAAAAGAATAATAACTGAATTATAATACTTCTACAATCACATTGTGCAACCGTTTCAGTGGTGGACAGTGACGAGAAGTGTGAGTCAAGTGTAAAAGTTTATATTTGAATAACCAAAAGAGACGCTTTGTAAATCTTACACATGCCGAATGAAGCACTGAGACATACGATGTATAAATAGTGTCATGGCATCTATCAGTGTTGAACTTTGACAACAAAAAAAACCCCTGGAATGTAAGTGTCACATAATGAAGTTTATCCGGAAGCGCTCTCCATATAAGGGGGCGTATCGGAATTTGCAACCGACGTCATCACGTTTTACAGCGACGTAACATATTACGCGTTTAAAGATGGCGGCTCGCAGAGACAGGTCGTGTGTTGTGAATCATAGATTGTGACGCTATATATTTGTTAGGATAACAGATTAAGAAATACAAATGCGGCACTGTTTAAGGATATTTTGCAACGTTAGAAGCTGAATCTGGTGATAACTTTTAAAGATGGTGGCAGGTACGTAAATAACACTTTGAGCAACTGTCTCAAAGTACAAAAACCTTCCAGCCAGAGAGAGAGAGAGAGAGAGAGATACAGCGAGAAGAAATGTTTCCAGCTTCATGGTCACGACTTACCTGCAGGGCTCTGTCCAGCCGAAGACAGAGCACACTGAGTCTGTTCTCCGGCTCTGAACCTGCTAACTGGACTAAAGTGGTCTCCGACGCAGAGAGGATTGTCGGATATCCTACCTCCTTCATGAGTCTCCGCTGCCTGCTCAGTGATGAAATCAGTAATGTTGCCATGTACGTCAGGAAGCTGGTCGGGACTAAACACCCTTTACTCAACACTGCAAGGTAACGTTAACCCTGCTGACCTTCTGCTGGTTTCCGCTGAGCTTCGAGTTGTCCTCCGCCAAACCAAACACTATTAAGAAATGTGGTAACATAGCACGAGACTGTGTATCTGTCAGCAAAGCTTCGAAATAGATAATACACTTTTAAAAGAGGGTTATTGTTTCGCTCTATTTCGACATGAACATAAAACCCCAACTAGCTATCAATTTAAAGGAAATGGGCCTAATTACCTTTCCTCTTAGATAATACAACTACTAAGCTAGGGGAGTGCAAATAAGTCAATTCTAATTGGGATTCGTGCTCTACCAATTCAAAATCGATTCATAGAATGCCAAAAATCTATAGGTTTTTAATTTATTTTTATTTTTTATTGGATGTCTACTGCAATCACATGATAGATACTTTATTGAAATTCAAGGCCCTAGAAGCTTCAAGACATCACACACAACATACACATACATCATAACAGGGCGTTAAAATAACAAATCCACATGAATAATATGGATTTAAAAAAATAAAATAATATATATATGAATACATACATGGGAAAAGTAACTACGTTGACATACTGTGAATCGTTTTCGTACACCACTACTACTAACCCTGAAAGGAGGATTCAAATTAAGTTAAGTCAATGTTGTTATTGTTTGCCACAGAGGGCATACAACATCCTTTGTCCTTTGACCCTCATGAAGAAGGAAAGAAAGGAAAAACTACCTAAGAAAAACCATTGAACAGTAAAAGTGAAAGAAACTTCAAGCAGAGGAACTGCTTTGGTGCCAAGCATGACAAAAAAAAACACATGAGCCAACAAAACCATGGCCAAAATCTTTGAGTGCAGCTAGTTTTCCATTATTACTGGGCCTCACTCTGATGTGTGCCTCTTGTGTAATCAGCGATTTTTCTTTTGCACGGATGATTGCATTCAAAACATTGATTAGCCACTGTTTTGTTAAAAAAAACTAACAAATGCAAGGCAAACTTAAAATGAAACCCCACAGGTTATTTGGCAACTCATATAATTGGGGTTTGATATTTATGTTGTGTCTTACAAGACCAACACACACAAACAAACAAACACACTTGATTCCACCTGCAGATGCATTCATAGTATCCACTTTCATTTCCTAGGCATGTGGGTAAACAACAATTGTTTGCATCCATAAATCAATACATTTATTTTCAGTCAAGCAACAGCTATTTTCAGTCTCTTATGGTATTAGATGATATATTGTGTGTATTATTTTGCAATAACCATCTAAAAAGAGCCTGTGTGCATCATACTCCAAGTTTAATTAGGAGTATGTAGTATGCCGAGGTACATGATGTAGAGGGGGGGAGGGGGTCTGCATGGTGTTGGGTTTGTCATGTAGGCACAGTTAAACAGTTAGACTAAAACCCGCAAAACACATGGTCTTTATTAGACAAGGTGGCACAAAGCTCAGATCCTGACATGTTCCCGCAGATGAAGGCATGCAAATATTACTGGCAAACCACTTTTGTTGTAGTCAACTTTAGTTATAGTATCAAATCATAACAAGAGTTATCTCAAGACACTTTACATAACGAGCCATAATGTGAGATGCAAGGTTATTGAGGCTTTTTCTACATTGTCATGTTTCTATAGAATTAAACTGGACAAATAGTCTTTAAACGCTTCAGATGTAAAGTTATTCACTGTCAAAGTGGCGCCAAAATGAATGGCAATTAATGCGAAGCATCGGCTGGTGATGGCTCGATGGCATCAAAATGGCTTCATAGTAGGTACGCTTTTTAGAGGCCGGCTTACCCCCTTGGTAACTACAGCTGTAAAATGTAGCCAAAAACTGTATTATGTACTCTGAGACAGAAACAACATAAAACTGATTATTCAACTGATAATATACAGTATGTCAATTGTTATAATATCTCGATTCACTCTGTTCACAATTTCAGTTTTACATAACTTAATTAAAAAAACGTAGATTCTCATATAATTTTACGAGCCGTCTGCATCACAAACACACTACTTTCTTTTGTGAGTTTTAAACCGTATAGAATACGTGTTAGAGCACTCACAAGCGCTGCAATGCTCTCCCTTCTTTTCATCGAAGCCTCTATGTTTACAGGCCTGTGGTGATGCGCAATGTGCTATAGGTGCCAACAAAATCTGTTTGGTACTGCCAATTTCTTTTTGTCATGGTTCATGTGTGCAATAAACTTTACAATTTGTGTGGAAAAAAATTGTGCAAGAGACTCGTGATATCAATTCTAAGCTAAAACATCGTGATTCATATTTTTCCCAGAATCGTGCAGGCCTACTGTTCACTGATTTCTCTTGCAGATGAGGGCAGAAGCATGTCATAGCCGCCTCCTTTTTTGGTATAAATCAACTTGATTAGATGTTCCTGAACAGGCCAATGACCATACCAGGCATATGTTTTCTATATCCAGTATTTGGCTATATTACCACAAAGCCAACAGAGCTTACTTGTTATGCAACTCCAAGTCCACCATTGTGTATTGATGAAGGAGAAACTACAACAGGTCACATCTTCCAGATATTATTTTCCAGTCACTTCATCAGAAGAGTTGCCAGAGTTTTTTTAAAGTTTTATCAAAGAATTCGGAAACTTCGATAACCAAGGAAAGGGAACGAGAGGAGAGAGTCCTTAAACTCAATCCTGCCATGCAGACGGTTGTGTAGGAAACAGGAGCCCAAGGGTGTAATAACCTATACACCTAAATCTGATATGAAAATCCATTTGGGTGTTGTAGCAAGGGGGCGGGGGTGTTGAGGGGGGAAAAGCAGACCTCTTGACAGTCTGACTCCTCACTGTCAGCTTGGGTTGTCTGGTTCGTATTTCCACTGTGTCTCGGCCTTAGACACACGGCAGATAAAAATATCCACAATAGCAGACAGGCAGACCCTCGTGGAGTTGGGTTTCGGTTTTTCCTTTCCTTTCATTCTCAAAAACTGCAGCTCAGCTAACTTTGCCCCAAAGTCTGGAGTTACAGCGAGGGTACTGCGGCCCAGGAGAAGGAACTTGTTTTAAGGACAGTCCTTGAGAGTTTGACTTCGACTAGTGTTTCCTTCCAGTGTTTTCTCATATTTTCTTTTTGCAGTCTCAAGCTTGATCTTCAATATGATGACCATTAAGATTAGTTAAATGGTGCCCAACTATTCTGCATATTTCATCTACATCTACATCTAAATTAAAGATCCTCTCCAGTCTGTTGTATGTAGATAGAAAAAGAAAATCCTATTAGCCCATTAAAACTTCACCCAAGTTTCAGATTTCCGCATCACAAATGTGTTAGCTGCACATTGTACCACAACTGTCCTTCAAATTAGTTGTGATGTTGTTTAACCTCGATTTAACTCAAGCTCAGATAAACCTCCCCACTCCAACAGATGAATGTGACAACAGCCTTCTAGTGTTAAACTAAGAGTAGAAGGAAGGAAGAAGGATGGGAAGTAGTTTTAACATGACTTTAACATCCTAATCCACCAAGTCAAAAGGCTTATGTTAACATTAATTAGCTAGCTTGTTTGTGTTTCCTAACTTTGAGTGGGAGCTTCCTGGATACAGCTTAAGTTTATGTTAGCTGGGAGAGTAACTTCAACTTCATATATTACTTTCTAATAGCTATATTCTCAGTAACGTGACAATCTGCAAGAAACAGGTTAACTTATACATCACTAAAATAGTAATGGCAGCACCGTTTGGCTAAGTTATCAATGCCGTTAGCATCATGGCTAAAACCATTGTTTGTTTGTTACAAATCGTTTTAGCTGTGCTTTCTAACATGATGTCATTGTGCTAACCGAGCACCATTAGCCTTTACAACAGAGCCGCTTCATTACTCTTGTTAGATAATGTTTCATCACAGAGATCTCTGTTGATTTGTGTTTGTTGCTGTGTGCTCGTGGTGGAAAATGAATATAAACACAGTTGTGTGCCAGAAATGCAATGCGCCATAACATAGGTCCCCTTCAAGGACAGGCTAATGTTGGAAATCCCTCTAGTGGACAGAAGGTGTAACAACAACCACATGCTAATAGTGGCATTGACGATACATAAGCCTACGATGTGTAGTACATATTTATAACAGGCTGCATTGGATAGTTGAATATAGTTTGAACATTAAAATAAATTTAAATTTGAATGGTAGTATAAAGGAAGATTGACAGCACTATTACAGACACACCATTCAGAGGACCACTTGCGTTACTTTGTGTCATTTTTTAATTGTAAGAATCAAGCCCTGGGAATCGGAATAAACTGACTTTCTAAACACATAATCATAATCTATAAAGCTATCTGCTGTGCACAGTTGAGACTCATTGCATACATTCGAGGTGCAGGCACCTTAATTCTTTCAATATTTAAGGGGTAAATGGGATCAATAAGAGGATAAGATGATAACAGGATCAATATGCCACCACAGTCCTGAGGTCATACATTTGTATCCATTAATTCCAGCCCCTGGATACAGCGACTAAAGTTCCTGAATTCCTGCGCTGCCGTTGCGGAGCAGAAGGCGTGGTGACCTGTTCACAACCCTTTAAAATGACAGCAGCCCATTTCTCTCTTCCTGCTCCCTCTCTACCTCTCTGTACTATCTCTCCTTTCCCACATCATCCTTGCCCCACCCCTTTGCGGGAGGGTGGTTATGATTGATTGATGTATGCCGGTATGGATAGTGACATAAATATTAATCATCCACCACCCTCAGGCCACTGGCTTAACCAGACTTCCCAAGAGGAAAGCAGCTTCTTAATTTTTAGTTTTCTGTTCATCGGGCGATGCTTCTGCATTCACCACTAGCCAGGCTAGTCCCTATTTTCCAATTGAGTAACAATTTAGAGTAACACTAAATAAACCCCATGAGCTCCAATGAAAGACAGCCCTACATAATGCCAGCTGTATAACGCTGTTTTTTTTTCTCTTTTTTTTTTGGGAAAGGCAGCGTGAGGGGTTTTATGTTTTTTGGGAAGGAACAAAGCTTCAGGGTATGTTTTTTTTTTTTTTTCTTACACCAGAACCCTGAATCACCATTGTATTTCTTCTGTCATCTTCTCTGGCTTTCTCATTTCTGTCGGCCTCTATTTCCTCCATCTCTCTCCGTTCCCTCCCTTTCTTCATGCTTTATCTCTCACATCCACTCTCTGTCTCGGGTGCCTCCACCTCCCCCTGTGGTGCAGAGGGGTGGGTCATAGAGGGTGGAGGTGGGGTGGCGAGGCCGGTGTCTGGGCATCGAGCGGAGGGGGGCGTGGTCGCTTGTCTGCCTCGGAGCCCCTAATGAGAGCGTGATTCATGGCACAAGGGGCTCCCATAGGGACAGGATTAGAGGTGCTGTGTCTAACCGCTCCCCAGAGAGTGTAAAAAGATATTTAATCTGCCCACTACACAGGCAGCTACCTCTGGGCTCTGTGTGCATCTCTGTGGGTATGCCCCCCCCCCCCCCCCCCCCCCCCCCCCCCTTCAAACCCAAAAGAAATGTATAGTCCTACAGCAAAACAGATCAATTATATTCCTGTAATTCAGCTTTACAACATCTTTTTAGAGCTGCTATAATCAATATTTTGACATTAACAATGGCTCGTTCATAGTGACAAACCCACAGAGACCAACCACCCCTCCATGCGGCTCCCTCAGCTCTATGGAGCACTCTATTAGCTTGTTCAAAGTCATTGTTTGTGTTTTGTCAGCCACTAACTTTACTGTTTTGGTTCAGTTTCATGTCTCAATAGCCGTCTCAATCATTTTATTAATTTATTTACTGATAGATTTGATGATTAGCCGCCTTTAGATTGCAATTCCCACTGCCGACCTGCATGGAAGTCAGCGGGACTGGTTTTCACCACAAAGGACAAATAAACCATACTTTGGAAGTAATGTGTTAGCCAACTTTATTTTCCTTTAACTATGAACCACATAGTTTCATCTATGCATGAGGGGTGTTTTCAAGCTGTTACTGGTTCTTAAACATTGCTCATTAAAACAGGGTAAAGCAGTGGGAACAGTTGTTAGTGCAATTAGGCACTTCACAATAGATGGCAGCAGGGAGTAGGACAGCGGTTCTCAGACTTATTACTCAAAGCATCTGATTCAAACAAAATAACATTTAATCAACTTAATTATAACATTTAAGCAGCATTTATTGAATTAGGTACTGAATTGAGTAGTGGTCAACTTTTGGACCAACGGTACCTTTTTTGGTAGTCTACTCTTTCTCTATAAATACCAAAACAATAATTCTAGTTGTAAAAATAAGTCCATCCAGACGGCTCACTGATCAACTACGGTCAGCTTAACACCACTACTGTATTTTCAATGTCACTAAAAATGTATCAACAGAACATTTATTTCAAAGTAGAAAATGTTACACTACGAAACGTTTTCTACTCATAACACAAGCTATGGGCTGGGACTGAAGTTGACTAGCCGTTCGGTGCGGATGCGGACCTTGGTCCGGACTTTGACAAGCCCTTGTGTAGGGTTAGATGTTAGAAACATAAATTCCACATGCTTCCCCTTTTTAAAGCTCCTTTGCTGCTTTAAAAGATCGGACTATATACTGTATTGTGGCATTTTGTAAACACAGGGACGAACTTAACATTCAGTTTGCTTGCCAGTAAAGTGTGTCTGTTTTTGTTGTCGAGGACAATTGTAGGGGAAAAAAAAAAACTTTCTTACAGAGCTAACGGACCATGGGACCATATCACCGCTGACTAAAGGATCAAGTCTTTAATGTTTATCTATTTGTATTTTAATCTACTGATGGTGTTTCTTTGCAGGGGCTTTGTCAACGACAACAGGAACAACCTTCAGCTGAGGGGACTGATCGTACTGTTGTTGTCGAAAGCTGCAGGGCCGAGCCACACAGCCTCCGATCTTCTGTCTCAGGGCATGGTCAGCGGTATCTATCCTAGGTAAATACATAAAAATAAAACTTGAGTTATTGAGGTTCAGGATAAATGTTTGCATTATTTTACATAGGTTTGAGTCACAAGATGGCAAGTTGGTTGCAGCTTTGCCCATTATTAATTAGATCCATCCAATGTCCGTCAAAGCATCGACCTGCGCCGGCTAGGGCCCTCTAATTTAATTTAAAAAATTATTTGAAATATATATAGATTTTTTTTTAAATGAGCAAGTTAAATATCAGTGTTGTAGTCAAAACCACCTAAACCAAGACAAAATCATCACCAAGACCGGACCGTATCAAGACTGAGACGTTTTGAGACAAAGTCGAGACCAATTCAGGGAAAGACCAAGAAAAGATCAAGTTATTAGTTGCATTTGCAAGTTTTAACACATAGGCACAAATCAGACAATGCATTCTAGCGAAATCCCATCACTTGTGGTCTTGACCGGTCTTGAAATAAAATCCAGAGTCCTCTTCTCTCTCTTCTATCTGAGACCGAGACAAGACCGAGTAAAAATGTGGTCAATTCAGAGACGATGCAGAGACGTTCAAAAAGTGGTCTTGAGACAAAGACCGATCTTGAGTACTACAGCACTGGTAAATATTACATATAGGGTGACTAAAGGGGCACTTACATTCCCTCACACACAAGTGTGGCAGTCCCAGCTACCAAAACCAAGAACAGAGAATCTCGGGAGTGTGACTTAAGAGGTCTAAATGTAATGTAAATGAGGTCTACATTACAAACTGTAGTATAAAAAAAGATCATTTTTATAAAGAATTTGCACTAGTTGACATACCTTAACTAAGCCCATTTCACTATAAACAAATACAGCCCCCCCTCCTTCAGCAGCCACTGGCATCAGCCATCCAGTAACCTGCTGTTCTGCCTTTGTTTTTGGTTTGTTGATGTTCTCACACTTCCTGCCAGCTGGTAGACTCCCTGAACACTGCATGTTTGACTTTACAGTTCTAGATGGTGTAAGTATCAACATCAGCAGGATGCACCGATGAATCTTCCACCTATGCAAGAAATTCCCTAATGCCTGGTTAACTGTGAAACATCTCATTGGTTGCTATTGCATAAAAGAAATTGCATAAAAACACTATACCCTTGAGGATTTTCTCAAATGTTAAAAAAAGGTTTCTACCGACCTTAATCATAGACTGTCTAAAAATTCTGGCCATATCAACCATAGCTAGTGTCCACCAAGCAAGTTCTTTGGTTCAATACATTCAAACCAAGCTGTTAGTTTAAATCCACAGCTAATGGTTCATATCTGTAACCATACACTAGCAGATCTTTCTGGCTTCCACATATTTCCATTCTCATGTATGTAATGCTTGGGAGAAAACATTGGGCAGTAAACATGCCATAAATGTGCAGGGCAAGCAGACCACGAAAGGCGATGCCACTTTTGTCCCTGTTACATGGCTGCTGAAGGATAAATAGTGAAATAAAACCCTTGTGTCAGGTAATTCTATCTTGTCCTCTGTGGTTATTGTCCATATCAATTCCTGTAAATGAAGCACTACATCATCTTGCAAATATGACGGAATGTGGAGGCAATAAAACCGCAGTTACAAGATTAGGATAGGTTTTTGTATTTGGTTATATTTACAGTAGGTGAGGCTAATTGTTTCTTCAAAAAGTCCTTTTAGTACCTAACTTTTTGTCCGCCCTGCAGTTCCTTCTTTGCATTTACTGCTATATTAATTATAATGATATGTATGTATAAAAAATGTCAAATCTTTTTTAATAGAAACTCACTAGACAGAGCAACCATTATTCAGCAACATTTCTCAGTTGTTGCTAACAATATAATCTAAAATGAATTAGCCTGAAAGTATTATCTTTTATAGGGGCTGTATGACGGTATTGTATTAGCAGTGGCGTTGGTTGCTCTGTCCACCATTTTGGTTCAGATGGAAATATCTTGACAACTTTTGGACAGATTGCCATTAAATTTGAAGATAAACCCATGATTACATTACATGATTACACTGCAGTCCCAAACAAGCAAGTCTCTTGCCATTCTTTGAATTTAAGATAAGGTATTTTTTAATGAATTCATCTGTATTAATCCCTCACTCACTTGTTACTGCAACTCAAAAGAAAAAATCACACACATCAGAATAACACAGATAGACATTAAATAGACACAGTAAAATATATATTTTATATATATATATATATATATATATATAGACATGAAATTGCCAAGACACATAATATACTTATATATTTATATAATAATTTGTCTTGACGATTTCAGTGTTGCCCCTTACTGATGATCAATCTTGTTGTCTTTCCAGTTGGACATTTTTGTTGCCGTCTTTGTGTAAATCACCCATCTTCTTCACTCTGTGATGTTTGTATTTTTCCGGTTTCGCGCCTGCTGCATGATAGAAACGCTCACTCACTGAATTCTCCAGACAGCAAGCTGCTCTATTCGCACATGGGCTCAATGGGACATTACACAGATTTTGTACTTGGTCAGCTGGCTGGGTAAATTCTGTTTAATGTCCAGTCCAACAGATTCAGACATTTGCATTCTCCCATACGGGTAATGTCTAGATACCTTTGGGGTTTTAATGCAAGTGTGAAAAGAACTCTACTGACCAGTGCCACCAACAGGTCACAATTCGCACTTATCCAATTAGAATATCTTTACATCTGCTTGATAGATTGCCACAAAACATTGTACAAACATTTGTGTTACGCAGAGGATGAATCCTAATGACTTAAGTTGTCCCCTGACTTTTCTGTAGATTTCAGATTCTGACACCACCCTCTGGCTAATTATTACATTTACTTCACTGCATCTTCAAAAACTATTTTTGGTTGTCAACCTTTATCTTTTAGAGTGTTTAGAGTTCTTTACAGTGACCATTACAGTCTCACAGACTGGCTAGTATGGCTGTAGACTCTTTAGTTTTGATATAACAAATGATAGAAAATTGCTTTATGAAGTTTCTAGGCAAGGATGTAACAAACTAACATTTATTCAATTATTTGTTATTTTATATGAATACTGAATAAGTATTTCAATATGGTATAAATGTACTCCTGGTAAAATGCTTAAGGTAGCAGCCCAAGGTCTTCTCTGACTTTCTCACACACATGGAACAGCAGTTCTGAACAGGGATGTGGGTGTGTTCCAAGTGGTTTCCAGAAGTGACTGCTGTGTTTGGCATGGCTGCGCGCTGGGTGCCTGAAAGGCTTCTTTCTTACTGCTAGCTGGCACAAAGCACATGTGTGTAGTGGAGCCGTGTCTGTGCAGAAACATCCTAATATTAGAACTAATTGGAATAACCCGGGCACCCTGGAAGCACTCGAGTCCGATCCTTTTCAGGCTGTGTGGCCGAGCCGTGTCAGCAGGTTGGGTCTCTCTACAGGACAAGTTATTACACACTCACCTCATGTCACTACCTGGCACTAGCATTACTGTGGCACTGGATCACAATCCAACATGCATTCCCTTACTCATGTCTGATGGATAGTCCAAACCCTAAAACACACACACACACAGCATGACTTGATCACCTCATTTGCACTATCTGGCTCTCTTTCTCCCCCCACCTCTCCTGAGCTCATTAGAGAGAGATAGAGGGAGTTGGGGTGGGGCGGGTTTGAGGGGGTGATTGAAACCTCCGGGGGATGGTCTCCTCCCTCCTGACAGGCAGCATTTGTAAAACATTTCCCACTCTGCTGCCTGACACTGATGATTCACCAAAGTATCACCATGATAGATAGATAGATAGATAGATAGATAGATAGATAGATTCTCACAGATAGTCAACTTTTACCGATCACACCTCTTAATTTCCTGTGACAAATGAAAGCCAGGCCACCTCTTTACATCACACACAGGGACACACTCACATCTGCAAAGCTGTATTTCATGGCAAGGCAGACTGCAGAGGGAGGAAAATGGAAGAGAACAGTCAGGACAAGGGGCGTGGTGAGGGGCGTTACACCTCGGCAAGATGGCATCGGTTGCTATGCAACTGGGCACCAAAGCTATTTATACACCGGCCCCCTTGTCCCCCTTTTTCCTCCCCAAAGCTCAACTGCTACTGATCAGGACTGCTAGATTGGAGGCACAGCTTTGGGATGTGTATACACTAGGGTTCAGATGTTTTGGGGATTTTAAAATCAAAAATTCAATATGAAATAACATTACAATATAATATTGTCTTAAATGAGAGATTTTGCCATACTTTGTTTATCCTACCACAGCTATCCTTAGTCATTTTGGTGAATCACCAAAAACAGGCATTCCTATCTGGTTCTTTTATATTGTATCCATTGTTAGTCAGATCAGATGAAGCAATGTAAATGCTCCTGTTTAACTCTTACACTAGACCTAAACTAACCTTTTTTCCAACTTGATTGATCATCACAATGACGTGTTGATGTGAAGTCAAAAGCATGAGCAGATGATGTTATTTATTTTTGGTTTTTGGCTCAAGTTAAACAACCATGTACACCGCCACCTTAGGGTTGACCTTGGCTTTCAGAAAACATTTTAAATACTGTTTTTGTGACCTGAAATCAGCCACATCTCTTTATAATATTCCACCTGTAGTAACAATGAGTTGAAACCCGTCGAGCTAACCCTTACTCCGAGGCACCTTGAGAACATGTGACTGTCAATCTGTTAATTTCCTCTTATTTAAACCCTGAACTTATTAACTCTAATATGGAGCTGAGTTGTTACTCTGCATCACCGAACTGAGGAACCAACCAGACAATGGATGTGATTGAGAGGTGAAATAGATGACATTATTGAATTTTAATCACATCTTTTTCATGTCGACGTCAAACACGGCAATTACCTGGCTACAAGACGCGTGTGTATGTGCGAGGGTGTGTGTATATAGGAAGGGGTTGGAGCACAAGGCAGACGACTGGCTCATCAGGTTCTCCGCAGCTGAAAGAAGGTCGTAAGTGGCTATCAGCGCACCCAACCCTGTCTGGATGGATGCCTCCTGTCGCAGCGTGGCGAGCTCCTTCCATATGGAGAGGAGTCTAATTATCCCTCACCAATGACTGAATCAACATTTGATTATATCCTCCCTAAGGCTGCTCTGAAAGGCGCTATTCAAAGACCACTTTTATGTCTTTTCTCTCATAATCAAAAATGGCTCTTATTTGCTAATGATGAGTTTAATTTCTTTTTTTAACACAGCCCTTGAGCCACTGTGCAGGCAGATTTCTGACATGTTGGTTTGTGCCCTACTTGCTGATTTTGACTTGAAAATATTTAAAACCAAATTGTAGTTGTAGAAATATCTCTTTATAAAAAAAAAATCTTTTTTTATTCTTTTAAGATGTCCAGTAAGTACATGTTTAGATTGCAGTTGAATCGCAGTTGAAAACTGTTTATCCAGTGAGTAGTCTTTGTTTGGAGCAGTTTTGTATGTTATATTGAAATAAAAAACAAGGCTCCCCAATCTGAATATTGCAGTTTTATTGACTAAATAGATGTTTTCCCCTGTTGCTAGAAGGATGAAATGAAACCAGCAAATCCTTTGTTTTGATCGATTCCTTTGTGGTCAGGGCACCTGTACGTGATGCTGTGAATGAGTTGTCAAACCTGCATATTTCACCAGTATAAAGACAATAAAAAGGTTTCTGTCAAAAAGCTCTCTAACTGTCAAGCCTCTGGAACGCCTCTCTTAAAAGCTGTTGACAAAAAAAGCTGAGATTTTTAAATGTATTCTTTTTTGTGTTTCATAGTCAGCGGCACTTAGCAGAAATCACTGAGTTGATCCACACGGCGTTCCTGGTGCATCGTGGGATAGTTGATCTGAAGGGGTGGACGGATTCAGATGGCCCGCTGAAGGACATGGAGTTTGGGAATAAGATGGCTGTCCTGAGTGGCGACTTCCTGCTAGCAAATGCCTGTACTGGACTTGCCCAACTAAATAACACAAAGGTACCCTGTCTGTCAGTAAGAAGCTGTTGCCCTGTGAAATATCAGACCTGACACTAGTGATATTTATAAGAGACACTGCTGTCTTATTTGAGCGCCTAGCCGTCCTTACCGCTCCAGAGATCCTTTTTCATTTAAACAGTGTAACCAAGGGTCCGTTTCAGAAAGGAGGTTTAGTGAGAACTCTGAGTTTGTTAACCCTGAAATGACGGAAAACTGGGTTTTAGTTAATCAAGCCTGATGGAGAAGGGTAACTCCAGCCTGTTTCAGAAAGACAGGTATCTTAACCTTAGAGTCAGTTACTATGGTAACTGAGTCGGAACCTAACCTGGTCGGGAACAGGTTTTCTTCTCAGTCTCCTCCCTCTGACACGGCGTTCTTTCATTTGCTCATTCATTGAGTCTGTGTCAGACGCATTTTAGAGCAGTTTATCTGCATAAGTAAAAAACAGGGTTGGTTTATTAACTGTGTTAGGCACACTATAAAACGTTTTGCTTTTCTCGAACATGGCATGTCCTTTTGTCGACCATCCCGTGGATGAAGAAGCTGTATTACTTTGCAGTGAGTTAAACGTACGTCAAGAGATGATATTGAGGCCTCTACTTTATAGATGTATTTTCAGTTCCGGGTAACTAGCCTATTAGAACTTTATTGTTTTTTCTTCTTCCCGGTCTATCAGTTATGTAGCCTACCTAACTTTATCCATCCTTGTATCACTAACGTCATCGTGGACATGCGCTACATCCCAGCACATTCTTTGTGTTGCATTATTTTATTTATTTTTTGCAAACGTCAGTTTTCTTTACAACATTGTTGATGCGGAGCATTTTAGTAAAGCCACTGTATAGCCAAGCGCCGTCAGAAGAGTGAGACTAGCTCGGAAATGTTTTTTAAACGTGTGTGTTTTGTTCCCTGGACACAAACCAGTAAGAGACATATAAAAGAAATAAATGATTGTCAATCAACATTTTTTTAATGATGGTGCTGCAACCTCAGAAAGGGATTTGTAGTAGATTACTTTTTGGCCCACAGGATTGCACCTTAATGAAATAATAGGGGTAGCCTACTACCATTTAATTTTTCACCAGTAATATTATTGCTTAACTATGATTAAATATGAAATGAATACATTATATTAGAGTTTATGTGTTGACTCGAGCAGCAATTTATTTTCTCCCACACCCACATTCCCACATTCTCACTCTTTTACAGCAGCCGCTGTGTTTTTTTTGTGTTTTTTTTGTTCAAACTCGCTGTATGTGCGAGTGTGCATGAGCATTTCTGCTGACCAGTTTGTTTGTGGTTGTTACCATGGTGGAAGGTAGATTCATGGCTCCATTCATGCTGCCTTTGATAGTGATGGTGCACACGCTTAACTCTGAGTGAACCTACTCAGAGTTGATTGAACCAACTCGAATCAGCTGTTCTGGAATCGGAAACTCTTAGTTTCCCATTGCAGGGTAAATCAACTCCGGGATCAGGGTTAGACTCAGAGTTTGTTAAATCTCCTTCCTGAAATGGACACTAGGAGATTCCCAGCCTGGGGGTGCCCGTATGGGACCACAAGATAAATCTAGGTGTCTGTGAGATGATCAACTTCTGATTTGTTTAGCTAGATGCCTCCTGTGACCATGGCAGTCAACTGAACTACAACAGTAATCCAATTGCCATGTGCCCGGACTACACAGCCAACGTCATTAAAGCCAGTGTGGCCTTCACGGGCATCAGGAAGCTACTATGAGGAAGACTGGGAGTCCGTTTTGGAAATCTCTTCCCTGCTCGATTCTGTATCACCTAAAATGAGGTGTTTGTGGGTCCTTCTTTTACTTGGGAAGGAACACATGACTACTGTGTGTCTATATAAAAACAACATTGATAACTTTCTAAAGATTGGTTCATATGGACAATCTGAGCAGGCTTTTTCTTAGTAGTTCTGTTTGTTATAAACTCCAGCAAAGACCGGCACTTTCAATGACCGTTTGTTCTGTACAGCTGCCTGTTCTGACCTACACCCTAGGAGGACCTTGTCCAAAAGGACTGACTGTCCACTAATGCTGGCTGAGTTCATGGTTTAACTTTATGTTCAGTTCTATCTGTGTAGATCACACTGTTCCCCAAGGATCGGATTCGTAAAAATAAAAACAGGGAAATTCATCTTTTTTACTGTCTCCCAATACAAGTTTGTAGGTAAACTAATCTTATTTGTTCATCTAGTTAAATAATACTTTTTATACATTCCTTTCTTTCTTTTTAGTTCAGATATCCCCACTGTTTCTTTTTTCTTTTTCTTTTTTCATGTAAACAGATTCAGAACTTGTTTACCCAAAAAAAAAACATTTTAAGTATACTGCTCCTAGTTACCACAGGTTCCATGTCCACTAACACATCAGCGGGATGTATAGATCACTCACTACTGATTAGTCAGGGCAATAAAACAAATAATAATCTCCCTCCCACCATGAAATCAGCAAACTTGAACACCATCTTTTCTCTAGTCCATGCTTTTTTACTTATAAAATACTTTTAGTTTGGCTCTCTAAAAATGATTTAAAATCAAGTTTTCGTTAAGCAGCCTGCAACCTGTGTTTAGGGATAACAACTCAAGTAGACATTGCTTGGCTAGGGTCAGAGGTCAGAACATGTGGAAACTTCGTTGGTGTAAGTGGAGTGTGAGCTCTTTTCTTTGGATGTCATGTTATAGTAGCTGGAATTTCTGTAGGCGGCCCTCTTTGCTTTTCAGTTCAGCCATTGTGATTCTCATTCTAATACTAAATATCCAGTCCATCTTTAGTGTGTTTCACACTGGCAATATAAAACACAGAAAACCCCTCTGGCATGGGTCTTTCCAACAGCATATGGTAAAGAATGTGGTCAGGAGACACCATAGACAATGTACACCATGGGAATCCTCCTTATTGAGTTTTCAGTTTTGTGTGTGTGTGTGTGTGTGTGTGATGGTGGTCTTGAAAGTGCACCACAGATCATATCTGCCACGTAGCCTGGTAACCTCTCGCTGACAGATGCTGTCACCACGCTGCTTTGTCAGAATGTGGTTGCCTGAATGGATCAAAATAACCCCCCCGTGCCATCAGCCGGACGAGCCCTTATCACTTTCCCTTCCGTTCTTATTCAGCGCACACACAGTCTGGGTTTATGTCTGCTCTATGGCAGCAAAGAGACGTCCTCCCAGTATGTAATGTAAGCGGGATCAATGGTGCTTCTTGTATGGGAAACAGCAGGAGCTAAAGGAACCAACATTTCCTTTATAAATGAAAGATAATTTTAAAGGGGTGACATTTCCTTTACGGTGGTAATTGGCTTTCATTAGGAGTATAATCACTGCAACAGTACTATGAGAGGTAATTGTCACTGTGCCTCAGCTACAAATTACAGTAATGGAATTGATGTTTGCGTGGAGGATGGAAGAAAAACCCACTAAGATATAATGATGATTTAATCACATAAATTGAGCCTTCACCAAGCAATTTGACGTTGGTTGAATTTAAGTTTTGGAGCATCTGTTTAGTGTGGTTCATTGTCAAGGTGAGAGCAATGCCACTCAAACTTGTGTGGCACCAATTTACCGCATGAAGCTTGAAAGTTTTTCTCCAAACAAATCTGCAATTCTGTTTATAAGGAGTGTGACTGTAATCTGAGACAACTGTAAGAAATGTCGCCATTGTGGAATATTTTTAAAGTTATGCAAGTTATTTTATGCTAATTTTCAGGTTGAAAATTGTATTTTGAGATTGTACCAGAATAGGTTTACATGGTTTAATTTTCAAAAAACATCACTTTCGTTGCAGTGCACATTGTTGCAGATCCTCTTTTCACCCTGTGTGTTCAGGTCTGTTTTAGCTAAAGAGTGAGACATCTCACTTGTTTTCCATCTTTGTTGGAAGTCGCACATGCGCAGTAGCTTGGTAAGGATCATATCAGCTAGCTAGCTGTTTCTCCAACTTCAGTCAGTACAAGGCAGGATTAGCTGGGAGACTTCTTCTAAACAAGGGATCACTGTGGAATACCTGCAGAACAGGGACATGGAAGTATTTTTTTTGTAGATTATGGCGAACTCATGTGTTGTAGCAGTGTTTTGCCATTGAGAACTTGTTTTGGCTAAGGACGTAGAAAGCATTGCAGATTTTGAACAGCTTACCCAGACACTAAAGATGGAATACGTTCAGAAACTGTATCTCACCAAAAACAGCATGGACATTTTTATTTTGTGTATGTGGAAGCACCATAGACACAAAAATAACAGCCCAGATCCCAGAAAAAGTGATTTTCATAATATGGGCACTTTAAGGATAATAAGGAGATGGACATCTGATAGCCAGCAGTTACTCATGTTTGAAAAGGTTAGCAAAACAAAATGAACTGAGGGCAAACCACAGTATGCACTGTTGCTCATATTCAGCTGTGTTTTTGTAAAGCTGTTCTTTGCTGCTTTATGACCAGGGGGAACTTAGATCACTGCAAACTAGTATTAAAAGTCCATCACCATGAGCTAAAGTTACAGGACTGGGATGTGTTTTGACATGATTTGTAATTGAACCGAAACAAAATAAGTCAGTTCATCTCTTCTTCGTTGTGGATAAAAGAAAACATTCTGTAGTTGTGATTGTTACCTCAAGAAACATGAAAGTCTTGGAAATAAAATCTTGAAAAGGTTTACACATCATCAACCTTCATGTCCATTTGCAGAAATTGAGGAGACTAATGGTGTTATAACCCGTGAAGTTGGGTTTCCCACTCAGAAAGTCGGGGGGAATCTCAATAACCTCAACATGACAATCCTACATGGCTGATCCGAGCAGTAACAGTAGTGTGAAAAATAACTAAAAGTGTTATTTTGGTCTTATTAAATCAGTTATAAACACAGTACTGTCCATCTTCTATTTGTGGACATGTTGCTACATTGTACACTCGAAATACCACAAAATGGGTTGTTATTAACTGGTATTGCCAACAATGTCTAACCTGGCTAGAGTCCCCTCCACCCATGTTTTATTAACCTTGAACTGGAACACGGTCAACTCGGGTGCAAATTCATTCCCAGTTCTGTGCTCTGACGTCTAAGGTAAATGGAACAAAGCATAACTCTCCATTATTAGCACAGTGATTTCAGACATCATACATACTGGAACCAGCATGGGAAATAGGACTACACTCTGCTGAGAGCTACATTATCAAGCTGTTTGTTAAAGGGTATATCTGATTTTTGGTAACACTTTACAATAACCATTTATTAATAGATGGTAAATTGAAAGTTAGTGAAACTCTAAGTATCACCAGGGGCTTTACACGTGAAATTGAGCATTGAGAACATTGTTGGTGCACACAGAGTTTACTAAAAAAGAGAGTTTTTGATCAACTCACTTTAGCTGTTGTTGTTTTTCCGTTTTTTTTCCGTTACATTCACAAAAAGACCCTTTTTGTTAAGACTTGTACTTTAAGGAAAGCTCATCTTGGGACTGGCTCTAGTGGCTGTACTTCTGCACCAAGGCTGAATTTTGGGAAAGAGACTTCAGATACAGTATTAGGGGGCCATTAAGGTCTAAGTAAAAGCAACTAAAAAGCACCATGTCATGGGACCTTTAAAACAAAAACAAGGAGGATTAGCACGTGAGTGTTCAGCCTGGCATTTTAAATTTACACAGGAACACGACATTACCTTAAATAACATTATTTAGTTAAATGAGTCAATCGATTATTTGATTCCTCCAATCTGTAGAGAGCCTGGAGGACATTTGAATCATTCTTGGCTAAAAAGTCCCACATCCACAATTGTAAATAATATGTTTTGGTGTTGTCAAGGTAACGTGACATGTCACTGCAAAGTGCTGTCCCATTCCTGTTTGTACTATTTTGGTCCCTTGCAGCCTCTCACTCTCAACCACTTACCAGGTGATGTCAGATCCGTCCTTGGGGGATCGGGGTTTAGACCTGCGGGTGAAGATTGGGATTGGGCCCTAGTCTTTAATATGGGTCAAGCTCAACAAACACTGGATCCTACATTTCCCATGATGCAACTGGAAATCATCTTTTTAAAACACTCTTTTAAAAAAAAGAGGGTTTACCCCACACTTCCCAATAGACCAGATTACGTCATCAGGGTTTTTCTCTCAAATCCACAGAAGAGAATTATTCAACAGTTTACATCCTTTTTCACAGGCCGACCAGCACTCCTCGTCTGCTAATTGTCTGATATTAATAACTCTGTCTGGTACGAAAAACTGACTGCTGAACAGATTCTCTCTTTTCTTGCAGCGTTTGTGATCATTGTCTCTCATCTTTATAATACACAGGGTAACAGATGAGTACTTCTTGCAGCTTTCCAAGTTTTTCTAATAAAACAGCTTTTTTTCTTTTAAGGCAGTGAGGGCGATGGAGACTATGTGCTGTGGCCTTGAGAGGAAACCTATGCCGCTACTTGTATTAACTGTAAAGTAATCTCACCGTGGGGCTCCGGTTTCTCCCTCCTCGCAGACCTGTCGGCAAAACACGATCCGGCTGGATTTGGGAATGGAGTAAGGGGGAGGCAGGGGGGGAGCTTATCTGATACTTTCCAAAAAAAGACCCTCACTGGCCCCCACTTCCCAAGGCAGGCAGAGACACCACATCTGGTAATACTGTAGGCACATTGTCCTTCCAGGTCTGTGGGTGAAGCTCGGGTTTCCTCAATATTTTCCCCCAGTGGATTCAGTTACCCAAAGGGCGATGCGAGGCTGACGGAACAGCCAGCGTCACCAGACTTTTCTGATGAACCAAGGATGTCTGGGATGAGCTGAAGGAGCTCTAAATTTAACCTCATTCATCTGAACTGTACAGGTGTAGCCTCCACACCTCTGTTCACACTTTTCTGTGACTGTGAATGAAGGACGAACAGATGAAGATCAGATTCATACTCATTCATTAGATCCAGACTTTGAATCATTTGATGCAGCCTCAATTCTGGTGGTTGATAAGGGGGCTGTAGAGTTTCTGCAAGCTTAAATGTAGTCACGCATGCCCCCTGTAAGAGGAAATGGGCAACTGCAGTCTTAAACATACTTAGACCACAACCAGGCAATCCTTTTTTTTTCTTTTTTCGTTTTTAGTTGTTCCCCCTTTTTAAAAAGAAATTTTAAGGTAGAAGGTTGAAATCTGTCAGTTTCCCAAAAGCAGCATGCTTTTCCTTGTACATTGATTAACTTGTACTGGAAATAGTCTATAGGTGCCCGGTTTTGCCCGAATCTTTCTGGGCCTCTTCTGCTGAATACCACTATCGTATACTGTAGAGAGTATCAACAGACTAATCATGCGAATTTGCAATGCACATGGACGCAAAGTGAAATCAATCGTCATGTAATTTGTGGAGAGAATGAAGAGCAAAGCTCCAAAGTCTGATCATTGCTCCAAAACCTCGTTTACTCCGTGCTCTCTGGACACAGCCTTATTTGGTCTCACCATCTGCCTTTTAGCTCCATTTCAGGCCCTCAGACTGGACCGACACCTGATCTGTCTCTATCGACTGGACCTCTCTATAAATACAAAGTGTAATGAATGAAGGGGCCTGGATGGGCTTTATGAAATCAACAGGAGCTCCCCTATGGCCTGATAATGAGCAGCTGAGTTTGCAGCAGTTCGCCTGGTTTCCAACCCTCATCTCACCTCTTTCTTCACCAAACCAGCTGTTCAGATGAGAGTGCTTCAATCAGGGAAAATTGTGGTTTTTAATTACAAATGTCATGGACGAACTAAGTGGCGCGTCAGTTTTGATCTACCTCATTTACATCTACATTTTAGGAGTTTAATTGATGCTGTTAGTCCGAGTGATTTATAATGAGTAGGTTATCTGTTCAGTGCACAAGTCCAAGGACACTTGGCTGTTGATAGACATGTTGACTGTTTCAGCCTTGTCACATAACAGAGGATGGTGTGTAAATGTATTGTATTTTGCTTAAAGATGAATAGTTTAAGCCAAATGTCACTTTTTTTTTTTTCATCTGTGTAACAGGTTGTTGAACTGATCTCGAGTGCCATCGGTGATGTGGTTCAAGGAATCTACAGTGAGAATCACAATAATATTGAGGTAAAGCATCTATTCTAAGTGTTTGTGTAAGGACAAGGCATGAGGCTAGACCATGTAATTGAGAAGGGTGTCTTAAAATATCATGGAATCAATTTCAATACAGTAATACAAAATGAGTGACTTGAGACTCTAAAGATAAAGGCAATGCAAGTTCATTTGTACAGCACATTTCATTACTCATTGTATTTCAAACACTTTACCTACAAATAGACCGTTTTACAAGATAAATTCCAATCACAAAAGTATAGATCTTTTGTTTTTTTGAAAAGCGCTATACAAATTCAATTTATTATTATTATTATTGACCCTTGTGTAGTCCTTGGGTCAAATTTGACCCATTTTTATATCAGAGATATGGGTTTCTTGGAACCAAATTGCCCCAATATACATTAATGCGTGGGTGTACGTTGTATGGAAGCCATGTAACATTCTTGGCAGGTAAAATTAATAATTACTCTCCTTGAATCTTAACTATCATTCAAAATAATCCACAATGTCTGTTTTGTTTTTTTTCAGCTAGTTAGCAGTGTTCAGAGTGATGTCCCCGTGTACATCAGACAAAATTTCAGTTATGATCTCTTCTGTTGTCTGTTTATTCTAGAAAATGCTTGAGGATTGATTAACATTTTACAATCGAGATTTTAGATTACTTAAAAATCATAAATAACTGAAGAACTTGTGTAAACCACTGTATTAAATCACTGTAAGTTTCTTGTGCACATCAAGTTACATACTATAATATAAAATCACAGAGCAAGGTTTTGGTTGAGGAGTTCTGATGTGCTCTGTGGGAACTTTTGAAGTTGGACGGTAGAAGTAGTGAAAGCTGAGTCTCTGCCTCTATTTGCTCTGCAGGAGAATAGTCTCACTGATGGCGTTGATGTGGCGGCGTGGGAGGAGCACACGTTTCTGTCCCATGGAGCACTGCTGGCCAAGAGCTGTCAAGCTGCGATGGAGCTCGCCAAACACGACAAGGAGTCCCAAAGATTGGCCTACAAGTACGGCAAGCACCTATCACTGGGCCACAAGGTAGGTCTAATCTAAGCGTACCACGCACAGCAAATTACAGTGATGTTGGTCTGTAAAGGACAAATCAATAAAGGTCAACTGCCACACTAGTGTGCTACCTTTTGAGATAATCAGTCTTGGTTTAAAGGCCCTGAAAATGTTTTTGTTTTTTTCAATTGTTTTTTGTTCTCCCATGAGAGACAAACATGTATGTGATGCAGATGCTCTAACATTTTTCAAGATTCAGAGGCTGAAATCTTATGGTGTGAGCCTAAATGTCAGTTATAGTGCTGTACATCCTCTCCTGCTGTGGCTCCCCGTAGTGCCTTCAGGGAGTCTCAGCATGGGAGGAAAGAAAGGAGGTCTTTGAAGGACAACCAATATCAACAGGCTAGCTGTGTCTTCCACTAGACTGATCATCATGCTGCTCATTAACATAGTCACTCAGAGTGTAGGTAGGCATAGTGCACGCTCACCTGTTCACATTCTCACCACTGGGTTGGTTTAAATCTGCCTGGAAGTTACACTTATCTCAGCCTGATTGACCAATGTGCTCTATCTTCTGTAGCTGAACTCGGACCTGCAGCCGTTTTTGAAGAGCAGTGTGGGGGAGCCGTCGTTCAGTTTGAGCGCCGCCCCCGTGGTTTTCCACCGTCAGATCGTTGGCCAGGAGCGATGGCGTCAGCAGCTGCAGCAGGTATGAACGGTCTATGACACCACTGCGGCAGCTTTTTCTTTTCTGTTTTCTTTTGTTTCTTTTATTAGTCTTTCAGTCATCGGTGGCCATGTTTCATGCCTAAAGTGAAAAAGTATCTTGGCTGAACACATTATGTCATAGGTAAATAGGTTTTCTTAAAGGTCCCATGGCAAGAAAATGTCCCTTTGAGTTTTTTTAACATTAATGTGAGTTCCCCCAGCCTGCCAATGGTCCCCCAGTGGCTAGAAATGGCGATAAGCGTAAACCGAGCCCTGGGTATCCTGCTCTGCTTCTGTGGCTCAGAAGGTAGAGCAGGTTGTCACAATCACAAAGTTGGCGGTTTAATCCCCGAAGGCCAGCACCATGGCAGCGCCGCCACCATCTGGGTATGAATGTGTGGGTGAGTGGGAGGCAAATTGTAAAACGCTTGTGCAGTTTATACAGGGAGATCAAAATGTGCTTTATAAATGCAGTCGGTTTACCATTTACCTTAAGTTGAATTAAGACAAAAATGTGCTAAATTAAATAAGGCCTTAGGCCCTATTAGATTTAAAATAGGAAAGGGGGAAAAGGAATTGCAGCGAAGGGACGCGGGTTGGATTCAGACGTCACGGGGCGCCCACTCTACTGGGCAAGCCAAAAGTCACCTCATGTATTTATTTCTTTGATCTGACTTGCACTCCTCCATTCTTATTTAATTAATTTATTAGAACATTTTACCGTTTTTGTGACGTACTGTAGAGCAGGAGTTAAAATGAACGACTTGTCAGGAGTTCTTGACTCAACAAGTTCAGAAGTCAGGCTTCTATGATTTCTACTTCTACGAGCAGTTTAAATGTTTACCCCAAATGTTCTGTCTTCAAGTTCTTAGTTTCATCAAATTGTACCTTTTTAAAAAGTGGCTGATCAAAAATGAAAAAGAAACATTGGAAACCTGGGCAATGTTAATAATAATAACTCTCTCTTCTCTGCAAGGTAAAAACAAAGAGAAACCATCTGGATTACTCAAAGGTAAGTCCACTTGTTTGTTTTTTTTCCTTACATAATCTGCTTCTTCAGTAAGCTAAGCACTCTGTACTTCACAATGTTAGACAAATGCTATGCTCTTACCGAGTGTAGCAACTTTAGTTGCTTTTGTGTTGCATTTTTAGGAAGATAGGTCCATATTTCATTGTTGTATCTTCATGTATTCACCTAGTTACTCCTGGCACGGCATCTACCAGTCGGAGCCATCAAAGAGACACAGGACATCTTCTCACTGTAACCTATATCAAAGTTGAGAAGTGAGCTTCCCAATGTCAATGCGTAAGGGAAGAGGGGGGCCGATAGGGGTGCAGAGGAGGGGTCTGATGGTGTTGTGGGGGTTATCTAGTCCCGTCTGAAACCAGAGCAGAAAGGATTAGTTTCCAAGGCCTATTTGTGGAGGAGACACTGAGGCTCTGAGACAGTGGCATTGTGAGAGAATCTCCTTCAGCAGACCTGTCGGAAAGGGGACATGGGAAGAAGTTTGAAGGGAAGGAGAATTGAGGGGACGCAAGCATGAAAGCTGAGACCAGGACAGAAGGAAGGATGACATTTGGGGAAGAATAAAACGTAAGACCTTGGGCCCACAAGAGTTAAACTTTGCTTTGATTCAGCAGAAAGATGGGAATGCAGGATTAGAGGAACTTTGTGGACATCTCTGGTATCTACACATTGTCTGCACGATTTAGCATGTGCTTTCACCCCATTAACTCTGAGAAATAACGACAACGTTTACAGAAACTCCCATTTCATGCGGTCAGTCTCTTAACGTCACCCCAAAAAAGACACTTTTAAGCAAACAGATCATTCAGGGAGATTGGGTTGAAGTGAATATTCTTTGAACACATTAATATTTTTCACTAATACTAAGAATAACAATGTCTGACTACATGAAAGAAGTGAAGTCAACGTTGCCTTTGTTGATGCCAATTCAGTTTTATTGAAAAATGTTATATATACTGTGTGTGTGTGTGTGTGTGTGTGTGTGTGTGTGTGTGTGTGTGTGTGTGTGTGTGTGTGTGTGTGTGTGTGTGTGTGTGTGTGTGTGTGTGTGTGTGTGTGTGTGTGTGTGTGTGTGTGTGTGTGTGTGTGTGTGTGTGTGTGTGTGTGTGTGTGTGTGTGTGTGTGTGTGTGTTCGTGTGTTCGTGTATACACATACATATGTATAGGTGTGTGTGTGTACTGTAGATGTATGTATGTATAACTTGTTCTGATAAGCTACACCTAAATATTGATTGATTTGACCAAGCTGGAGAGAAAGAAGAATCAGGTGAAAGCGCTTGTAGAAAGAACAGGGTTGTGGAACGTATCTGGTTTCCTAATATTCAAACAGAGAGAGTATGGGGGATACGAAGAGATGAGGGAACACGGAGTTAATGCAGAGCAATATAAAGTTAACAAATGACATGGTGTGAAATGAGGGTCAAAATCCTTTCTACATTAAAAAAAGATATATCGTTTCTGAATTGAAAAGCAGGGTGATACCAAGTTTGACACCTGCAGTTTGTTTTTTTTGTTTGTTTTTTTAAATAAGGAAGGCCTACGGGGTTTTCTACCTCCAGAATTTATAATATAAAACGCCCTTAGCAAGAAGATGTCTCAACACACCAGCAGAGAAGCACAAAGACATGCCCAAATTCACTGTCTGAATACTTAATCTGCTGGGGTCTGTCTGTCTGTCTGTCTGTCTGTCATTTAGATCATTCACATGTTTTTAGACATAAAGAACAGACATCGTAAAAAGTAATCACAAACACCATCAACATCATTGGGACATTTTTATTTCAGCGCTTTGCCATTTGTTTAATTTATTACCTGGATTGTATCAGAAACTGGCTGTGCAGCAGTCTTATGATCTGGTGCCATAATTAGACTGAAAAGACATGAGAGCTGTGAGATGCCTGGGAAGAATCTACAGAAACGGTGCTTTTTCCTTATCATCAAAGATGGCTTGCCAATTCTTTAAATATAATTTAGTAATTGAACTTAGTGATGAGTCTGAAATTTTTCCCTTGTAGTTCAAAGTTGTAAGCTGCCTCGTGTGGTGCCGGGGGCAGCATTTAAATACATGATTATGCTATGCAATGGGTTTTCTTTCAGTAAAAGAAATGCTGTGCCTGTGTACAATCCAGTTCCTTTAACAGTAAGCTAACTTACCCTGGCTCTTAACAGTTTGTTGTGTTGACAGCCTGACGGTAACAGGAGTGACACAAACGGGACAAACTAACGTTTGTTGTCATCCCTTGACAGCTCTTGGCAGCAGTGAAGTCGGAGAAAGGCGTGAGCTCGGCGGTGGACTTATGCTGTTACCATGGCAACAAGGCTCTGGAGGCCATCCAGGCTCTCCCCTCCTCCGAGGCTCGGTCCGCCTTGGAGAACATTGCCTCCGCCATCACCAAATTTTGACCTGGACTCAAAAACACACACACACCCACACCCACACACACTTACACAAGAGTGTCTTTGTCTGCAGAGGCAACAGGATGAGAACCACTGAGCAGTTGACAAATTAACTTCTTTTGAGCCAGGTGCTGGTTCGTGTCTGGAGAAACTGTTGTGGATGACAGTGTGCGTAAGAAATGCAATGGCCATATCCATAAATGGTCATAATTAAAACAAGAATAAAGACACATTACTTCAGCATCATGTCATGCATTGTGTTGGCTTTAATACGTACCCTTCCTCTCCTGTGTGGAGAAAATATCACGCCAAGCTGCATTTTAAAAACCTGGCTGTTTATTTCCATCTTGCTTATCAGCAAAGGCACATACCAGGCAGAACGTAATTTAAGATGTTTAGAGGAATTGTTATTGTCATCTGGAAAATGTGCCATGAACAGCAAATGATGCACCAAGCGGCACTTGTTCTAACAATTTTTTTTTTTTTTAGAATTACCCAGGTTCACCCTGCTCATTACTGCACACCTCTGTTGATGCTGTAATCATAGCTGCTGGAGGTAGTGGGTGTCCGCCAAATTGAAGAACAGCTCCAATCCCGTTAGAACATGACTTTGAGACATTTTTATACCACGTATGCACCTCTGCTGATAAGCACAGCTGTAAATGTCTTTTTCTAATGGAGTTTGGTGTGATATTGTCTCCACAGAATGAGCAATAGCATGAATTAGGACTAATGTCATCTATGTTGCCGTATTATGTCTGTCCCCATGCCTGTGTATGTGATCCAAGTCAACCCAGGGGCGGGGAAAGGTCACACAGTCTCTCCCCTTGGCCAAGCCAGCGAGCGCATTGAAGCTCCGCCAAGCAGTAATTATTAATGAAGAGACCTGAGCAAATGGACAGGAAATGCAGAGGTATTGATTGGGCCGGCTGCCCTGCTCTAAGCCGTACAGGCTGGCGCCAGCCTGGTGGCCTGTGGTTTCCCAGCCTTCTGTCTGTGGAGGTGGGGGGGTGGGGGCAGCCAAGGTGTGAAACCAGGCCACCGCTGGCAGCTGTCTGTCACATCCAGGCCACACCTGAAGGACAGAGCAGGAGACAGCCAGGGAAAATAAGAGGACTGAGGGTACCTTGCTAACAAAGAGGATTCTGTTTAGTTCTAGAGAACATTAGGACATTGCATGAAATTGGTTGGTGCAAGCAATTATCATGAGATAGAACGGCAAGTAATGTTTAAGTATTTGACTGAACTAAAGCCGACTGCACATAATAGGCAGCAAAGCTGCTCTGGGCTGGCCGTTCCATTGATTTCCTGTGGGAAGAGCGCTGCTAGGCGCTGTGCTACCCCTGCCGTCCAGGGGCGATTCCAGGATTTTTTATGGGGGGTGGCATACAGCATAGAAAATCTGCTTAGAAACATTTTGGATAGTATAGAACAACAATGCTATTCTGCTAAATAATACAACACATTCATTATTAATTTGACTTGTTTTCATTTTAAACGAGTTGTATATCCGAATACAATACACATTTACTATGGGCTCAGTCTTTTTTTTAAGTAATTCCCTTGCTGGTTCCATGCTATCAGAATATTGGATATTTGTCATGGAAACATTAATTGGTCATGTGACTAGGTCTGGGAAAACAGGCGGAACAAGCAGCCAAGTGACAGTACTCCTCCTATGGAAATCACAATTGTCGGATTGAAATAATTATATTTGGGGGGGAGGTGCCACTCCTGTGCCTCATGTAAAAACTTACATTCAATTTGCACCATGTAAAGCACATTTAGGTTATCTCTGTAAAACAGTGATTATTAAAATGTTAGCTTGTTAGGTAAAATAATTTAATTTCCTGTTGCTATACAATGGGAGTATTTTTTTAAAGTCTTTGTTTATATGTCAATCATAATTATCTGATAAATATCTTCATTAGTAAACTATTTGAAATCATGGGCCAGAACATTTGTTTTTGGATTAAAAGTGGATGTGGAAGAAACAGAGTGTTGGATTAGGGGGAAGGGTGGATGAAGAGCTGAAGTGCAAAGATGATGTGGAATAAATTATTTGAAAAACAGGCTCCTGTCTGGTGCTGGGATGTCTGTCCACTTCCTCTACTGTTTTGGTTTCCGCGGCTTGGGCTTCCTGGGTACAGCGAGGTACAGCATGTGCCAGGGAAAGCCTCCGGCTCTTCATGAAATATTTATCCTCACTGAGAGGAGACATGAGGAAAGTTACATGGAAAGTTAAAACGACCAAACAAGGAATGAGGCTGGGTCCCTGCCAGAATGACAAATATAGTTACTAAACAGAACTTTTTTCAAGAGATGAGGTCTGGTCTAAGCAATAAACTGTTGCATAGGCTCTCCCAGTAGAAATCAACCGGGCTCTGTAGAAGAGGATTTGATGTGTTGCGGGTTTTTTGTTATGTTTTCGATTCTAAAAGAAAAACGCAGTTCTTCAAGTTAAATATTTAATGTAGAGCAGAAAGTGTAGCCCTTTCTCTTCCCTGACAACATTGCTAGTGCAAGCATTCATCTTTTTGATTTGATCTCCTGCGAAGCCCAAATAAAGAGCAGACTGAGGAAGGAGAAAGCTTTGTTAGTTTTATATCCTGCACAGCAGAAACCTGACTCTGTGTTTGCTTACAGTTTCCAGTTTGAAAGTCGTGGGTATCATGAAAGCAAGAGTTGGCAGGACTATAAGTTTACATGCAAAACGTGGGTAACAGCGGCCCTAGTGTGCCCGGCCCAGACGATGAGTGGTGTAATTACAGCAGGGTCCAGTGGAGAGAGTTGGTCAGCAGCACAGATTCCATTACACACTCACACATGCAAACATAGCTGTGGATGCTGGGGACAGGACGACTGTCAGCCAGGGAGTTGGACAGAAAAGATGCAGTGTTCTTGAAACTTGCAAAGAAAATTGTAAATTAGGTTCAGGTAATACCAAACATTCAACACTGTATTATTTTGTGGTGATATTCTGTGTTCTACTGGTTTCTACTCAGCAGTTTATTCTTGCCAGGTTAACATAAAGGCTGTGAAACAGCATTTATACCCTTGAGGAATTCTGCAACGTTCTGCTGTAATCGATCGATAACATTATTTTGATCAGGTTGGCTAAAAAAGCACTAACAACTCTTGCCATTCAAAATGTCTTGACATAGTCTTAAAATGGTACCAGTTTGTAATAAAGAACCCTTTTCAAAAGATTCATTAAACAACGTATATGTTTAATACGTCATTGTAAAATGTTTTATAGATAAGTACAACTTTTGTGTTGCCATGTTGGAAAAAAGACTTACTTCATAAAGCCTTTGTAATATTTACCAACCCATTTTAAAACCATTAGTTACTACACATACATGCTTTAGAAAGTCTTTATTCCATGGTGGTGCACAAGTAAACATTTCAATCTAAAAGGCATAAAAATACATCTTTGTAGGTTTTGAACTTTGTATGACATGACAGTGCTTGCTTTATAATCTTAACACCGCTAAATGTTAAATTTATTTATTTTCATGTAGATTTACCCTGCATTTTTCTGCACTTGCTGCTTGATTTAGCGGGTGTTGGCCAAATGAAAAAGCAGCTCCAAACCACTTGTGAAGCCGAGTGGGTACCTTTGCTGATAAGAACAGCAGTAAAACAAACTTTCTTTAGTTTTGCCAAGGGGAGAAATGATCTTGAAACAGTCATAATGTCATCAATTGTTGCCAAAAAACTCAATTTAAAAAGAAAAATGATTGTGTTTAAATAAATAAAAAATATATTCACGTCTAAAATGATTCAAAGCAATCCCATTTGTTTGTGGGTTTTATGGTTTGAAGTGGGCTGATAAGCTTTGCACTGCTACTTTTTGTTTCCACACTTATGTATGAACATCAAATTACCACAGAGACAGAAAGGTCAGAGCCTCATATATAGACCATGAGTGTGATTATCTGTCAGTGTTGATAAGCTAGTGTTTGGCCATGGTGTTTTCCTGTCTACCTAGGGCATGATGGCCCATGCAGCCCCTGTTACCACGTTAGGACTAAGCCAGTATGTAAAATGGTGGAGTGAATCTGACTGTGGAGTGATAATAGAACCTCCATTTGTCTTCTTCTGAATGGCCTATCCGTAAACACCTGCTAATATCATCATAAAGCTGACGGTGATGGATGAAAATCTCCTGCGATGGGAACAGCATGGCTGATTGGCCTCCTCGACACAGACAAGCATATTGGCCAAAAATGACACTTTAACGAGCTCTTCCCGGTGTTAAATGCTGCACGCCGGCCCCTCGTTGCAAGCCGTCGCCTGGCTGACCCTGGGCCGCGCTTCCCCCTGTACAGGGCCCTGCTCGCTTCATTGGCTGACAGATCAGAGTGCCATGCAAACAGCTCATTAGTCGAATAATGAGAACCACACCAGCCACACATTGTCTTGTTATATCATCTCTGTGTCGACATACTTGTGCCTGGGGACAGAACATTGGGTACTAGTGTGTGCATGAAATGCTCAATGATTAAGATAGAATTATGGCAATGGGAGGTCTTCTGTTCATCTCTTACTTGCTAAAAAATCTCTGTTTACCAGAGAATGCCAGTTTACCAACTCATGTAACCAGCTCTGCTTAATGGCAAATTAAAATGACCCCCTACTATATGGTATAGCTCCATATGATTGCATTCTCTTATTCATCATTTCACTGAGTTGCTTCCAGCTGCCACCAGCTCCAAGTTAACATACTTCACAGCAATGCATTTTTATACAGTTTTATACAGTTTTGACTCCATCATCTTTAAACTTTGTGTCATATGATACTGTGTTTATGGAAGCGCAGACTGTCAGCTGTAATTTGAGGATAGTTGTTGCCGGAGTGGATAAACAGCCAAAATCCCTAACATCCCTAACAGCTCACCACTGTGGTGCATGCAGACGGGTGTAGCGCTGTTGGTTGTCTATTCACTGAACAGGCCTGTTTTTAGCACTAAGGAAGGTTTTTTACAAAGCTGTCGAAAGAAGAGTAAAGTATGACTTTAAATAGGTCTTACAATCATGTCAGCCTGAAGTACAACAAAATAAATCAGTAATTGTTTCTGGTGTAGCATTTACAGATCAACACCTCAATTAATAAATAGTTGCATGGAGCATCATTCGGACATCTGTAAAATCATTCCTCGGGTATATTTCAAGGAGACAATCAACAACACAATGTAAAATGTTCAAGGCAAAAATGTATATTTGCATTAAGAAATATAAATTATCAGGGAGATAGCACAAAATTCTGGATCCTGTAGAAAGACATTTTCTATGGCCCCCTCACCGCATCCACAGTTATGCATTCTAGCATCTTTTTTGGCCGTCCTCACATGAGGGCCCTGGGTACTCAGTGCCCCTTTTCCCCCCAGTCCGACACCCCTGTAAATTATAATGTAGGAATATTGTGTTGTTTGGGAGCTGCTGCCGAGTGCTTAACAACAAAATCATCCTAGTAATTTCTGCTGCCTGGTCTGGTATCTGTATTTGGACTCTGTGCCATTTAAACTGTTGATATGCTCCTGGTTTACGTACAGGCCAGAAACTCCACGTTTACAGCAGCAGACAGGTGTGATCAGACCATGTTCTGTTATTGTTGCAGTCTCTTTCCACTTGAGGGCGATGTTGCCCACATAATAAGTTCAAGTGAACAGAGATTGTGTGCCTGGCGTACGAGCTATCACTCCTACCTACTTCTGTATTTTCTTTACTAAACCACTTTAATGATTAGAGACTTTATAAAACTAAGGCAGTTACTTATGGGACTGTGACATCTAAATGTCTACAAATAAATATTAACAAACTCTTGTGTTAATAACCCCAATACCTTTTGGAAACATAAATATTTAGTTATGATTTTGTGGGTGTGTTTGTGTGTGTGTGTGTGTGTGTGTGTGTGTGTGTGTGTGTGTGTGTGTGTGTGTGTGTGTGTGTGTTTGCAATACTCCTGCTTTGCACATGTGCTGACGTCCAATAACAACTTTTAGTGACAAGCCTTAACTAACTTTTTAAAAAACGTATTACTAATTTATATTGGTCCAGGTGTCACTGGCATAACCACCACAATGTTAAACAGAGGGTTGCTTTGCTGCAGTACTCAGCACCAATAACTGCCGCAAAATGGATAGATACACCAATAGAGACTATTTACAATATACCATATTTTAAAAGATGAGTTACTAACGGAATGAAATATCCAGTCATCTACATCTTACACAAGAGTATTCACATCATTTACTTAACTAAAAGTGAAAGTAAAGCTCTGTAAAAGTACTCTTATACAAGAAAAGTATTGTCCTCAAAGCACCCAAGTATTAAAATGTAATAATAAAAGTATGAAAACAGAAAAGTATACACGATTTAGTAAAAATGGCCACTGTCAGTTATATACAGTATATATATATATATATATATATATATTATCCACGTATATTAGATAACTATTATGTATTAGATAACTATTATATTTTATTGTTTAAGTTGGCCAAGGAAGAGCTGGGTTAAGGAGGTACTTCTAGCTTTTTTATATAATGTGGGTGGTTTAATTTACTGTATAACAATTCCTCAAATTGCATATGCCGAATATATTATAGGCCTACATTTAAAAACTTAATCTGCAAATTACCTGTAGCTGTCAGATAAAGGTGAGTGGAGTAAAAATAGTTCCTTAGTGAAGTAGAGGTGTAAAGTACCAGTATATCACAAATACTTGGGTAAAGTACAAATACATCAGACTAGGCAAGTTAAGTTTGGTAGCCACTCAAACAAACCTCAGATTCTACTTAAGTAACCATGCACTATAACTTTCCATCACTGCTTTTATATAAAGTCTACACATTAACAGGCCAATACATTTCTGGGAAATTAGATAAATGGGTTTGGCCTTTTTATGAGTACTGGGAGCAAAAGATGCTTATGCAGCTAAGCTAAGAAGTCATCCCAGTGTAGGTAAAGGGCCTAGCTGACCCAGGCCTCACGTGAGGCTCAACATAATGACAGCTGTAAATAAACACAGTACGGCACCGTGTTTCACATGTAATAATATCAGTTTAGGGGCAACGTGGTTACATTTAGACGGTTTAATAACTTTTGTGCATTTTGGTTTATTTTTTCCACCCCTCTCTCACAGCTGTGCGGAAGTGATACAGCAGGCGCGCGCCCCGTCACGTCACGCGAGAAAGCCCAGGAGCCGAGCGAGAAAGCTATAATCAACAACAAGAACAACATTTATCTGCAAATGTACTACAGTGACATTGCGCAGACATGTCCAACACATCGTTAACCGTCCTAAATGATTGCATGGACTCGTAAAGGTGAGCTCAAACCGCCGGTCACGTTCGTTTAACGTTAATTTAACAAGAGTCAGCAGGAAGGGGGGGGAGTCGTCAACGCAAACATAGCCGCGTCATTAAAATTCACAAACAAAATGTTGCACTACCAGAGCAACGCCGTGCATTTGATAGTCCCCGGAACCCCGTGTTGTTGTTAAAATGATAAGTTTGTGACGGGGCTTTGTAAAGAGTTGCATTCGCACAGTTGATTTAGTCTGTCTGTGTGTTTTGGTTCAAGGGTTCATGGGCGGAAGAATGAGGAAGTAGCTGCTTAATAAAGGCTGGAGGAGAGCTAGGAGGCAACTAGAGAACGGTGGCATATCCCCCGTAGAGTCCCTGGCAATAATGCACCTAGTTGTTCTCTGTAAATTAAAATGACTTGGCAAATACATCAGATTTGATCAGTCTAACCTGCGTGGCAGCACGCAAGCTTAAGCAGCATACCAGTTACTGTGTTTCGCTGCAGCTGGTCACATGCCTGTCACAACGGCAGCAAACCAGCTAGCTTAATGTTCATGTGATAACGAAAAATGAATGGTTTGGAATGTATAACTGTGTTCACACTATGATTTAACAGGTACAGTATGTATTATGTGTGTGGTTACACTTGAAGGCATCTACATAAGAATGATATGACACTGTCATGAACGTGTCAGAAATATAAACAAGTCATAAACGTAAATGGCAACGCTTCTTTATTAAGTGTCAGTCGGTTTTGTCATGACAAGTTATGGTTAGGTTTAGGGTTCATGTGTTCATGACAGTCATGTCACTCTTATGTAGACTTCAAATTAAGTGTTACAGTATGTGTTAGATTTTAGTAGATTTTTTTTAAAAACATTTTTGATTCAGTATAATTCCAACCTCTTCTTGCTTTATGGAATTTGGTTGAGTTCTGAAAATGTCACCTACTGAAACTTAAACTTCAGTTCATTAAATGTGCACATAACCCCCAAAAAATCTCTGCACACTTTACAAGTCAGGAAAAACAGAAACAGAGATGAAAACACACACACACACACACACACACACACACACGTTTGAGTGAACCATGACCATTTAGAGTGGCGTTTACAGGCAGTATATGCAAGGATTTATATGCAAGGATTTCGAATTTCGTTAACATTACAACAAGGCTTAAATTACTAACAGTCATTTAAAAAATATAGATACTGCAACTAACAATTATTTAATAATAAATAATGTACCGATTGTATTCTGAATGAAGCATTTGGTCTAAAAAATGTAAGCAAATAGTCCCCCCCATTGGGATGTCTTCAAATGTGTTGTGTTGTGTTGTCAGGCCAACAGTCCCAATCCCAAAGGTAATCAGCTTAAAATCATAGAAGACTAAGACAGGCAGAAAATAGTCACAATTGAGAAGCTGGAACTGGGCATTTTACGCTTTAAAATTTCAAAAGCAATACTGAAGCAATACGAATTGTAATTTCACATGGTTGTGATTCATTTTTCCAGGCTATGAATTCCTCTGAGCATGGAGAAGTTTCAGATGAAGCAATGCTTGAGAAAGGTAACCTATGCAATGTGTGCACCCGCAACAGTAGAAATTCCTGCTAACTTAAAAAAAATAAATAAATAATAATAAAAAAGGTGTTGGAGTATAGCAAATCTAGACCCATTTCTCTTAATAATCACCATTTATCATCAAGCTTAAAAACCATGAACCCATTAATACCGGAATTTTCAGATAATATGTGTGGACATTATTAAATGTGTATTTATAAATGTGAACCAGAAAAAAAATGCTTTCACAAAGAAAACGTGAATCTCTCCATATTTGCAGAACACAAGCATGTCCAGGACGTCAAGGAGGAATCGGAGGACTGTGGTATTTGTGAGCCACCTGAAGGACTCAGAGCAGGATCTCCTGGAGCCACTGAGGCTGGTAAACGGCCATCTGCAGAGATAGGCCCTTACATAAACCAGTCCTCCAGCAGTAAGAGAGCCAGAGTCTCTGGTGAGGTAAGCTAACCCACTTATTTATTAAATTAGAAACTTTTAACATAGTACACAGTAAAAGATAGTGGGATAGTGTGTTGTGGTGGAGACATTAAGTCAGACTCAGGTAAACTGAAGCATAGGGACAGACACAGAGCTGTAGCGGAGCTAAAGTAGTGCACTTTTTAATAAATGCACTTTATCGGTTATCAGGCAAATAGAACGCAGATACAGATAATCTGAAAACTGACTAATAATCGTCCAGGGCCAATAATCGGTCTATTCCTCGTTATACTACTCGTTGTATAGATCAAGGTGTCTCTTACAGTATCGGTGTTTTGAATGGTTTTCACTCTGTCTAGATGAGGTGCCACTTGATAGACGAGAGCGGCAGACATGAGCCTCTGTGCCTCACCACAACTGGAGAGCGGAGAAATTACGTCCAGAAACCCAGAGACTCCTACAGAAAGCCTCTCTTCAGCATCTCCCACAGGATCTCAGAGAAGAGGCACACACCCAGTTTGGAGCAGCAGGCCAGTCATGGTGCCGAGAGTCAGTTCCACTACAGCAGCCTCCTCTCATCCAAACTCCAAAGTTCAGAGGAAAATGGCCCATTGGAGACCCTTCCCAGCATAGACGCTTTAGGGCAAGCTTCGTCAACAGACTCTAGCCTTTATCCGCTGATTGAGAAAATGTTTCTCATTCTCAATACCCTCAATTCAAGCATGACACAACTGCATAGCAAAGTGGACTTGTTAACCCTTGAAGTCATGCGAATAAAGAAGCAGATCAAGCCAGCTGAGATGGAGACGGAGTTCCAGCCCCCTCCTGAATATCTGCTATCAAGTGCTGAATTGAATCAGCTGATGGAGCAGACTTCCAGCGCTGGGGAGCTTGGCTGTCGGCTGCTGGTGCATCTCTTCCCAGAGCTGTTCAAAGCCAGGGAGTGCTCACATGAATGCATGGCAAGCAAGAGAACACTGGAGTCTCTACATCTGCAGCTGATACGTAACTATGTTGAGGTATGCTACCCTTTGGTCAAGAACAACAGCGTCTGGCAGGAAGAATGCCTCCTCCAGATTAATGACTTGTTTAATCGCTTTTGGGCACAGAGGGACATGGAGAGTGCTCTGCTGCTCAGGAAGCAGACAATCACAGGTGCTGGGATAAAGACTGAGCATCCTCAAACCTATCGTTTCATCAATGAGCAGGGCCAGGAGGAGCATATCTCTTTAGATAACCAGCAAAGCAACCTGACTGTGTCAAACCTTACTTTCAATACACTAGCCACAGAGGAGCTGGATGAGTTCTCCTCACCTGAGGACTTTGTTATTTTTCTTATGCACCGTCTCTTTCCGGAGGTTTTTGAAGAGGGGAAAATGCCA
Organism: Etheostoma cragini; assembly: GCF_013103735.1. Taxonomy (NCBI): domain Eukaryota; kingdom Metazoa; phylum Chordata; class Actinopteri; order Perciformes; family Percidae; genus Etheostoma; species Etheostoma cragini. Next base: position 20,176,821 of record NC_048426.1, on the reverse strand, counting down.
GAAGGCTCCAGCAGTTTCAGTAGTGTGGGGCAGCTGGTTCTGGACTCTGACAAGATGGAAATAATAAGAAGGTATATGGAAGCAAATTTTCCAAATGTGCCTGAGGACAGTTGGCTTCAGGTGTGCATTCAGCACATGGAGGATGCACTCGAGGGTCCTCACAGTAATGGCAATGGGAGTGAACCTGACAATATCAACGACGAGGGCTATGACCTGGCCAGCCTTCCTGAGGATGTTTCTATTATTAGGGTTCCAGAGGTGGGTGATGATGAACGGCCCAGTCGCAAGTCCAAAAAGTCGCTGCTTACACCTGTGGATTTTGACAATCTGGAGATTCCTCTTCCTGAGTTTACTGTTCCCCAGGAGTACCTCTTGTCCAGGGGGCAGCTGAAAAGCAACTATGAATGTAGCTTGTCCATTGGGAACTTTGCTTCTCGGCTGCTGGTGCTTATGTTCCCTGAACTCTTCAACCACGACAACGCACGGAAACAGTACAACTGCAGTGGTTCTCTTGGTAAAAAACAGCTCGACCCTGTCCGTGTAAATCTGATCCGCCATTATGTGCAGTTAGTCTACTCTCAGGCCAAGAACGACAGAGTGTGGATGTTGGAATTTGTGAGCAAGCTTGATGAGAGATGCAGGAGACGTGACACAGAGCAGAGAAGATCCTACCTGCAGCAACGCAAAGTGTACGGTCAAGAGTCAGAGCAGGACTTTATTTGCCAGCTAAACCAGCACAATCCAGACAGCATGAGGGAGGATCCAGATATGCCCTCTTTACCTCCTGAGAAAAGTAGCAAAGACTTCTGTAAAATTCCCCTGGATGAACTGACTGTATCCAAACCCGACTTCCCTGTACCTTCCATCTACCTGCTCTCAGACACCGAGGTACGGGAAATCGTCCAACAGAGTCTGTCTGTTGGGAACTTTGCTGCCCGCCTGTTGGTGCGCCTCTTCCCTGAGCTCTTCACCCAGGAGAACCTGCGGCTGCAGTACAACCATTCAGGGGCCTGCAACAAGAAGCAGCTCGACCCTGTCCGCCTCAGACTGATTCGTCACTACGTGGAAGCAGTGTATCCTGTGGATAAGATGGAGGAGGTGTGGCACTATGAATGTGTGCCAAGCATCGACGAACGCTGCCGGCGCCCCAATCGTAAGAAGTGTGACATTCTTAAGAAGGCCAAGAGGTCAAACGCTGTGTCCTAGTTACAATGCTTTTCAGTTAGGCAACACCTGTTGAAATAAAATAATTGCACAGTGTTTCCTTTAGGATTTCTTTTTTTAGCAGTGGGGGTAGGTCTGTCGGAACAACAACCCCCCCCCCCCCCCCCCCCCCCCCCCCCCCCACCGCTAAATGTTTTACGTATAAAACGTAACTGACAAGTCGCTGCAACACAAACAAATGTAATTACTCACCTCTCTTCACACACAAGGCATATTCTCGGTTTTGAGTGAACTGTATTTGTTGTGGAATTGTAGGGCACTTACACCTACGAGTAAAATGAATTTTACAAGAAATTCTTCATAGGGAAACCAAAACCCAAATGACTAGGTCTATAGACTATTTCCAATTTATGTTATATTACACTGACTTAACGTTTTAATGTTTCCAGATGTTTGATACCGGGGCGATGAGCTGAACGTTTTGACAATAAACTACATCAACAGTATGTGGAATTAAACTGGACGGGCCAAGTAACTTCTGAATAGTTCTACTTGTCGTTAATTGCAATGTGAGAAGCAGCCAACCGGGGGTGCATTATGTCGGCAGGATCATTTAAAAGGCAACCGCGACTACATTTTGCGTCTTTCCTATTTGTGATACCGTGGCGGCAGACATTTCGCCACAGCGGGCTGCCACTACAAAATCAACAGAGGAAACACTGTGCACAGTATATAAGCTGAAACTGCATTTTTTCAAACTGTCCTATGTAGGATGAAGCCACGCTGTTTTTTTTTCTTCTATACTCTTAAGTCATATTTTACCTTTTGACTACAGCAGTAGATGTTGTAGTTTATGTAGTCTTATTAATGTTGGATATAGTTAAAACTGCTTCTATTTATAAGCAAAAACTGTTGTAGTTTATCTAACATACTTTGTTTATAATGTTGTAGCCTTAAAAAAAAACATAACAATGATAGTAGCTAATAGCATAGATGACATATTTGCTCTATGGATGAAAGTGAATCCCAATCACAAGGATGTGATATATTTCCATTTCAGTTACTGATGTAGCATTGTGCCACCACTGTTTTAATAACAATGTGCTTATGTTAAGCCTTCTTATAGAACTTTATATTGTAAAGACAATTAAACATGACAATGGATCATGATAACCTATTTCTAATAAAATCACCAGTATAAGTACGACTTATGATTGGACTGTTTGATACATTAGCACTAAATTGTTTCAGATGAAGTATCTAACTTGAATTTATTGGATAATGACACCTTGAGGAGTGACACCTGAACACTCCCCAACAAGTTCTGTACAACACAAGTAAGCAATACTAGTTCTTACCATTATAATATAGTTTGTGAAAAATCAAATAAGTTACTTTGGAATAGGCAAACATACCACAAAGTTAATTATTCAGATGAAAACTTAAACTTGCAAGAAAATGCCATGTGCCCTTTATCAGCCAAATTTTTGGGACATGATCAACTTGTGCGTGTACCTTTTATTGGGGGAGTCTCAGTGTGAAGGGGAAAGGTAAACATTAAAAATCTTCCTCCCAACTGCTTAGAGCGATAGTTTGGATATTTTGAAGTGGGATTTTATGAGGTACTTATCCATAGTCAGTATACTGTATTAGATTTCATTTCCACCAAACTTTCCCTCTCTCTATCTCTCTCAACCGTTCAATCTCCCTCTTCAAAATCTACTATTATACTATACTCTGGCTCAAAGGTTTTCTCTTCTCTCCAAACAGAAAGGCTTTTTTGTTGTTGCTATCATAATCAACTCATTTTTATTTTCTTGTATTTGTTGTCTTCCAAAAACCGCTGAAAGTTTGATCCAAACAGCTGATCTGCGGCATAATATAGTGCTTGGAGCAGCAGAACAATGTATGGAAATGTGAGAAAATGCAGTGCAGCAGTGCCAAAGAATAGCCTGTCTGACGGCAAGGTAAAATAGTGAAAATATAAGACTAAAACTAAACTACTTTTTTGTAGGCTAAATATGTTTTTGCTGTCCACAGCAGTACATTACATTGCTTTGCTTCGGTGTCAGTGCTCCTGCCCGCTTCTCCAAACTAGGTAGTACACTATGGATAAATACCTCATACAACCCCACTTCAAAACGTCCAATCCATCCCTGTAATGTAATAAAACAACTGAAAACTGTTACAGAAACATCACTGCTTGGAAAAAAACATACGCAATCCAACTTTTTGGAGACCATTCAAACGCCACTCATTTTACAGCATTCGTTTTCTGCAGCTATTGTCGCCTTCACTGGCAGATGGTACTGCCGTCAACACGGTCTTATTCATGTTCATGGTTTAAAGGCCTCATCTTTGGAAAGCTCTATACATTTCCAGCGCCTTATGGCAACTTTGTACTTTTCGGTGTTACTGGATTCACCAAAAACCCTTTTGAGGATGACTCTCATCAGAGTAACAGTGTTTTTGTCTCGGTTTTCAGACAGTACCAGGTCCAAGGTGTCCCCAACTTTTACCTAAAAAAAAAAAAAAAAAAGAACAAAACATGAGAAATGAGGTGAAAGACACAAGTGGAAAGACTGAGTATTTAGTGTAGGAATATGTAGCTTGTAGTCAAACATCACTCACCGTTTTACTTTTCTTAATGAGTTTCTGTCCATTTAGCCTGAGCTTGTTGTTATAGAAGGCATCTTCAATTTTACTGTTAGAAGACAAAAGACAGTTAGTCTGTACTCATGCTTGAAAAGGAAAGGGATTTTAAGGCCCTGCTGTATATTTGAACATGTTTATCCAACAAAATTCCCCCAAACCTTATCAAAAATTCCTGTGATACTGGAACGCCACTGATAACATGGGAAACAACAACCATGACAAACAACAAATATGTTGTACAAAAACTGACTGATAGCCATTTGTTTGAAAAAACTAATTGGAAATGTATCAGTCTAGCCTCTGTTTCTTTACATTTAGCCAGCTATAAAGAAAAAAAATGGTATTTAAATCTTTAAGAGCAGCCAACAGGCAGTGGCTTACTTGCGTGCCAACTCCAGGCCAGCTTTCATGATGACATCATAGCGAAAAGACTGCACATATTTCTCCATGTCTTTATAGTCCTTTGGTAGATTTGGGTTCTCATCCACAATATCTTCATAATCACTGTCCTCAGGGTCTTTTTTATCCTCCTCCTCCTCCTCATCTTCCTCCTCATCCGCCTGTGTCGTCCTAGCAGCACCTTTCTTCTTGTTGCTTTTAAACCTCAGATGATGAACAGACCAACCCCTGACAGCATCTCTGCCACGGTGAGCAGGCCTGTGACAGCCAAGGGCGGGGTAAGCCGAGCAGCCCCACAGCTGGCGTGTGTGGATGGTCCTGGGACACCATTCAGTCTGCCCCAGTCCATATCCAGCAGCCAGAAGATGGCGGGGGTTCAACCTTCCCAGCTGCCTCATGGCAAGTGCCTGTACCACCAAACTCTGCATGTTGGCTCCACCCAGTCCCTAGAAAAGCATAGACGTTAGAAAGTATTACGCTAAAAATATTGATTTCGCTGTGACAAATTGAGGTATAAAAGTCAATATGTCCTGATTGTGGTATCAACAATATCAAAAACATTAAATTCATTGAAATTAAAAATGTGCATTCAGTGCAAAGAGTCAAGTCTTAAGAGTACCTGAATAAGCTAAAATCATTCGACATCTTCTGTTTACAAGGTCAAGAATAAACTGTCAAGATCAATATTTTAGATTTGCTTTCCCATAACGTCACATTTAAAACAATAATTTCACTATTCATACTAATAATTGTGTTATGTAATTAGATAAATGTGAAGTGTTTTCCTGGGTTGATTGCTAGAGCACCTTCGTAAGGTAAAACTAATTGGATTATAAAGTCCGCAACAGGCAACACTATACAACAAAATCCAAATACACCTTCAAAGTAAAAGCCTACATTTATTTCTAGCCCCGGTTTGTGTCGCTCATGTAACAATAGATGTTTTATTTAAGAAGAAAACGAATTGTTCTGTAAAACACTGACAGCACTTCAGCTTGACTTTTAATGCTGGATTTTGTTTGTTGATTAACCGGAAGTGTTTTTTTAACCCCATCATTTTTATTGGCACCATGACTCACAACAAACATTTAGCTAAGCTAGGTAGCGCTTTACCACGTGAGGAATATTATACTTTGTCTTTTCATCATAGCTGCTGTTTGTGTAACTTAATGCAAAGGATGTCTCTGCTTGATTGAGCATGACATTGTTCAGGTTGAAGTTGAAGCTTGGCTGAAGCTGATAACGTTACGGCTAACTAGCTAGCTTTACTTTTCTTCGGTAAACTCGTGGAATCATTACTTCAGTCCATGCACAACACAGCACGAGCTTGCTAACAAGTAAATAGTACAGGCTGTTTTAGTTTGTTGGTAAATGCTAATAATGAATTTGCAAACATGCAATAATTGGTAGTCCACTCACCTATGGAATAACCTTTCATAGCTTGTTACCATACAGTACTTCCTCGGCACATCTGACTGTTGTTGTTACCAGACGATGTAAATGTGCTGCCACCTACCGAAGTGGAGGAGACATTACCTTGCCGAGCTCCTGAGGGAACACCAAACCTCATTGGGATTTTTCCTATTTTTTTGGCATACAAAAACGAGGATATTATTTTTAAATTGTAGCATGATACTTACAGTTGAGTGTAAATACACACAATTTCAACCATTCTCTTCATTTATTTTCATACAGTGTGAAAAATAGTTTGTATACCATAGAAAGACTAGAATATTTAAATGTTAGTCATCGTCAAGGTCAATGATTTATCTCACATTTTGTTGGAGGAATTTTTTGTAGTGTGTGTGTATGTGTGTGTGTGTGTGTGTGTGTGTGTGCGCGTGCGCGTGCGCACCCATGCAGGGACGTAGCACAAAATTCCGGCCCCGTAGAAAGGAATTTTCTATGGGCCCCTTCCTCGCATACGCAGCAATTCATTCTAGCATTTTGTTGGACCTTCCCTCACATGAGAGCCCTGGTCCCCTTTTCCCCCCAGTCTGACGCCCGTGTGCGTGTGCGTGTGTGTGTGTGTGTGTGTGTGTGTGAGGATCCAAGCCAGCAACATATTTTAGATAAAAAAACATTAATTGCAACATTTTATTTTTTCCAGCATAAGATACATTTGTGTATATATATATATACAAAAATGTATTATACAAATTATGTATACAGCCCATTCGATTATAATGACAACAAGAACATTTCTAACAGTTTACTAGAACTTTAAGCATTGTGTATTGTTTAATGCCTGTGCAGCTACGCACTTGTCAATATATCAGCTGGACTACTTTCTTATTCTAAGGGAATTTACATCAACATTCAGCTTCACTACAATTCTAGTGTCACTTCAAGTGCATAATACTGATGTCACCACATTATTAAAAACAATGTAAGAAAACAATGTTATTTGCTAGGATGCATACAACATGTTCCTGTTAAAAAATTCAGTATAAAGGTCGTGTGATGTCCATTTGTAAACGTAAGTGCATTCAAAATCCTTGCATATACTGCCTGTAAACTCCACTCAAAATGGCCAGGGTTCCACAAGATGTATCCAGTGTTAACATCCAAAGTCTCTTTAGGAAACGTGTGTGTGTGTGCGTGCCATTGTCTTTCAGTATCTGAGCATATTCAATTTACAGTGGACAGTAAATCACCATTTTATGGATACAAAATTGAGCAAATATTCTTTTACACGTAATGGACATACAGTATAGAATAATATATCATATGTGCTGGTGGTTTACATTCAGGTATGTTTTATGGTTATTAACAAATTGTCTTAGAACAAGAAAATTATGCACATTTGAGCATGGATTTAATGACTTTATGATTTTTTGTAGTTAAATCCACACTGTGATTTGCTGTTTGACGGATGAAAATAGTAGAGACTTATGTGACATGAACCTGTTCAAATGTGTATGTGTTCAATGTAAACCTGTCTTTTCTGACCTGAAGACAAATGGGTTTGGACCACAGTTGCCGGGCGGTTTTATCGTGGCAGTAGTTAGAATTTTTTTATTACATTTAAGACAAAATGTACTTCCTTAATATATCATGGATGATTGCTTTTTCATATCGTGTTTTGGTTTGTTAAGGTGAAGGCTTATACGACTAGACAGTGTTAGTGCTCCAATAATGTTCCAGTTTCTGGGCCAGTCAGGACAAAATGTTAAATCATGAAATCCAGCCTAAGACACTGTAACAATGTTAAAAGCTTTTCTGTCTCAGTTTATGTGTTTCCTTGCAGATATAAAAATGTGACAATGTGTCATTACATTTAGATCAATCCAACATCTACAGTGGAGGTTTGTAGCACAAAAATAACTGTAAACATCAACATCCAAAAGAAAGGTAAATTTCTTTCTGGAGCTGCCATATAGCACCAACAGTCAACAGTCAAATAGGGAGAAATCCATTGTAGAAGAAGCATCATAGTTATACCAAAGTAGCTTACATAGACCAGAATGCAGTGAGTAGCATAAGTCCTATTTTTTCTCACTCTGTTTTTACTGTTTTCATGTAATTATGCAACAACACATGAAGCCCACAGCTGAAAATAAGTTTAAACCGGTTTTCTGCAGTTGTCAAAAGCCATTTTGAAAGATGCAGAAAGTCACTAACTGTAGTCACTATCATACATCATAGATTGGTATAACAACGAATAAAAGTATCCAAGAGATCCCTGTCTCTTTTGGATTGGAGGTTTCCATGTTGACTAACGTCTCTTTGTGAAATGCATAAGCGCAACATATTTCATTGATATCCCTCCTTTTACTTTTTCACCTGAGGTGGTTTTTGTTTTTAGAGATATTGCTGTAATTATCTCACTGGTCCGCTGTGATGTTTTTGTGTTATTCAGCTGTCACTAAAGGAATGAGATGTTTAAACCTGCCCATTTTGTCCGTGGCCTCTGAAAAGGTCTTCTGAGGTAACTCCAGCTTCAGTTTCATACGTACAGCACATATGAGACCTTAAAAGCTATGGCAATCATGTACAGTTTAACAGTCTTTGTCTGCTTGGTTTTCAATGGAAGCCGGGCAGATATCATTTTAACATTTGCGCGATCCTAGTAGATTCACATACCACCATCGCTTTGTTCTTCATTCATTATTCACTGTTATTGCTTTGGTGATTCACACATTCACATTCAGGATTCAGGCATTTGTTTAAGATAGTATGACAATACAGCATGACTCTGTGTATCTCACATTAAGACTTGTTTGCACACTCTTTTTCTGATGTCCAAAGTGTTTCTATGCTACAGAAATGCCACTGTGTTTTTTTAGTGACTGCATAGTCACAAGGAAGTCTCCACACAGGAGCCATTCCTGTGGAAAGACCTGTGGTTGTGGCAATTCTCGCTACAGTGGACAATGAGCACTGGGTAGCAAAGTGCGTCATTATATTCTGGGGGGTCCTCCTCATCTGTGTTGATGCGCTCTGATAGACAGCGAGTGTTTTCGCTGGGACTCTCTGGGTCATCCAAGCTGCCGCTCCTCCAGAAGCAGCTGCGCTGGGAGCCGTAGCGCCGCGCCAAGGAGAAGCGACTGCCGCTGAAGGGGATGCGTGAGCTGGCACCAGTACAGATGCTGAGGGCGCTCCTGGAGAACACTGAGGAGCAGCTGATGGCTCTGTGGCAGCGCTCACAATTCTGACGTATCCCGCTGAAGCTGGTCTGGCACTGGGCCAGGTCCATCAGTCCAGCCTCTGAGTAACTGGGCACCAGTTGCTGGTTGGACCGAATGTGCCATTCCAACTCTGTACTGTCAATGGTGTTAACACGAGGGATACGACGGCAATATGGCCGATCCTCACACGGGGTCACAGGGAGGTAATCGTGCCCAAAGAGCTTCTCAACACGATAGTGGACATATGCAGTGTGATACTCTGTAAAAACTCTGAGAGGCCAGGAGAAAGTGAAGAATGAGGCTAACCAGAAGACATAGTGCGACAGATACCAGGGCTGGTGCTCTGGGTCAGGCAGCACGATAACATACTCCTTCAGGTCAATGTTTTTTAGGTGCATGCCCTCCCTGGCTTCCATGTAATCATCGAGACCCTCGTTGTCAGTGAAAAACCTTGCTCGTTGTGTAAGGTAGGAATTCTCTGACTCTACGTTAGCAAAACTAAAGCACTTGGTGAACCGCATCTTAGTTAGAGCAGACTTCTCCAAGCCCAGCAGCTGTTTTGAAACATCTTTGACACCACAGTGACTGTAGTCAAATTCAGCTTCTGCCACATGGGTGTTGACACGTTCATGGTAAACTTGGGTGCTAGTGTAAGCGTCTCCATTGCGGTAGCGTGTGACTTGTCGTGTTCGGCGAACATAGTGATAGCTGATGGCCTTCCACCAGATGCAGGGTTTAGCCTGCTGCATTCTTTGGATGCGCTCATAGATGCCCTCCACATCCACTTTGTGCTGCAGCTCATTCTTCACATGACAGTGCCAGCACTCCACTAGATAGACTAAATAGAGCATGCCCAGTAGAGCCAGAGGGATGTAGATGTAGCCATCAGAGCAGGGACTGTCATGGTACATCATAGATTTCCCTTTGAAGGCACTGTCAAAGGTGAGGCGGGTCACCTTGGTGACATGACACCAAACCATCGCTCCCATGCAGCCATACATAAGAATGGACAGAAGCAGGCATTTCCAAAAACTCTCCCGACATAGTGACTTACTCAGAGACTGCTTCAGGGGTCTTTGCTGTTGAGTCAAAGCACAAACAATCATCATATATTTTGTTATCTACCTAAAATGTGATTTTTGCTTGTTGCAATGTACATCACTGCTGATTAATCACTGCAACATCTTACAACACAATAAGGATTGTTAACAGACTTCGGCTAGCATCTAATGAACGGGTCATCCAACTATATGACTCTTAGAATAGAAATTCCCTTGTAAAGACAGTAGATAACAAGAAAGTTATTTCAGCTCTGTGGACAGTTCATGTCATTAGCCAAATGCAGGAAAGATATGTTGGCCCTCTACAGCAGATGACAGATGAAATTCTCAATTTCAATCGAAATTATCGATTATCAATCACGTGTCCAGACATTTAACTCTGAAAATGTTAATGTAGCCGACAATATCATATAAGTTCTCCAATGTCAAACTGTAACCATGGATATTATTTGTAAGATCTAATCCCTTGCAAATAATTCCCCTGCAGTGTGTGTTACATTCAGCACACTGTGCACATGGATCCATTCAAGCCCTGCGCCAAGATCTAGCAAAGAGAACATCACAAAAGACATTTGTTCATTTAAGGGATGCTAGAAAATAATACCTCCTCTCTGGTGTCCTCCTCGAAAACAGTGGTCGTACTGCTTCCACTCGCAGTCGCAGCCGATGCTAGAGGGGACATGGTGCTGGGCAGCTATTGATAGCCTAATAATGACAGGGCGTGGAGTAGGAAGAGGAAGAGATTTCACTACCTTGCTCTGCAGAGACTCTCAACCAATAGAGCTACTTGTGAGACGCGCACGACATCTGTTACCATTTAAAGCCACTCCAACCCGAAAAAAAACCCCGAGACGAGTCGACGGAGGCCGCATGTTGAAACAAACAAAAAAAGCGTGGGGGTTACTATAGGATATCCAGCATCTTACCCTCTACTGTTTAACTGTCAGTGCCGCGGTATCATAATCGTAGATCATGCTGTATTAGCTGGTAGTCATCACAAAATGAACGTGCCCTGCCCCTCAGGCCCCACTGTGTACGCAGGCGACTATCAGGGTGCTGTGTGCACGAGGTGACGGCGCCGTTGCTCGCGGTCTGCGGCGAGCTGGCACGGTCGCTGTCCGTGGTGCTGACTGAGGCAAGTTTAGCCTACGGTGAACTGTTGTTGCATACATCTGTCACTTAAAGGGAATTCCACCCTAAAACGGAGTCTTGAAGTCTCCAGTTGTGACGAGAACGCGAAGAGAATATCTTTACAAATAGAGACGAGGTTTGGCTAAGCTGGAGAGAGCATCGAGACTTGCTCGGTTGACATTTTTTTTGGTGGTCTATTACTAACTCTACTAACAGTGTTTTGTGATGATTAAAGATGTCTGCTCACTGCTCAGTCACTTTTTCTACGTGATAATAGGCTACATGGAAATAAATTGTATTTTAAATGTGGAGTTTATGGGTTGTTAATCAGAAAATACCACCACATATCCAAATTAAACTGGTCCAAGAAGCTGCTTTAGTACAGGGAACAATGTTTCAGTTTTGTGGTGGATTTTCCCTTTTAAACCTTACAACATAAAAGATCAACGAGTAATGCTATTATAAATGGATAAGGATGTAATAAATCCGGGTTATTATCACACCTTTAGTCTTTACATTTTTTTAGAAGGGTTAGAGATAAAGTTAAAAATGAAACCTCATGAAACACACTACATAAAGTCAGTTATGTTTAGTGCTAGAAAGTGTTCCTAACCCTCGTTAACATTATGATGCCATTTTAGGTAAAAGTATCACCTTTTCCTGTTAGGTGTTTGAAAAAAAAAAATACACAAAAGCAGTGTGATAATAGAATCCACACCATTAATCTTACATTTTCACTTGATAAATCTTGGAGGTTATGGGATTTTGTGCTGCATTGGACTGCAGTATTTATGGAACTAACAAGGAGATAAACTAAACTACACCACACAATACTGATTTACAGTTGTTGAATAAAAAATGAATACCAACAGTAACATTATTAATTTTTCACTGCAGTGTGTTCAGCATTAAAACGTTGTGTTTATTAAATGAACGAACATGGCAGCAACTGTTTCCAGAACCCAGTGTAGGCTACCAAACATCAAATCTGCTGCAGTGGAGCAATACAAATTAAGTATATATTCACCTCTTAAAACAAAGTAAAGTTTTTATGCTTACAGTTTATATGTGGAATTATGGATTAGAAATAACATGAAAGACAACCAGTCTAGTTTGAACAGCATTACAAAATACTTAGAAAACATGCATGTTTACATAACTCAGCTCTATGTCACGAAAGAGACTCCACCACATATCAAAACTATAGACATCTTAAAAAAAATACAAAAACATTTTCAGAAACCTATTCAAATCCCAGAGGGTCATATGAATTTAAGTTTTTTTTGTTGTTCAAGTGACAGACTTGTCTTTAGCGGTATAAATGCATGGGCACAGTTTAGCAGTATCCATAAAAACCTGTTACACATATTTACTGTTTTGGTGTTGTTTTATACATTTAGGTACAATGAGTACAACTGTATGAACCTAAAATACACGTATATGTGCTCACAACTACAACAAAGTGAGTCAATAACATTGTTTTTATTCTTATCAAATTGATAAATGTAAATACAAGAACATGAACAGACTGGACCGTGAAGATGTAGCCCAGATCATTGTTAATTAAGAGTAGACCACACTGCAAGACAATCTTTAGCCACAGGGCTATTTCTTCCTGTTGACCCCATTGTGTTAAACTGCTACTTCCACACTGTTTATTCCTTTTCCCAGGGTCTCCTTTTCTGATGACGAAGGGAACCCTTAAAGGGAAAGAGAATAAAGGTTATGACGGAAAAAGCACCTCACCAAGGTGAATACTCTTTATAGGGATTCATAGTTTGAGATCATCTTCAATTCTGAGATGGCCCCATGCATGAAGAAACAGCCTTGAATTGCTTCTTTTTTTTCTCAAACAATCTGATCACAGCAGAATCCTCATGCAATGAAAAGAAAGCGTTCAACATTGTGGAAACTCTGTTCCACCTGTGCCAGAGATACTTACAGAGTACATGATGGAGAGGTTGTTGAAAAGCTCTTGGCCTGCGCTCACTTTGTTCCTTACTCCCCGTATGGTCCCATTCTTGCTGCAGATATTGATCCGTTTGTTGCTGAAAAGCATCTCTCTCTTGGCACTGGCGTACAAAAGCAGGTCATCAGGTTCACAGCCATTTTCGTCCACAGTAGTTTCCACCACTAGACCATTCAGGTGGCTGTTGGCCTCGCTGGTGGGGGGCAGGCTCCCCTGCTCTGTCTCTGGGCTGCTGGCGCAGTCAGAGTCCACTGAATCCGACCCTGAGCCACACCAGGCTGTTTCATCCTTGAACACCTCCGCCAAGACCCGGCCGCTGTTGGCAGATGCTACTCTAAACCTAACTGTTTTTCCAACCTTTTCTTTCTCCTGAGTCACTTTTGGCCCCTCCATTTAAATACAAGGCTGTCTTACATGTTTCACATCCCTTTCAGAGAAGCCAGACGTCCTCTTTCAGCCTAAGCCATAGTGGTATGCAATTATCAAACAATAATATCCCCATTGACGTGTCAAAATGGGCTGAAAATATCCCGAGTACATAAACTAGACACCCAAATGCTTAATAATGCACAAGTTTCTGCCATGGTAACGGCTAAAACAGGTAAACAGTAAATTGATATTTCCATGTTCAATAATTGATCAAGGATAGTTTTCAAACAGCAGATAGACTACAGACCTGTGACTAGTCTTTTACTTTCAACAAGTACATTGAAAGCAACACATAACCTTCTGTGCACTTTTAGTGCTCTTTTTAACCTCCATTACCACATCTGTCCCTGAATTAAGAGTAATTCATCTATTTATCTATTTAAAGTAAGTTTACATTTACATTACAATAATATACTTTTTTGTTAGCATTGGAGTTGATGTTGTGTTTTAAGAAATGTTGATTAGCACAGGGGCATCATTAGTGTTCAGGGATTTACATTAAAGCGGGTGGTTACAGTAGGCCTATGTGGCCTTTAAATTAAATTGTAAAAGCAACAAATGCATACAGTAATTACACTCCTAAAGAATATAATTTGTTATTGTCACTTTTACTCCAAAAATGTCAATACATTTTCCTCTGAGAAACCAAGATTCATTTGTCACCCTGCTGTTCAGAGGGCCTGAACTTCTCCTGCATTACAGAAGACTTAGAGCAGGTGCTTTGTAAAGCCCATTTTACATTTTCACAGCATATTTAACAAATTTAAAGAGGAATTTGTAAAAAAAAAAAAAAAACAGAGGGATGTCCAGACATATGTGTCTGAATTTATATTTAAGGTGTGCTATCTTTTGTTATGGTATAGTTTTAACGATGATAATTTTAAGTGTTTTTTTTATAATGTATTTTTGTTTTGTTACAATGGAATCTGTGTGCAATATATTTCCAAATATCAGAAGATCATTGCAATCCCTCCAAAGCTGATGACCTAAAAATAGAGCTGATGGGCGATATGCAGAAAATCAAATATCACACTATTTTTGACTAAAAACATCAGTGTTGATATTGCAGTGATATTGTTGGGTTGACTATTGGTGCTTTCACAAAATAGTCACACACTGAGAGTTTAGATAAATAATCATCAATAATGTGGATATAATGACGTGGGTAAAGGCAAATAGAAGAGTAGGATGTAGAAGTACATCAGTCTACTGTAATGCAGCCTGTAAAACCAGTAAAAGACACCACTTATGTCATCTCACAATGTTATGATATCCAAAATCTAAGACGATATCTAGCTTCATATAAATATATCTATATTTTGCCCAGCCCTAGCTAAAAACTAATAATCTGTCACACTAGAAAATGAATTGCTTGTCAGTAATCTTCAGACAGAAAATTGGTTCCTATAAGCAGTCCATGTTTTGATGCATGGTAGGCTACATCTGGCTACATCTGGCTAAATAGTGCTTATTTTACAATATCCAGTTACCGACCAGGTCCGAACTGCAAAGCTGTGATTCCTCTCCAGACCTGGGGATGGCAGTAATTCGGTTGCTGCTAATTCACCTCCACCGAAAAAGCTGCAGAACCGCACGTGTTGTCACAGTGTCAACATGGGGAAAAGAAGGCAAACCAAGCAGCTTTTTACAAATTTAACAAAAAAACAGAAGAAACACTTGAAGGAGTTCGGAGAGGAGCATCCATTTCATGATGTGTAAGCAATACAGCTAACTCCTGCCTGTCTTAAGGGAATAATTAAGTTACTTTTATGTTAGCCAACTGTTAGCTAAATTAACGTTACATTTAGACGCCTGTGGTCCCTCTCAAGCCAGATACCGTGCGCAATGTTTACTATATGTTAAATATATGTTTTAGTAAAAACATAAAAGTAATATTGTTCGAAGAAGTCTGTTTTAGAACGTAACGTTATAGACATAACGTCTATAACGTTATAGACATAACGTTACCCGATATGTTCTTCCCTAAATTGCAATATTTTGGAATGCAGCTTGTGGTTCTTCCAATTATTTCTCAGTTCGTTGTGACTTGTAAAAATGCACATAATAACGTTAAAGCTCAACTTCAAGTTTTTGAAGACGTTGAAAAAGGTTAATTCATTTACTGTAGATACTAGTCTATTTATTAGCAATATGGCTAGCAGAACAAGTACAATAATATCAGTTAAGGAATGAGGTACAATTTTACTTACACGTGCACTATCCATTTCCTGTCCTGAATATTTGTAGAAAGCTTGCTTGAGACTGACTCGACTTCCCTGATCTTTCTGTTCTGTTCAACTTAAAACTTGTTCTTCAAAAACGCAGACATGTTCCCCTGTTTTGAACGAATAATATGAATTTAAGAAACATGGTAATGAACATGATTCTTACTTTTGGTGAAATACTTTTGACAGATGAGTTTTTTAGGGGACTTTGTTTTCGCCCTTCTCAACCCTTTCATGTCAACAAAAGTCCAGACCAAGACCTTTGTCATTTAGTCAAGTTGATAGTCTTCCGAAAGATGCTTGTTGTCTAAGTTATTCTATTTCATTTTATGTTTTTTCACAGAGTTGGTGCAAACCCTGAAAGAACTGAAATATTGGAACTGGTGAGTAGCACTGTACAGCTCCTGATGGTAGAAGTCATAAAGGCCAATTTACGCAATATGTGATTGATGATTGTAGCAACTGTCACTGCACAAAGAAGACTTCTTTTCAGTGGCCGCAACAAGACTCTCCCATCTGATCAGATGTACATGAAATACACTTTATACCAATATTTAATATACTCCAGTTTTGTAATATTTAACCTATACCAATATTATAATATTACAAATTTAAAGGTGTACTGTCCTCACCTCTATAACAGCCAGCAAGCCCAGGACAGTCTGACGTTGAGCCTGATGAGCTGGAAGATGAGGAAGAGGAACCAGAGCAGAAAACTGCCTATCAGAAGCTTCTTTCAACTCTTAGCCACCCCACCAGTAATGACCAGAGTGAAGAGGAGAGCACTGATGATGATGAAGAGGAAGAAGAAGAAGATCTCCTTGGTGAAGGTAAGTTGCTTATTTCCTGCACACTAAGGACAAGTAAAGGCCAACATATTGCAGTTGACTGTCAAATATAGTTGTTCTTTTTTAATTGTAGGGGACAGTGATGGAGTTGGTGATAATAGTGATTATGGCAATGAAGTGGAAGAAGAAGAGCCTGAGGATGCAGCTGAGGCTCTGACTGAAGCCATAAAAGGGGAGGAGATGGTGGAGAAGGAGGCAGGAGATGAGTTTGTAGACAAGGAGCATGAGTCCCAGTTCTGTCTGGAGACCAACTTCACAGATGAAGGAGGACAAGAGGAGACTGAAAGCACTGCAGAAAAGGAAGACAGCAAAGGTACAAATGTAGCTAGGAAAATTCAGTTCAAAATACAATTTTATAGTCCGTTTTGTCAAATATATCACAGTATGTTCCCTGTTTAGTCTTTTAAGACATGTATTTTATGTCATTTTATCTTTAAAATCAGTGTACTGCTGACTCAATTAGAACAGTTGAGGAATATGATTTGACTGAGTTATGTTTTACAGTATTTTTTTGTATATGCAGACATGTTTGTACAGCATTTGGACACGGAGCTTGGTGAAGAGGATGTGCAAAAGATAACCTCTGGTAGCAAAGCCAAGTCTCAGATCACGGTATTAAGTGCACAATTCTACAAAATTGACCAGATCTTTCATTAGAATGAATTCTAAGTACAGTTGTGCTTTCCTATCTTTGCCTTTCTCAATATTTAGTGGCCAAAATTGGGTAATTTACTCTGTACCATTCCACTGGAAAGGTTTGGATTCATCGGCCCACAGAAAGAGTCAAACCTGCCAGTTTTTCACAAAGTTTTGGAGACCGGCTGGAAGGATCTGAACCAGTCCTCCAACTCTAAGGGGGCAACTGAAGTGGTTGCCCCACTGCAGCTAGAGCTGCTAGCTCTTATGGGCACCTACAAGGACATCTACTACCCAGAGACTTGTCCTGTGAACCAGGGCCCTCAAGTCAGCAGTGCATACTGCCTCCACGTGCTCAACCACGTTCTGAAGGCCAACTCCCGGGTCCTGGCTCATAACGCGCTGCTAAGGGAACAGAAAAGTCAGGCTAAAGCTGGAGCTGAGCCGCAGGACGAACCAAGAGACCAAGGACTGACCCGGCCCAAGGTAAAGTACTGGATACACTTTGGTTGGCTTTGGAACAAACCCCTCTTTAACAGTTCTAAACGGCACAATAATGCACATTTTTTGCAATTCTTAAGTTGCAATTTGTGCTTGTTTTAGTCTCAAATACCAAAAGTACTGTAGAAGGAAATTAATAGCTGCTTTCATACTTACTGTGAGTGTAAATTATGCATGTTTATGTGAAGCAGTCTTTCCCACAGTTCTCAGGCTGGATCACAACTTAAGATCTCATTGAAACTTTATGTTAGTATTAAGATGGATTTGTCTCAAATTAATTCAAAGTAACTTAGTAAATAGTGCTGGGAGGGTTACTGCATTACCGCAATATCGCGGTCACGTGGCGCCTATCGCAGGTCTGAGCTTCTCATCTTCATCACCGCAAAGAAAACAGTGGCCGATGTTTTTCAGCGGTAACTCCATTCACTTTACCGGCGCTGTTGACAACAGATAAGCCACCTTGTTTTGAGAAGCTCTAGCTTGTTGTTTTATTGTTCCCTTTTAATTCACTTTACATCAACTTTGCTTTCTATATTTTCTTTCTCTCTTCCTCACAGCGGCACTCATACGCTACTCTCCGTTACCGCTTGCTCTTCTTGCGCAACCACACAGGCACTGATGTCACTCATAAGGCACCCTGCCATTCTAGATCTAACTTACGCTACTCTCAAAAGGGGGTTACGGTATACTGCGGGAATTTCTTACTTTTCAACCACAAGAAAAAATCCATAGTAAACACTGGGGCAATCCTATGTCTGAGTAGAATAAATAACATTTCATCTTGATAAGAATCCAGTCAAGCAGTTAACTGGAGTGACTAATATGCAATGTGTGAATGATCTTGGGTTAACCCCCAATTGCTTTGTGTTTGATTCATAATTCAGTTGCATTAGTTATTGCTCCACCTTCCCCAGAAACAGTGGTATGGTTTACTTAATTCCCTTAGGGTTATAGTACATCAATGTAATATGCTACAATCACTTTGCTAATTGCTTCCACTTAGCCGCAAGTGTTATTTTTTTCTGCCCTGTTTTGTTAGGTCCTGATTCTAGTTCCGTTTCGAGGCGGAGCTCTGCGAATCGTGCAAACGCTTATCAGCCTGCTGGAGACCAAAGGCAAGAAGATAGTGGTGAGCAACAAGAAAAGGTTCAAGGAAGAGTTTGGGGAAGAGGCAGAGGACAAGGCACCCAGGGTGCAAAGACCAGAGGAGTACAGGGCCATCTTCTCGGGCAATGTGGATGATCACTTCAGGCTAGGTACAGTTTAACAAACCAAAGTCAACCCACTTTTGGAAAACGTCCTAAGTCTTTCTCTCTGAGGCCTTGTTCCTGTCCCCTCTCCTCACCAGGCATTTCCATTGTGAGGAGCAGCATACGTCTGTACTCCCCCTTTTATTCATCAGACATCATCATTGCATCACCACTGGGTCTCCGTACAGTAATTGGAGCAGAGGGAGAAAGTAAGAGAGACTTTGACTTCCTCTCCTCTATCGACCTGCTGGTGGTGGACCAGGCAGATGTCCTACTCATGCAGAACTGGGAGCACGTCTTGGTGAGATTACACACCTGACCCATGACCCATTACTGCGTGACTGTGATGGAATCTGTTCAGCAGTGTTGCGCCATCTGCTGTTCAACAACCACTACTGAATTTGATGAATCACAACATGTTAATTTAGCACATAGGAAAACCCTGCTGGAGCATTGACAGAGGATTACAGATTAAGGTTTGATTTAGTGGTTCTGAAGGGTGAAAATGTTTTCTGATCAATTTTTAAAACTCACCTTCAATAAATACTTTATAAAACTATTTTTACATAACCAAACCTGTCAAAAGTTGGTATATTTAAGGTGTGTCTGTATAGGTTGATGTCTCATTAAAAGTCCCATTGTCAAACTCTCTCCAGCATGTAATGAAGCACATGAACCTGCAGCCGCTGGACTCCCATGGAGTGGACTTCTCCAGGGTAAGGATGTGGAACCTGAACAACTGGGCCAGACACTACCGGCAGACGCTGGTGTTCAGCTCCATTCAAGACCCACAGATCAACAACATCCTCACCAAGCACTGTGCCAACTACCGTGGACAGGTACCTTATACACCTTACAGTTAACCTTACACGTGCTCCTGGGCAGACTGATCTCATGAAATGGCTTATGTATGACATGCCAATTTGTATGCCATTATTACCGTTTTATCAAGACACGTTACCACTGTATAGCGTGGCCTCCATTGACCTAAATTACCCTGCAATTATGTGTGAATTTACGTCGTAGCGAGTAGTATGAAAGGGCAAAAATCCACGCATGAAGGCTGGTCGGGGTGGTGGATGGGTAAAGCACAGGACTTTCACCCAGGAGACCGGGGATAGCGTCCCGTGTGTCACGGTTCCTAAACTCAAATGTCCCTTTCTTCTTTAACTAAATCCAACACCGTTTTCTTTCCTAAACTCAACCGATTATATTGTAAAAAAAATGTATACTTTATTAGTCCTGCAAGGGGAAATTACACTTTACATTCTGTTGTTATAACACACATTACACACAGGCCTAAATTACACACGCCTGCTCAGTACCTATACATGCACTAATAGAGAGAAGTCAGAGTGAGGGTGCTTTATTCTTTTCCTAAACCCAACCTGCGTGTGACGTTTCCTACACTCAACCGCTGCTTTCTTCTCGCAATAACACGCCATGTCGCATGTATGTTTACATCCAGTGATTATGGCGTTCCACTGCATGGTCCCTACTCGACTCACCTCTCTGTTTTTGGTTTTCCATTAAAAAATGTTTCTGGTACCTGCTAACCAAAAGGTGACGTGAAAACCTGCAGACTACTGATTGGTCAGAGAGAATCGTCACTATTCACTGCGTCATCATTGCTAGCGACAGACGGTGGGTGTCCTGTACAAACCCGCCGTGTTTAAATAGTTTAGCAACAACCACATGCCGTAAATCAAAAACGGCACACCTTCGACGTTCTGTGTGTGTCGCGTAGGTTCACTGCAGTTTCCCGCTAGGATGACCAGCTGGGCTTGCCTCACACATGAGGCTGTACTAATCTGTACTGGAAAAAAGAGGATGGAGCACGTGGGCGAGTTCAACAGGTACAATTAATGGGAAAATGTCACTACATACACATAGCTCTGTTTACAGTGTAGACATTCATGCGGATAGCATAAAATGCACAGATGTACAGATATCACGCCACTTGGCTTAAGACAGTGCGCGTGTATGTAATGCGATGTCATGATATCACTTTGTCCGGGGACTGAACATTCAGCACAGACTATAAGAGCCACCATGATCTCATATATTGAGTTAATCCTCAGCGGTTGGAGCTGTAGCCACACAGTAAGTGGTTTACTGTAGTCAGCTGGATATGTGATGAAAGCCCTGGTTTCTTCATTGCTATTTGAAGATGCAGTTTTTTTTAAAGGTTAATTCCCTATGTGGGCGTTTTGTTTCCAGATTGCCACTAAGAACATGCCAAAAACAGGTTCCATCTGCCAGGTGCTGGTTCAGCTGCCTCATGTGTTTCAGATGTTCTCCTCTGACAGCTTCCAGGACCATGATGCCCGGTAAGGTCTTCCCACAGGTGAAACATGTGATGCCATCACAGCCAGACACATCTAAAATAGACCCAGGGTTTTTAAATGCTTTGGGGGAAATACCATGTTCCCATTGATTCAGTGAGCTATACTGTAGGCTCCGACCTTTAGCCTATGTCTGTTTGCATTTTGGCAAATTGACCCAAGTAAAATAATGGGGATTTGCTATTTGCACTGTATCCATGAATCTACAGGGAGCTATCACTGGATTAGTTTGATACTGAAGAAAACTTAAAAGTTTGGTGATGGAGTTACAAGGAACGTCCAGGTGGCATAATGTGGGATTGACGTTCAGTTAACTGTCAAACTGTAATGTTCAGCTTTATTTGAGCGCATCTCTTGGCCCAAATAGTTTAAAATTCTGAGATTACACACTCGTCGTTATACTTTTTTCATGAAAATATACACTTAACTCATTCTTTACATTTATACATAAATAAAAAATAATTATAAAATGTCAATTTTTTTCCCTTTTTTGTTTATTAGGTTGTACGGTTCCTTTTTTAGCTGTTATACAAGTCAGTTGTGTGTATCTGAATAGTTTTCTTTCTTTTGAGGTGTTTGTGAACAGTAAGAATCTTGCTTGTTATGGTATTGGCAACACATCTTTTGTGTGAGTCATTGTTTAAATGTATGTCTATATAAAAAACATATATCACATGCAACAGCTCATGAGCTCTTGACAAATGCCTGGCTGATCCCAACCAATTGTAAAACTGTTTTATTTCCACTGTTCCATCCTGCCCGTAGGTTTCAGTTCTTTGTAGACAAAGTGCTTCCCCAGTACAGGGACTCCATTATGTCCCACACTCTGATCTACATCCCGTCTTACTTCGACTACATCCGGTTGCGCAACTACATGAAGAAAGAGGAGATAAACTTTGCCAGCATCTGCGAGTATTCCAGCAGGTCAGAGGTGTCCCGAGCCAGACACTTCTTCCAGAAAGGAGATAAACAGTTCCTGCTCTTCACTGAACGCTTCCACTTCTACAAGAGGTCAGTTCTTTTTAATGCTCCATCAGGTAGCCCCACATTTGTTTGGGGGGGGGGGGGGGGGGGGGGGGGGGGGGGGGGGGTATGCCTTTTTACCCAGTAAGTTGGAGTGCAGGGTCATTCAGCTAGTACACCTCTCCTTAAGCAGGTAGCGATAGAGTTTTCCTTCTGAAAAGACATTGGTGTCACTTAAATAAGATATAATATATAAATTGTATTCTGATTCAGAATCAAACTGGACCTCACCAACCTTAAGGCCAGAATATTGCTTCGGGGTAGTCATTCACTGACAGTAGCTTCTTTATTGCAGTCTATTGGTAATAACAATACACACATGTATTTGTAAGTAGGCTAAAAATGTACCTCAAACAAGAATATAATTCCTCATACTTTTCTGAAGGTATGCTAATAGAATTATGATTACACTAGCTATTTGCAACACCCCTGTAGATTCCCTGTGTATCTGCAGGTTTGATAAAGCATTGCATTTGGTTACCACAACAACAAAGAAGCCCCGGAAAGTATTAAAAAGTCTTAGACATAACTGACGTAGGCAATAATGTTATATCAGATTATTAGTTTGCATGCTGCTTTATTTTTATAACAGTTACACTGTGCGCAGGAGGCTGTTAAATCCTTGTTTGTGGAGTTTAAAACGGTGTATAGCAATAATCAGCGGTATAAACTAAGAAATAATCAGAGTGATTGCTTAGACTGCAGGAAAGTACTGAAAAAGTGTAATAAAATAATGACTAGCTCTAGGCTGTATCATCCCCAGCATACCTTTTATACTCTCGTTGGTAATTGTGTGTGAGCGGTATTACATTAGAATTGTCTTTAAATGTCTTAAATATAACTTGGTAAGCCCTGCAGAAACTCTGAGCTCTCACTTCTTTTATTTAGGTACACCATCAAAGGCATCCAGAATTTGATATTTTATGGATTGCCCTCCTTCCCCCACTTCTATAGCGAGGTTTGTAACATGCTGGCAGCGGGGGGTCGGGGGGAGGAGGCCAGCTGGACCTGCACTGCCGTTTTCTCCCGCTACGATGCCCACAAGTTAGCTGCCATCACCGGAGCCCAGCGAGCCGGACAGATGCTGCACTCCAACAAGACTGTTCACCTCTTTGTTACCGGAGGGGAAGATAAAGCTTCCTGATGGAGCTGGACAGATAAGGGAGCGTCGCTTCATAAAGCCACGGGAGATATCTACTGTACATTAACACAGTAAGATGACTCTGGACTGACCGATTTTGAATGCCTTGGATTGCCATGTTGCACATCACAGAGTACCTGGTTTGACATTAAAAAAGTGTTTCCATTATATTTGGATAGTATGCACCATGAAAAGGTTTAAGTTTTATGGGAAAGCCGTCCAGAAAAATCACGGCACAAACTAAATAAATCATTTAACAGTGATATTGTGTTATAAAGATTGTAGGTGATCACCATGAGGTGTTGTATCACTAACTGGGTTAATGTTCGTTTTCAGATTTGGCAAGCAGTACAAATATTTCATTATTTTGATTAGCTTTGCTATTTTTTGATTAGAGTTTACATTTGTAGCAATACCTGTTCTTAAAGTGCTGAAATAATGATCAATGTTAGTTTTTCTGTTTAGTATAGTGGCATACCCAATGTAAAAGTGTTTCACATGAATCATGAATGTGGGGCATTGGTAATCTGGTTAAGTATTTTAGGAATTTTAATCCAGAATTCAAAGTTGTACTTCTTATGCTAATGCATGAAATACAAAACTAGAGATGAGATAATTCTGTGAGCAGGTCAGTTACTTATACTTGCATGTGTGGGTGTGGTGTGTATGTGAGACAAACTTACAAAGCACAAGCAATGTCTGTTCGAAGACCAGGGGAAGAGAGTGAGATGATAATCACAGGTCTAAGTTATAGACTTCTGAGCCCAGTATACTCAGGTGTACTGCATCTTTTACTGCATCCTGAGATAGAAGAAGCACATAAAACAAAGACATGGCCAACCCAGGGGTCATCACAGCCCACACTGTCTCCTTCTTGAAAAATGATAAGGTAAAAAGCTAAACAGGCTCCTTTAAATACACTCACCCACGTAATTATTAACTCCCCTGAGTTGCGGCAAGAGTGACTTTGGCCATGTAATTATAGTGGTTTCTCCATTGGTAAAGGTGTTGGACAACAGGTGCTCTGTTGCTGTGATTATGGACGACATGACAGAGAAGCTCAAGCTGAAGCGGGAAGTAGGGCTGGTGGGAGCTGTGTCCCTTATTGGAGGGACAATGATTGGATCTGGGATTTTCATGTCCCCACAGACAGTGCTCTATACCATCGGCAGCCCTGGGGCCAGTTTGGTTGTGTGGGCGATCTGTGGTTTACTGGTGATACTGGTGTCTTTCTGCTATGCAGAGCTGGGCACTGTTATTAAAGAATCAGGAGGGGAGTACATCTACATCCTCAGAACTTCAGGTCCAGTCCTCGCCTTCATGCTAATCTTCAGCTCTGTGTTATTTGTGAGACCTGCTGGTGTTGCCGGCATCTCGCTGAGTTTTGCTCAGTATGTCGTGGCTCCCTTTTACCCAGACTGCCCCCCTCCGATTGTGTTAGTAAAGTGCGTGGCTGCAGTTGCAATTATAGTGCTTGCCACTGTAAATTGCCTTAATGTTCGCTTTTCAATGTCAGTCCAAGTGTTTTTTATGGTAGTCAAGGTTCTGGCATTGACAGTTATTATAATAGGAGGTTTGGTGATGCTTATCCAAGGGCATACTGAAACCTTTGAAGACTCTTTTGAGAACACAAATGTTGGCATCAATCCAATTGGTATTGCTTTCTACCAGGGACTGTGGTCCTATGATGGCTGGAACAATCTGAATTATGTTACTGAAGAGTTAAAACGCCCAGAGGTAAGTAAAAGGGTATATGGGGTTTCAGGGGAAGGTGTTATCGCATTGAAGTAGTTATCTATTAAGACCTATAAGCAATCCATGTCAAGTTGACCCTGGCATTCTGACACTGGATATGTTCCGCAGCATCACCATGAAGAAATAAAGTAATACATGTTTTTTTAGAGGTGAAAAACTGTTATTTCTTACTAGAATAGTATTTGTTTATTACCCTATTAATAACATAACATCACCCAAGCTAGAATATAAAGGATAGCATTCAATAAATGTCTAAACGTTAAATCCTCTACTCACAAGACTTTACACAGGAGGACGTCAGCAAAAAACAAGGGCGTCTAGAAATATGTGTTGCCATCTGATAAATTTAGAAATATCAAAGCAGTCCATAAAACGGAAAAAAGGTGTAATGTCAGTCTTTAGTCTGAATTAAATTAGTATACTAGTGTTATAGATTAGCTTTATTTTGGTAAAATACAAACCTAGAAAGAGTGAATGAAGAGAGAGCGCACAGAACAAAGCAGGGAATCAAAGCAATGAAATTATTTCTCATTGTCTCGCAGCGGTTTATCGATTGCATGTTTATTGACGTGAATGTAGATGAGTGAACGCAGAGTAACCATAAGTGATGATAGAGAGGGATTACTTTTGTACTATACTACATTTAGTTTGAAAGCATGTTCCTGTCAGCCAGAGTAATGACCTCACAACAAACAGTATTTTAGAGATGTTTTGCATTAAGTTTTGCAGACAAACAGCCTACTCATTCCGTCTCGTTTAAAAATAATTGTCAATTGCTGAAATTTATAGCTAAATGGTTGAAATAATTTGCTAAAGTGAATGGATAAACGGTTGAAAAGTTAAATATTGACACGTCAACAAGTATGAAAAAAGTAATAGTACACACTTTTACATGATGATTAGGGTGATACACTTGGGAATTGATGCAGTGGTATGTGAGTTCATAATGACAGGGCTAAGGGGATCCCTCAGTCCAAAAAGGTTGGGAACTAGGCTACTGTGTTAAGAGAATGCAGCTGACAAACGGCCACACCTTGGTTAAGTGGCTGTTGAAGGGTGATTTCACCTCCTCTTGTGGACATTGCTCTAAAATTACCCAACACTTATCAGTTAATCTACAACCAGTTTGCTTCCAGTGTTTCATGTTTTTGAGGAATCAGTGGCTCTTAAACAATGGAGAGTGACACACATAAACTCAAGCTGAAGAGAGAAGTGGGGATTATAGGAGCTGTGTCATTCATTGCTGGAACCATGATGGGATCTGGGATTTTCATATCCCCGCAGTATGTGCTGTCTGCCATCGGCAGCCCCGGAGCCAGCTTTGTTATATGGACCTGCTGTGGGTTGATAGCCATGCTGGGGGGGCTCTGCTATGCTGAACTGGGCACAGTCATACCAGAGTCTGGAGCTGAATATATCTACATGCTGCGGACAGCAGGGAAAGTGGTGGCCTTTATGTTTGTTTTCAGCTTCATCATTGTCATGAGGCCTGCCAGCGCCACAGGAATTGCTCTCAGCATTGCTGAATATGTTGTGGCCCCCTTTTACAACGGCTGCAACCCTCCACAACTGGTGGTGAAATTGGTGGCTGCAGGAGCTATCATTGTGCTGGCCATAGTTAACTGTCTGAGTGTCCGCTTGGCCACCGCCATCCAGGTGGTTTCCATGGCAATCAAATTGCTGGCACTGGCCGTGATCATTTTGGGAGGTGTTGTAATGCTTTTTATGGGACACACAGAGAACTTTGATAACTCTTTTGAGGAAACAAATTTGAATGTCAGCTCCATTGGCACTGCTTTTTTTCAATGCTTGTGGTCTTATGATGGTTGGAACACTTTGAATTTTTTAACTGAAGAGTTGAAACATCCAGAAGTAAGAGTTTCTGTGAACTGTTCATAAATTATTTATAAAAAATACAATTATGCTGTTTGCAAATTGAGAATGTATTAATGTTTACAATCAACTCAGACTTGAAAAATCAAGCTAAGACATACATTTATTGATTTTTTTTTTTTTTTGGGGGGGGGGGGGGGGGGGGGGGGGGATCACTCATTGAACAAAAAAAATTCACGTTGGCCACTAAATCATAGATTGTATGTTAACCTGTTCTCTCAGTGTTAGGTCACACAAATGAACAAGGCTTAGCAGTAAATTACCAGACTGATCTCATTGAATAGTGTGTATTACATGCCAATTTGTATGTGGTTATTGGCGTGTTATCAAGACGCACACTCGCTTTTCAAAACACAGGACTTTCACCCCAGAGACCAGGGATCAAGCCCTGCATGTCCCATTTCCTAAACCCAAGCGTTAGTCTGTTTATTTACTAAAGCCAACCTCGTGCTTATGTGAATAATACCATTATAATTATTTTTAAAGCAACAGCCCCTCCAGTCTCTTGGCAGATGATACCTTTTTAAAGATTATGCAGGACAGAGGTCAAACTCACAAAATGTCATAGGTGTCAGGGTTGCATTAGGACACTCAAGGTGTGATTGTTTGCTGCTACTTTGGTCCCATTGTGGGATATAGTTGTGTGCCTGCCAGTGTTGTTATCATGTCGATGTGCACAGTGAATGTAAACGTGAAAATACAGCAAAAGTTGAAAGATCAGAACTTTGTTTATGCAGAAATGGCGGTTCACAGACGGTTTCCAATCACTGGAAGTTAGAAGTTAGGCAACTTAAGATGTTCTTTAGTCACAACATTTCTTTGAAATTTATGAGATGCAAACCGTGAACCTTATTGTGGGATTTTGGGCATTAAAAAAGGTCTTGCAAAATAAACAAAGTTAAAAACAATGGTTAAACGTTTTGCAAGATAAAGAAAAGAGCAGCAACATTTGTGCTTGTGGAGACTATTACTGAAAGGATTCACAACCTTAACAGAGCTTCTTTAACTCATTTTCGCTGTTACTATAAAATAAAAAGGATTTATTTTTTCATGTGAGCTCCATTGGAATTGCTTTCTATCAGAGGTCCTATGATGACACTTCTATGATGAAATCATTTAACTGAGGGGGGGGGTGTAACATTCAGAAGTATGAGTTACTTATTTAAAACATACAACAATGCTGTTAGCGATTATATTGCTTGCAGATTATATGCAAGCAATTCATTTTGCAACTACGACTGTAGATCAACAAACAAGATTATACATGTTTTTTGTCACTTATTTATTTTTATTTTCAAAATATCAGTGTACTCATCAAACAAAAGAAATTCACATTGGCAACAAACATCATTTTTAAAATGATATCACAAATAAACACGGCTTAACATTAAGTTACACAATGAGTTAAAGTGCAGAGATGAGTGTTAGTTTATAGAGCCGCCACTGCTGTTCCACACAAGAATTAACATATCCAGATAAGGCATTGCATGAAATAAGATTAGAGTTCGAATCAAGAGCTGGATTCACTGTTCAAAGATTAACAAGTACACTGCATTAAATACTATGTGCAAGTAACACATTGAGCAGTTTTATTGTCCCTTGTATCTCTTAGATGTGTAGTTAAAGTTATCAGGTGTGTGACTACTTCTTTATCTGGTTGTGTACTCTGTAAGAGTGAATACCAGAACAGTATTTTCACCACAAACTCTCTGATCTACGTAACCATGGCGGACAAAGAACCCGAAGGCCTGAAAATCAAACGGGAAATTGGGTTGATTGGCGGTGTATCGCTGGTAGCGGGAACTATGATCGGATCTGGTATATTCATGTCCCCACAGTTTCTACTGGCTAATGTGGGAAGTCCTGGAGCAAGTCTGGTGGTCTGGGCTCTCTCGGGAGTTGTAGCCATGTTTGCAGCGCTGTCCTACACCGAGCTTGGGACTGTCATTTCGGAATCTGGTGGGGACTTCATCTACATACTGAGGATCTATGGTTCATGTCCTGCTTTCTTTGCGGCGGTCACTTTTATCCTGGTTGTGAAGCCATTTGGCGTTGCAGCAATTGCAATTAGCATTGCAGAATATTCTTTAGCACCCTTTTACATGGGCTGCCTTCCTCCTCAATTGGTAGTGAAGTGTGTTGCAGCTGTGGCTATACTGGTTGTTGCCATAGTCAACATCTTGAATGTCCGAATTGCCATCAAACTCCAAGTGGTCTTCTTGGTGGCCAAGGTGGCAGTGTTGGCACTCATCGTAATTGGAGGAATAGTGGAGGTCATACAGAGCAGCAGGGTCCTTGTGGAAAATTTGAAAGTTGAGAATGCGTTTAAAGGCACTCAGTACTCTTTGAGCACTCTAGGAATGGCTTTTTATCAAGGACTCTGGTCTTACGCCGGCTGGTACAACTTGAACTATGTCACAGAGGAGCTAAAAAGACCAGAGGTGAGACTGTGAAGAGTTAGATTGTGCATGTGTGCTTAGGAAAATAATAGCATCATTTTCCCCCCAAAATACAACAGTCCCTCTAGTCACCGGGCAGATGATGCAGTGACAGTGTTGCATGAGGACAAGGTGTGTGTGATTGTTTGCTGCAATTGTGGGCTTATCTAACCAGGGTTAAGGTGTGTGCCCGCCAGTGTTGCTATCATGTGGATGTGTGAATGTAAATGTGAAAATGCAGCACTAAGTTAAAATATCACAGAATATATTTAGGCACTTGCAGAAGGTCACAGACCTTTCTAGGTAATAGGAAGGTTAGTGCTTTTCTGTATTCACTACATTGCTGTAGCTCTACATGAGATTGCGCTTAGAGTTTTTTCATTATTTCATTTTACTTTGGAGTCTGACTCCTGGCTCAATCCATCATTCCATTGTTCATACTACAATTATCCATCCTGCAAACATGTATGCATTACCCAGAAAATGATGTTTCCTTTTTTTCTTCCAGGTGAATCTTCCTAGGGCGGTTGTCATAGCCATTTCTCTGGTGACTGGCTTATATCTGCTGGTGAATGTGAGCTACCTGACAGTAATGACGCCTAAAGAACTCATGTCCTCCAGCGCAGTGGCAGTAACCTGGGGGTAAGACAGCCCCTGATAGTGATGTCACGGATTCTGGTAGACAGGTCCAAACGGATTGTTTGACTTGCTCTTTCTGCTGTCAAAGTTGCTCATGTTTAAGAGGTTAGGAAAGGAGTACAACACTGATTTAGCATTGCACTTCTATGGCATTATCAGTCTGTTTTTGTTTTTGTTTTTTTGAGTATCAAAATCAATTCAGCTGAACAAGAGATAATGTCTTTTTTATTCCACACATTCTTCTTTCTTGTCAAATAAATATTTGTATGTGGGTAGCAGGTGGCTTTTGAAAAATGTAAAAGATGCTATTGCAGCTTTTGTGAGAACTACAACCTTTTTCCACAGGAATAAGGTGTTAGGAAGCTGGGGCTGGATCATGTCTGTGGCTGCAGCATTGTCTGCCTTTGGTTCTCTGAATGGGACGTTCTTCAGTGGCGGCCGTGTGTGGTTTGTTGCTGCCAGGGAGGGACACATGGTGAGAGTCTCTACTTTCTAACATACCGTATGTAAGATTGTTTAGCATAAGACGGTTGTCACAGTGTTTCACCCTGACTTGCGTTGTGTTTTATAGCCAGATATTCTGGCCATGGCTCACGTCCGCAGACTGACTCCATCTCCAGCCCTGATCTTCACCACTGTTGTCTCTCTTCTGGTGCTGATCCCCGGAGACTTCCAGAGTATTGTCAACTTCTTCAGGTGAAACCCGGGTCTGCTTTGCATTCATATAATGTTAACCGAATGTGCGTGTTTTTGTCTGACATTCCTTGTTATTGCTGTTTTTCAGTTTCACTGCCTGGTTTTTCTATGCCGTCACCCTGTCTGGACTTATCTATCTCAAGATTAAGAAGCCGGAGCTCCCCAGGCCCTACAGGGTCAGTGCCATACACATGCACTTCTCATGACATCATCAAACATACATTTGTCTTTTTCTTAACGCGGGTTGACAATCACCCTGTGTCTCTTCCTCTCTCCACAGGTTCCCATTATACTCCCTATACTGGTCCTAATGGCGGCAATATTCCTTGTGCTGGCGCCCATTATAGACAATCCTCAGATTGAATACCTCTATGTGACTTTATTTATCCTCAGTGGAGCTATAGTCTACATACCCTTCATCCATTACAAGCTCTGCCCAGGGCTGTTGACCAAGTTAACAGTGTTCCTTCAGCTGTTCTTAGAGGTTGCCCCAGCAGAGAAAAACCTGTGATTTGGCCAGAAGAAAAAGGTGATTTAATTTTTTTTTTTTTTTATAAATCTTGTGCTTTTTAACTACACCTATTTTTGCAATGAGTCAGGAAACAATAATTGCTTCAATAGCAAGTTATTAGAACACCCTGTTGGGTTGTACGTTTTAATGTCTTTGAATTTTAGCAATCTGATCTGTATTGTCATTTTCTACAGGTGCTTTATTTGCTGATGTCTACAATGAACCTAGAAAGCACATGTGAAAAGAAATATGATCCCAAAGTAAATTGGTATTCATAATATCAATCTATTACCAAAAGATCAAAAATGACTCTGAAGTCTTCCAGTTTTTGCCTGTTCAACAGTAAGTGGTTAGACAGAGTATGTCTTTAAAAAGCTAAGGATTTCTGGTATAGTGAATTTGTTTAATTTTCCATTTAAGTTGTGTTTGTTCATTTGCAAAAGGTTTCAGATCAAACATACCGTACATACTGAACAAATGTATATTTAAAATAAATTTCACAACAAGAAAGAAGCAGGGTTGTTAACAATTTTCCAGTTTAATGTGTTTACTTAAATGATAATACATTTGGATTTGGGGGGAGGAAGAAGAGTTCTCATTGCCTGGGACCTGCACATGATATGAATACTGGAGAAAGCTTGAGCCGTCCTCCAAACACACTGATCCTGAGTGAGAAGAAGAAACACAAACTAAATGCTGTAGTGACAAGATTGATCACAGCGTTCAAAGCTTTAAGTTGTGTGAAATAAAACAAAACAAAAGAATCAAACGGCAGCATGCTTTGTCATTAAACGGTTACTTTTATAAAGAAATGTTTGTGACTTACAGTTTTAATAAAATGAAAAAAAACGTGTATGAAATGAAAGCGAGACAACTATTACATGGATTGCTACGAACGTTCGCTGAAGTAGGTACAAAAATGAAGTCTTGGCATACCAACAACTTCTAGATGTGGAACACATTTACTGTAAAATACCTGTTCTCTACTGCAAATAACTTGGACCATCCCAAAATGGTGTGATGTCAAAGAAGCCCAATATTTAATTTTAACAAGTATTAAAGTTCTGTTTTCCAAAGTTATATAACTCGTACAACACATTAAACCTGAACTATGGCGGAGGTTAAGAAACATGCGCTAATAGTTCCCCAGTCACGGGTCTTATCCCATTTTGGATCATATTATGCCATTTATATGGTATACATCCAGACATGATTCATATATATATATATATATATATATAAATATATATGAGGATGGATGGCATAGAGCCAACTGCCCCACCTCCATCAAAAACAGCTGTTTCTACACGCCTCCCCCTGCTGATTTTAAGTAAATATTGTGAATACTCTGATTAATAGACAAATAATGCTTTGCTTTTTTTTACTTTTAGCAGTTACCACCTAGCCTTGTCCAGTGTGCTCCAGGCTCTGTGGTTTTCTGATGCGTTTGACTTTTTCTCTCCACTTGACCAGCCGGAACAGCAGCCTTTCTGTGTTCCAGGACGGTTTTACAAATAAAGCTCTGAATATAACAAATTAAATCTACCAAACTTCACACATTCATGTAAAAACCATTCATCAAGTCTAAAATATGTCTTCTCTTTATTTCTTCCAAACTGTCTGGCGACCCCCAGATATAATCCTGTGACCCCCATGGGGGTCCCAACCCCCTGGTTGAGCGCCATGGGCCTAGTGCACCAATACCTAAAAAGGGCAGTGTTGAAAGCAATACGAACATTTTAAAGAATTCATAAAATCCCTTATTTGCATATAGATTCCATCAGAATGTTCCATGGTTCTACAGCAACCTCACTTAGGACATGTCCATGTATAAAGGAGAAATCCAGAACTCACACTGATCTTACAGAGAGACACCACTACCTGTTGGTTTTGCCATTTTTTTGACAATTTTGTTTGCATTTTCTGGATACTCATGGCTATTTGTGAGACATTAAAGGCCTGCGCTCACTGGATCTGTTTTTATTGACAGTCCCTAAAGCCTGCACTGACTTTGGCAAAATGGAGCTTCCTGAAACAAAAGTGCATCCTAAATCTTAAATGCAAAATAAACGCTCATACAGATTATGTGAATTAAAAAAAGTTTATTAAATAATTGTTATCCACCAAAAGGATAAAACAAGACATGGCCAAATCATAGTGCAGCTTTCACATGACAAAAGATTGTTCAACACAAAACAGGAGAGCACAGGGAAAGGGGGGGAGGAGTGTGTGTGTGTGTGTGTGTGTGTGTGTGTGTGTGTGTGTGTGTGTGTACTACTGACATTCTGTATGACGTTACCATCCAGTCAATGTATTCTTTCTGGTGACCCTTGATGTTTCTTATTTGATCAGCTTCACTACTCTGTTATCTAACAAATTAAGCTTTTTTATTTTTGGGAAACTTGGGAACTCAGAAAATAATGAGCTGTTTTGATCAATAATATAATTAAGTGTCAATGTTCAGATAGGCCTGCCCTTATTCACAGGTTCCCAGTTAACCAACAGAGTCCCAAAAAAGTTATTACCAAGTGTTAGTGTGTAATTTGTGTTTAAGAGTCCTTTTGTCAAAATCCAGTTGACGAATCACTCCGCTCCATGTTTCTTCTCTGTGCCGTTAGAAGCGCTTGACTGGCTTTCACATGCGTCTTCACAGCTCTGCTCTCCTGTCCCGCCCCCGCCTCCCCGTGATGACTGGTGATACAGCATGTGAAGTCGCTTTGCGTTCCTGTCTGCATCCTCGGCTCCCTCGCAGCACTTTATCCATGATTGAGGAATAGCCTCGATACCATAGTGGGCCCCAGCAATGGCCCCTGCCATGCAGGCTATGGTGTCTGTGTCCCCTCCCAGGGCCAGGCTGTACGCTATAGTCCTCTCCACGCCGCCATAGTTCTCAGGAAGGCATTCTTGTGGCTGCAGGCAGTAAAGGACACAGAAGATGGCAGTGGGGACAGAGTGGAGTGCTGCAATGCCATTACCTGGAAAGGAAAGACAGGAAGACAGTTTGACCCTTTAATGAAACACTCCATTTGCTCTGTCCAAATAAAACCTAAATATATTTTGTAGATTAAATATTATATAACAAAATAAGTTTTTCAACTGCAAAATGTCTGTCTTCAAGATCCCTAAGGAGGATATGGAATTCCACCCTACTGTTCTTTGTTAGAAGAGTTTGATGTAAGTGAAACAATCAGT
This sequence comes from Etheostoma cragini, assembly GCF_013103735.1. NCBI lineage: Eukaryota > Metazoa > Chordata > Actinopteri > Perciformes > Percidae > Etheostoma > Etheostoma cragini. The sequence continues at coordinate 20,142,289 of NC_048426.1, read as the reverse complement.
TGGTTAATATGTCAATCGAACAACAAAAAATAAACTGGCAACTATTTTAATTGTACAATTATCGTTAAAGTGACTTCAAAGCACTCAATTGATGGTTCTGGCTTCTCAAAAAGTAAAATGTAATGTTTTTCTTTGTCTTCCAATAGAGTAGTCTGAATGTCTTGCAATCTGAATAAGTCAACTTGGGCTTTAAAAAACTGATCAATGATTTAAAAAAATGCCATTGTTTTGCGGCCCTAGATAATAAAATTAAAAATAGCTGTTGAAAATGGATGCCCTCAATGAATAGTCCAGATAAACAGATAAACAGATACTCACCCAGCTCAGAAATGACCTCCTCGATGCTGACCTTGCTCCTGTCCATCAGGTCTCTAACTCTGTGGAGGCGCTCACAGAATGGCTTCTCTGCTTCTTTTAGGCTAGACAGAAACACCATGTTAAATGAAGTTGATACTAAAAACTAGCACTGCCAATATAACCTGATTCTATTCCTTTTATCTTTTTCCATCTTTATAAATTCTTCCGTGTTTCCTGCCAATGAACCCAAAACGTCAGATAACATCTCTGACCTCCTAGAGCCGTAGCGTCGCTTATTCATGTAGGACTTACATTCGGGCATCATTGCGTGTGGCTTCGTTTGCCTCCACTTCTTCCATCTCTGTAATTAGCCTGCTGATGAACTGCTGGGGCAGGTCTAGCGCCCCCTGCAGGGAGAGGTGCACAGCTAACGCCTGCAGAACTGCCCCATTGTAACCCAGAGAGCAGGAGTGGGTCAGCATGGCACCCAGATGGGCAGACTGGAAACAACAAGAAAGAAATGAAAGCAATTCAACTTGTACAAACAAATCAGTAGATCTTACAATGCAAGCCTGTGTGTTTTATTGTCAGTCATAAGTAGCCTACACAGAAAGGGAAGGTCTTTAGCAAAATAAGCATTAACATTATTTTGTGCTGTTTTATGTGTTAATGAAGATTTTATGAATACAACCGATCGACTGTGTTTTAAGACACTTGTCTGGTTGTTGGCTAATCACAGAAGAACCACTTTATGGTTAGGTAACCACAGTGTCATATGTCATCGTCAGCACATGCTGACAGTGACATATTTATATCTCAAAGGGTTTTATATGAGAGATTAAGGCTTGACAAAAAAACATTTCCTATTGACTCAGGTTACATAACTTGAATGCAAATCTGTTTTTCATCAGTAATTTATCTGAGACTGGATTTACGAAGACCATCGATTTAAGTCTACATTTGATTGGGGTCCTATTGATTGGAGACTTGACTTGTTATGAAAGTTACAATCAATTTCAATCATTCAAAGTAGTTTTGTGCAAATGTAAAGTATTTTGATTTAAATTTACAAGAACTGGTATTGAGCTTAGTGAATGTTTCTTACTTGGGCCAAAGTTTTTCATTTTTAGACCTGAGATTTTACTCCAGGCATGTGTCAAATTGAAAATTAGGACGGGTTAATTGGTCACACAAAAAATCTAACTTCAATTGGAAATAAAGCACAAAGATGCCACAGAATTACTGACGTTTTAGACAATTAATAAAAATTACGAAGCTTCAACATGCATGACACAAAAGATGGTTTTAGTCCAAATTATGTCCACTGCTCACCCTTTTTACGTCAACTGGTTTGGGGAAAGCCAGTGCAAAGGGGGCCGCCCTCATGGCTCCCCCATTCCCGAAAGAGCCTCGACCATTAAATTGGTCCCTGGCCGGCTGGTACACATCACTGAGCTGAGGGGAGGACAGCTTCTTCAACACCTGGATCACTCCAGATCCATAACCACGACCTGGGGATGCACTGTACTCCTTAGCAAACCTAGAGGGGTGAAACACCAGGGCTTCAATGTGTGTTTTGTGTGTAAGTGCATCCCTCAAACGTAACTCTGCAAATAAAAATATAAGTGTCAGCAGCTAGTGTGCATTGGTATACCTGCGAGCCATGTCTTGCTCATCAAAGCCGGCACGGGTGAGTAGAGACTGGACCACACAACGTGCCATTGCCGTGTCATCACTGTACTCAAGGATGCCTAACACACAAACACACACACACACACACACACACACACACACACACACACACACACAGGCATATTAACACTGCATGATGGCGCACAAAAACAACGTGCATGACATATAGGTCTATCAACATTACCAAAATGTCAGCTATGTCTAAAAATTGAAGAAATCAATTAATGTTTGTTGTAAGTTAAAATGTGTTGGCCAATTGTCCTCTAATGTCATTTGAAGTTTGGTTTTCTCTTGCTTTAAGTTTGTGGACATCATTCTAGGTAGGCTACTCATTTCTGCCATTTCCTATTATTTTGACGTTTAGCTGTAAATAATGGAAGAACAAATAGATGTGAGGTACTCCTTATGTAACGCTTTATTGCCCCCAGTTTAATATGGCAGCCTAGCCTAGTATAGTTAACAAAGTGATTTCAGATCTGGACTCTTCTGCAGGACAGGTTGGCATGGGTTTAGAGTAGTATAGGTTGGGAGTTTAGCCAATAGCCATGTTAACTCTCGCATTTCTGTCAGTGCCACTCTGTAATATGGTATTTTCATTTTCCGGTGTATAAAATCTCATTCTCTCTCTAACCATTCCCTTTGGTCTCGTCGTCCAGGCTGCTCAGATGCTGCAGCACACTCTCCATGGGAACCTCTTCCGCTCCTTCAAACTCTCCGCCGACACAATCTCCCAGCACAGCCGCAACCAGCGCTCCCCTAAACCGGGACAAAGACGCCGGACCCCCCGCTGCCACCGCTCTCACTGCCGTCATTGCCATTCATCCGCCGGTGAAGAGGCTTCAACCTACAGCGAGAAAACACTCCGACACAAGGAAAGGAAACAGCACAAGCGACAACAACAACAACGTCGACTCTCTTTCCTGCTTCCCGAAAAGGTTTGGATGCCTGTTTGACCCCAATGGGAGGTTCGGGTCGGCGCACATAGAAATACACTTACATAGATTGGGCTTTCTTTGAAAGACAAGCTGCAGTCTGCTGTGTTTTTTTATATTTCTATACGAGGATGTGCATTAAGATACCGCAGTTGATACAGTAAACGCGACCACATTTACGAAGAAAATGTAATTTTCTGTGCCTTGTTGTTAGGGTTTTAAATTTGACCACAGTATATGTGTTGTGTGTCCAATCTCATTTGCTGTTTTATACCACAGAGCTCACTCTTCTCCTGCCCGTCGTACGCTAAAGTCTGCGCTGTTACTCTAATTTTTACGGTAGAGCCATGCATCTGTTAAGATCGCCCTCTGCTGGATAGGGGTTCTGGCCCTGACAGGATGAGGGATGTTTCTCATAAATTGATAAAAAATGTAGAACATTACAGGATCAGTGTCTTGTCTCATTGTGGTCTGGTCTTATTTTTGTGCTTTAAGCGATTTGTCCAAAATAGTGCATCATAATCAATACTATTACTTTAAGCCAATGCCTTACATTACGATTAAATTAAGTAAATGTAAAGTAATGTATGCATTGAAACTACATATTTTCTTTCCCTGCCACCCCCAAACTATATTGGAAAGAACTATAAGAATGGTCTAGACACGAGAATTCATATTATTTATCAAATCAAATGCAGATGTAATGTATGGACTAGTTAAGAAAGAGAAATTTGAAAATCTGATGAATAATACAATTCTTAGAATGGCAAAAAAAATTATTAATTTATTAAAAATTCCAAACATTTTTTATTGGTTTATGTAATACATTTGCCTATATTGTAAATCCCTAAAATGAGTTTAATATCAAAGAACTGCAAAGAGGTGTAAGATTGTACCAATTATTGGTTTAAATTCACAAACCTTTAACATTTAAATTAAAGACCATTTACAGTTTAACTTTTATTATTAAAAATGCACTTTCATTTGTTTAAGTTTTATTTTAGATATTCATTTTTTTACTTGTCAGACACATAAGGATTTTAATATTGTGCTTCACTTTCACCTGCTTTGTTTTTTGTCAATTTGTTGTTCAATAAAGAACGAAGAGAAAAAAAGGTAATTCAAAGCTGAAAAGATTGCCGTATTAACTCGAATATAGCACGCTGTGTTTTTCTGGGGAGGACATTTGAAAAAACCGGGGTTAGGCAAAGGGTTGGTGTGAAGACTGGAAAACTAAATGCCATTACGCATTTACAACAGCAACCACAATAGTATAAAACAATTTTCTGGAGCAAGACACAATCCCTGACAACTGCAATGTCAGGAGTAGAAGACGGAGAAAAGCCACCCAAAATTACGGTAAAGCTATAACGTTATCTTTCCCACTAAAGTGTTGTCTTCGTCGTCGTCTTTATATTTAATGGACCGTTTAACGTTGTTTCTTTTCTCCAGAAAGTAAATCCAAAACATTAGCTAGCTAGATGGTTGGCTTGTTCTTATAGTTACACGCTTTCTTGGCTTTAGACGACTAAGTTACCCTTGTTTCTTTATTTAGTTTACTGCTGCATCCTTTTTGTTAGTAGCTTTAGCTGCTAGCATACATAACCCATAACCCTCAGAAGTGGGTGGATGTTTGGCAGCGCGGCGTCTGCAGCATAATTAAAACATGGCGGACTCGGAGGAATTTAGACTTAAACGATTAAAGGTAAGAAATGCAAATATATAATATAATTATAGCGACACTCAGACGGCAAGCTGAATTGTTCAGCTGATGTATCTACATAATAATAAATTTAGTAATTTGGGGCTAACTTCCGGTCAAGATGTTCCCATTGACGCTAACGTTAGCAAGCTAGCTACACTCTGTAGCTTGCTGCACTGATGCATGCCGCTACGCCAAGTTCCCTAATAACCTGATAATTTGATAAACTGCAAAGAAACATTTTGCAGATACTATGATGCAGGTTCTATAGTGAACCCTAAGAGCCTTTAGATGCAAGTATTTTTGTGAACCCCAAGAGCCTTTATTATTCCAGCACTTGAACTATATGGTGCTGTGACTGCTGTTCCAGAAAGCCCTTCCATCGCGGAGGGCTGCTGCTAACAATAAAGTGGCAATTTTGGCTAGCGAGTCACCAGTGTCATTTTTACTTGAGGACACAGACAACTACTACAATGTCTTACTTGTTTCTGTGTGTGTGTGTGTGTGTGTGTGAGAGAGTGACAGTGAAAGTGAGAGGGAGTGAGAGGGAGAGTTTACACATATGCCAGGACACGATGAATGGCCGAATTTTAAATGGAGTTTGGTGGGACGCCCCCCTCTATACCACTAATCGGACGGCATTAGGCCTGTAGCCCTCTATATAATAGCAAGATATTAATGAAAGGTTTGTATAGCCAGTTTTTTATAGCATGGACATGGGGAGGTTAAAATCAGTGAGGGTAGGGTGTTATTTGATAAGAATGTAGGGTTTCTCATGCTACCCCGAACAGTAAGATATAAATTAATTCTATCGGTAGGATTTGTTTAAAAAAACCAAAATTACAAGACGCAAATGTGTTTTTCCTATTTCAAAGACACCAACTACTGACAGAAGATTTTGGTGATGTTGTGCTTGGTACTGTAACTGTTGTGTTATTACTGTGTAAAGTTATGGAGGAAGTTGACTTTCTTAAAAATACAGATGTGATGTACAAGTGGCACTCCCTTTGTGCAGCTCAAGTCAAGTTCAACACTATCACATTGTTGTCTGAGCAGGTATTAGCTGTTGATTAGTGGCACATTTCAAAAACTGATGTTTTGTTAAGTTGATAAGAAATGGAGAGATTTTTATACATACATACATCTGTTTGAATGGCTCAGTAAACTCTCAGACTTTTTTAATTCTTATTGAGAAAAGCGAATGATTAAGGTGTACAGTTTTTTTTATACTAGACAAGGTTCTCTGGGTTTACAGGTCAGTCACAATGGTTGAACTGGATTCTACCTAGAATAATTGTACATCTGAGTTGATACACTGAATGCACAGGTGATCTGGTGTTATTCCTACAATTATTTTGAGTAAAGAATTTTGTGAAATTGTGCAGCTTAAAGGTTCAGTTGGTAACTTTTTATAATAAAAAAATGTTTTGTCATATTTGCTGGAACTTTCACTACATCTTGATTCCTGACAGAAGTAGTTGAGATAGATAATCTGTTCCTCTGCTTCCCCCTAGTGCGATAGTATACTTGCCATTACAAAACAAAAAAAGGAAAAAAAACAAATAAAAACAAATATGAATCAATTTTGAATCTGTAGAGCTTTTTTTTTCTTCTTCTTCTAGTGGACAAAGATCTATTTTAGATTTGACGGTGAGGAATAGAGGATTGAAGTGCATCATTCCGTGAGTGCCTTGAGATACATGAATTTGCCACTTGAAATCCTAAACCTGTTTCTCCCCTACAGCATGAGGAGCGCCTGTCCAGAGTGTTTGACGAAGTGATGGGGCTTGGAGACTTTGCTGACTCCTCCAGGAGCTCTTTCATCTCTTCTCCAAGTGGAGGTCAAGACGAAACAAAGGGAGTAGACAAAACTTCAGGAGCAGGGGAAAACCAACCGGTAGAAGAAGAGGATAGCAACAGCAGCAGACCAGAAGAAAAGATGGATGAGGGGATGGGAGAGTTGTCTTTTCCTCGCATTTCCTCCCCTTCCTCTGTCCAAAACTCCTCGTTTACCGTGGGAACCAACGAAGGAGGAGGGGGAGGAAGTGGAGGGGCAGCATTTGATGACGCACTGGATGGCCTTCCTTCGTATGGGCCCGAAGAAGAAGAAGAGGAGGAAGACTGGCACTTTGCCTTGCAAATGGGCACCCTGGAGGATGTTAATGTGGGCAAGACAAACCCAGAAAGAGGCCAACCAGGAGTGGGGAACAACGTAACTCAAGACAAACCGTTTGCCCGTCAGCCCAGAGAGGAGCAAGAGAGGGAAGGGAGCAGTGCGTCTGCTAACACCTCCCACTCCTCCCAGGACCATACACCTGACAACAGCCGAGGTAAACCTGCATGCACATGAGAAATTTGACAGTAAAATACAATAATCGTCACCAGTGCCATACAAGTGGAAGCATCTATCCAATGTATTGTACTACTTCATAGGGCCCTGATTTGGCAGTAGAGCTACAATGTCCCGTCAATACACCTGCTTCACCACGAGTCAATCACAACTGTCAATCATGACATGTCATGCTGTTTTTATATAGCATCAAATACATCATTTAAACCAAATGTATCTGTAGCAATGAACACATTAATGTACGTCAGCTATATCAAAACTACCTAAAATGAAAGAACCCATCTTTGGGGAGAAAGAATTTGAAGTGTACCTCGATTATTATTTTTTTAGTTGGAGAGGGATGGGATTTATGACCTATACTGCAGCCAGCCACCAGGGGGCGATCAAAGTGTTTTGGCTTGACTTTTGGAGAGCTGTAATGGCAGTCCATCTTTATATACAGCCTTTAGTCCTCCTGACACACCAGGACCATTGTTCTTGGGGCATTTATTAAAGGGGTACACCACCAATCATACACCTGAGGTTCCGTTCATTTGTCAGAGAGTACTATTCCAAAACAGTTTTTCTAATCTGCTCTAGGACTCTGGAAGGAGCTTTCCGAGGTCCGAGAAAATAATCCTGATAATGTCCTAGCGATGTTTAGAGCTTTGATAGAAATGGGCATTTACCAGGTAGTGAGGGTCCAAAGAAAGACACTATGGCGTTGCATTATGGAAAATTTAGGTTCCAGTATTTTGGTGGCTTGGCCTTTTCTTGAGAATAAAGGACAAGAGTATGTCTAGGCCTCTGCTGCCCCGATTTTTACCATTTAAAAAAAGTCTGTTTCCTTTTATAAAAGTGTAATACTATTGCTGAAATGGGCCTTTAAATTACTGTGGCTCGTTATCTCACAGTGGTGCACGCACCGATGGACTTTATCAGCAGCCAAAAGCAAAGAGAGTGGGCTGACATGCTGTACTGCATAACAAATCCCTTTTTTAAATCCAGAAACGCTTAACAAACACAGCGTAAAGTTCAACGCAAGTGTCTTTGCAAGTTTAAGACTGACTCATTTGTCAGTTTTCCATCAACTAGTCTTAGTGTGTGTCTGATGGGTTGGGGGGCGTGCCATCACGAAGGTGGTGCTCCATTTTGATGGTTGAACGGCATCACAATATCATCCATCAACACAACTTTAAACTACACTGTACACTACAGTACATACAAGATTGAGAGTGTTGTGAAAATAGTAGCCTTGTTTGTTTAGTTTCTCTCTATTATATTGTGTTATTATTAATTAGTAGTGTTTGGAGCTTTTTTGAAGTGCACCTTTTAACAAAAAGCACCCAGTTCATTGAGATCAGCTGGGTGTGTCAGGGTTTGGTGTGTGCTCCCCCAATTTCAGTGCCCCTCCTTGGGCAGGATGATACACATGCTTGGGAATTGGACAAAATGTGAGGTGAATGTATGGGGGGTAAAATGCCTGAACAATAGTTTTAAATGTGCACTGGAATTGTTTGCGCCACTGTGTTATTGTCCATTATTTCCTGGCATTTATGGTGGTCTGGACTAGTTGTAAACTCCTGTGTTATGTATGCATTGTTTTAATGAACGTTTTCTTTTCCACCTTTTCTATCAGATGGAGGCGTCCTGAACCAGACAGATGAGACAGAAGATAGCCAACAGGGAGAGGTAGGGCTCTAGAAAGATTGTCAAGTAAATGCAATGAAAAATTGTTGAACCTTTGTTAGATAATTAAGAATACTTTATTGTTTCAGAGGTCAGATGCAGCTCCAATGGCGGACAGTAACCCCCCAATTTCTCCTAGTATCAATATTAAAGATGAGCCCATTGATGAGGGCTACGACGCTGCTTTACTGCCTCAGAGCTCCATCAGACAAATCAAAGAGGAGTTGGAGCATCAGGAGGTAGGTGTGAGGAGAGAATGTATGCACCTGCTGTTTATTTGTATAATTGTGGGATTTAACCATCCTGATTACAAGTGGTACTAGCCTGTATTGCAGAGGAGAAAATCCCACTAACCGTGAAAAAATGAGCCTGCAAGTATGTTGCTGCTGGCGGAACAATTTTGGAGTACATGGACCTAGCATTAAAAGAAAAAGGAAAAAGTACAATGGAAGTAAGGTTAAAAGAAAAATTACAGAGAAGTGGTGCTTCACAAATCAGGGATGGAGAGAGATCAGCTGTTTTTTAAGACCATTAGGTAGTTTAATGGCCTGGTGAAAATATTTTGGTATTTCATCGATGATGAACAAAACAAAAAGTAAGTTTTGCACCTTGAGTCGATTGTTTTATAGCATTTTATTTTATTATGTTCATATTTCAGGAGGAGCTGAGGATCAGCTCTGTCTACTCTGTAGGTGGAGGGAACACCTTTGCATCTCCTACCGGTAGGTTCATTTATCAGTTCTATTTGACATGTTTCTCTCCTCTTAACATCAGACCTGACATTTTGTAGTGGTCATATTGTTTCCTGTTCATGTTTTGTAAGTTAGAAGAATGCTTTAGCAGGAAGCGATCTCGGAACCCGTCTGCCACGGGTCTGAAGGCAGTTTAGCCAATATTTCAGAGTTTCCAGTGTAGCCAGCTGAAATCCGGTCCAAGACTTCTAACGTGTGCTGCGTCCAATTAGCAACTTGATACGTGAGATGGAGTTGGAGTTAACAAACGTCTCTTTAGACAGATACTGGCATATTAATGCAGATAATCATATTTTTAAAAAGTGACTGAAAAGCAATCAAGGTCAGATGATGGCTGATGGGTTCCATGAGTGCATTTTGTCTGTGTTCCGCCTCTTTTACGCTCCACACGGATTGTTAAGCTGCATGCAACCAAAGCCCACCCACAAACGGATTTCAAACCAGAACCATAACGCTTAAAAAAACAAGTTTGGTCATGTTTAAAGGACCATACCCGTGGTGGTCAACCAAAGAAATATCTACTTTCACCTTCCGTCAGTGGCAGTCATTTCTTGAAGCATGCATAACAAGACATATTTACACTTTAATAATATTTTGCGAAATTGCATAAAAAATGTAAAGTTAATGTTGAGAAAACCTGGTTGTACTTGTAAGCACACCGGATTGACTGGGCTGACAGTGGAAAACCCCTGGTATGGTCATACCTGGTATGGTCATACCATCATTTAATGTCAGACACTGACAAATTATAGCTGGAAAAACACTGTTAAAACATGAATAACGACTGCATTCAGTTAACATATTCCAGTTCCGGGGGCGGTGGTATTATTGTGCATGCTGGTTCCCCGGCAGCGCCCTGTTAATGTTTGATAGATACATCTGTGTCAGCAGCCAGCGGTTCAGAAATGCAGATTTTCCATGTGTGAGTTTTTATTATTAACCGTGATCAAAAAATGTTGTTCCTTTATTTGTCTTTCTTGTTCCTCTTATCCACTGTAGTGCCAGCTGCAGTCCCAGCTCCTACTCCGACGGCCATTTTTATCCCAGGTAGAGGACAGCATGTCCTACAAGCTATAGCTCCCCTCCCTCTCAGACCACCAGCTCCAATCCCCAGTTCACTACCAGCTCTGGTACCAGCACCCCCACGCCCTCCTCCACCCTCCGTTCCTGGTAGCGTTCGCTGCAGTGGCTGCTCTAAGGTACTGTTGTAACTTTATGCTGCTTAACACGACCCCTCTACATAGATGTGCGTAGTATTAAGGGTAAATTGTTAATATATACTGTGTGTGTGTGTGTGTGTGTGTGTGTGTGTGTGTATATGTGTATATGTGTATGTATATGTATGTATGTATGTATGTATGTATGTATATATATATATATATATATATATATATATTGTAATGTCTATTAACATGAAATACTGACAGATTCATAGTGTCTATAGTTATTAGCTATTTTTATTTTATTTATGGCATGATAAGCAGAAACTATGTTTAATGTGTCAGGACTTTTGTGGTTGATGTGGCATTTTACTTCAGTCGGGTGGCTGTTTCATGGTTCTGTAATGGTTGTAGGTTCTTCTGAAAGGCCAAACAGCATTCCAAAGAAAAGGTTCAACGCAGCTCTTCTGCTCCACAGTCTGTCTGACTGGTCATCTGCCTCCAGCTAACAAGAACCGATCCTGTTTTCAGTGCAGCAGGTACATCTTAGTTTCCATCTGACATCAGTATAAACTTAAATCTGGGTTACATTTAGCTCCAATAAACTGGCAGTCGGTTTATGTGAGGTGTATTCGTTTACCACGTAAACTTATGTAGATGACTATAGAAGAGTGGATTTTGCAACAGTCAAATATGGGAGTGTAAAGGGTGCCTTAAGGCAGCAAGTTTCATGGAACACTGCATTTGTTTTCATTATAATATACTGTATGACCATATAATTATATTGTAGTGTAATTGAAAAATTGTCTATTCAGTGGCCACCATGTCAGAGTCCTAAATCCCACTTAAAAAACAGATATAAAAACCTTTTTTTCGTTTTTGGTCGTGTGGGAGTTTAGTATTTTTAAAGTTCCAAACTGGACACTGAGCAATATAACTCCTCCTTTATTATTATTATTATTATTATTATTATTATTAATATTGTTATTATTACAGTCGTCTTAAAAAATGTATTTGTATTTACTTTGTTCAGGCAAGGTTAAAAGCATAATAAATATAGAATATTGTCTATTTAATTTCAAATATTCAATGTTTTGTCATTTTTGCCACTTTGTATGTTCCAACCCCTGCCATCCTGCCATCATCCTGGATTTTTCAGCTTCTCTCCTTTTTTCCTTGTGCTGTTCTTTTTGCAGGGAGATTGTTCAGCCCAGGGACATGATCACGATTCCATCAGACGGCAACACCTACTTTTACTTCTGTGGCCAGTTCTGTTTGTCTGTCTTTAGACACAAGAAGAAAACTGTTGACAAGGTTCCTGATAAATGGCCTGACAAACGAGTGGAGAAGAAACCTGAGAAACCGCCTGAGAAACCAGCGGAGCGTCCACCTGAAAAACCCTTCTGCAGCGTCTGCAGAGTTTCCAATAGGGTAAGAGAGACACAGAAGACTAGCTTCAACAGCAAAGACAGGTTTTGGTGAAGATGCCTAATAGGCCAAGTTAACAGTATGGGCTCAGGTTCTCTGTGTACTTCTGCTACCTTCTAATTCGCTTTCTCCTCCTTGTGTTTGACTATCATCATCTCTACAGCAGATTGAGCATGAGGTCACCCATCAGGGTCGTCTGCACAGACTCTGTAGTAATGCTTGTTTTGTTACATGGCGCAAGATGCGGCAGTTGGCCATGAACTGCTGTGAAGGCTGCGGACTTTACTGTAGTAGCAGCTCAGGCTCCTGTCAGACGCTCACAATTGAAAGAACGCAGCTCAACTTCTGTGGTCCGACCTGTATTGGCACCTACAAACAGGTATGTCTGTAAAATTGTTTTTATAAGTCTTGTTTGGTTCAGTATTTATGACAGAAACATGGGAACTATTTGGCTATACTAGCCGTTTTATCATATTAGTGGCTCCAAATGCAATATGGTTTGAGTTTGAGTAGCTATAAATCATGTAAACGCAGAAAATCACACGCAGCCCCTTGATGTTTATGTAGCAAATGTAAACCTCTTCAATACTAATTGTGTTTTTTTGCACAGACCTGCAGAAAGACTGTTACGTGTGCCTACTGTCACAAAATGGCTGTAGTGTCTTCCACCCTTATCGAAAGAGACCAAAGGGGCAAAGTTCAGCTATACTGTTCATCTGCTTGTGTGGAACAGAGTCGACCACCCCCACACATTCTCACAGGTAGTACACACCACGAAGACACACACTCACGTGCCAAGGTTAGCATATAAACGCATACTTAAATGCAGAACTTGGAAAAATATAATGAATTTAAAACTTTAGTGGCATCTTAAGTTACATCACTGCAGCCTATATCACAACCAAATCCAGTGAATGCATGGTTCATTATTACAAGTTAATTAATTTTATGTTACCCCTTTCCTTTTAAGGTGCTGCATTCCCCTGCTGCCAGTGCAGGGTGTCCGCTGTTCCTCAGTATCATCTGGCCATGGTGGACGGCACCATTCGGAATTTCTGCTCCTATGACTGTGTTTCTATATACAGGGTAAAGGCCCCAGTAGCATAGAAGCTTTTTTTGTATCGAACATAAGATCATGATGAAGCATCTGTTGGCCTAGATTTGACATTGCTGTTATTTTCAATCCATGTACAGAAGTCCGGGGACACCTCTCAGCCAGACCTGACCAATGGAACTTCTGTTCTCAGGGACTCCTCCCTCAGAGATGCCACCAAAGCAAGCTCAGTTCCTCCCATCCCTCAGGACTACCCATCTTCAGTGCCCTACCCGGGCCACCATCCCAGTCATACCTCAGTGCCCCCACTGGTGCCCCACTACCCAACTATGTCCTCCCCCTCTGTCCCTGGGCAAGCGCAGGCCAGAGCACCTGCTGATAACCCCTTGAAACCAGCAGAAGGCGGGCCCAGTGACCCCTCCAAGCTGAACTGCCATCAGTGCAGCAAACAATTCAACACAAAGCCGCTGCTATTCAGTAACCAAGTAAGGAGCACAGCTCACATGTGCATACAGACTCTCAGTATATTCAGAGACTTAACCCTTACAACTAGCTGCATGATGGGTGTTAAATTCATCACCTAACTATGAGGATAATTACACTAATACTAATTCATTCCTGCAGGGTCGTATTTCTATGTTCTGCAGTAGGACTTGCAGTGATCAGTATAAAACCCAGAAGAACATCCTGATGGTGTGTGAGTTCTGTAAACAGGAGAAAGTGCCCTTTGACATCATCAGTTACAACCAACAGGACCTGATCTTCTGCAGTGAGAGTGAGTTAACACAGAAATGGCTTTTTCCTATTATCTTTTCCTCTGCTTTTGTTTCTGGTATTCCTATGGCTCAATGGAAAATAATTGTAGCCTTGATTGAAGTATAAAATTGCAAATGCAGAACGTCTGATTAATGCCAGTCAACTTGGTACACATACTTTTAAATTATTAGTCAGCCCATAACGACTCATGGGCTGAAACATATGTTTGTTATGTTTACATAATATTTTTCCCCACCCATTCTGTGTTCCAGACTGTAAGCTTCTCTTCAAACATGATATTACATCTCGTAACAAGGATCATCCCTGGCGACCCTGCACCTACTGCTCCGGCATTGGCCAGAAGATGCTGCACAGTCACTATGGTGGAAAGATGGAGGAGTTCTGTAAACCCCACTGCATGTCCCAGTACACTGTGCTCTACTATGGGGTAAAGAGACATCCCACTAAAATGTACATTTTATGCCATCAGATCAAGGCGATTGCCTTACTGTTTGTTCAAGGTGGTTAATTTCTTCTTTTTTCTTCTCTCTCATCCTGTCTTTTCTTCCCTCCTTCTCCTCCTCTCCTGTCCAGATGGGTCGATGTGACAGCTGTAGAAAACAAAGCTATATGACTGAGAAGCTGCAATGTCTGGGTTCAGTCCGTAATTTCTGCAACCTGCCCTGCCTGTTGCAGTACTGCCACCTGCATTTTGAGACGAGCCAACACACCAGCAGTAACGGTACTGGAGCGGCCCCACAAGCACCATATGGTAAATTGTGTTATCAAATCAGTGTTGTACAGTAGGATGTTGAGTAGCAGTCTACATGCCAGCAAGCTCATTCTGGTTAAAATAACACTTAAGTAGGTATTTTACCATAGACTGTTTAAAAGAAGTGGACGAAGCCACCATGACGTCACCCTAAAGTTTGTAAACTACAATTTTGAAGCTTTAAGTTTGACATTTTGGCCTTTGCTATCTTGTTTTTTAAACCAGAAGTGACCATATTTGGACAAGAGGGTGACGCTCAAGTTACATTGCTAACACTAGCTTGCTTGCTCGGTTATAAAAGTGCATCCCTAATTCACATTGACTGTCTAAATTGGCATGATAATTCTGGCTACAAAAAGGCTTTAAACCAAATGGATTTAAAGAAACAAATGAACTGCAGGCTGTTTGGTGTCATTAGTTCAAAAGCTGAATAAAAATAATTTGAAGGCAACCAAAATGTTACACATGGCTTCCATCGATAAAAAACCGTGTGCAAGGGTCAAATTTCTAAGACAAAAACATTTGTAGTATTTAATCATTGTTAAGCCCTTTCCAAATTGACAGTTGTGGTAGCTATGCTGTGGTAAACTTTTAACTTCTATATCTTGTCATCAAGACACTATAGAAACCTTTTGTATTTCTATTCAGCCATGTGGAAAATGTTTTCATTCGTTTTTATCATTTGCGATGTTGTTGGTACAGGGGATGTTTTGTGTACATGCTGCCCAGAGCTTTGTCAGCACGAAGTGTCATGCGCTACTTTGTGTCACGCCCAATCACCACAAGTGAGCACCATCGTCACGTTTTGGAGTTCATCCAGTGAGAAAAGAATAGAGGGGGAAAAGGAAAAGTAGTAATCTCACATGTTAAATGACCAAAATCTAACTTTGGTATGTTTCTCTCTTCCTTCAGCGCCAACCCAGCCGCACCACTCCTCAAAAATGAATCCAGTCATAGCTGGTGTCGTGTCATTGGCCAATGGCTCTGCCACTCAGCCCAGTGTGTCAGCAGATACTGCTCTTACTGGT
Organism: Etheostoma cragini; assembly: GCF_013103735.1. Lineage (NCBI taxonomy): Eukaryota > Metazoa > Chordata > Actinopteri > Perciformes > Percidae > Etheostoma > Etheostoma cragini. Next base: position 20,126,698 of record NC_048426.1, on the reverse strand, counting down.
TAGTAGGGCTGCACGGTTATGATAAAAAGTCAGATTGCCATTGCGATTGACATTACTGTGATTGTGATATAATGGTAACATGAACATCTGCTTGCTTGAGTATCCAGAAAATAATTACAAAATACTAAAAATCCTTTTGAAATTTTTATTTCTCAACTTAAACATAAAGCTTCATATTTTACTAAATTAAATAACAAAAAGCAATCTTTTCAAAATAGACATTTTTGCTTTGCTCAACAGTACAAATGAAATAAATAGACCAACAAATACATATTTTCCTATTCCCTTATGAACAATGACATTTAAGATGGTTGTAATATAATAACTAGTGATTAAGTTAAAAATATACTTTGTACAGCTTCTTAAAGTCTGCGTCGTCTGAAATCCTCTTCTCAAACTCACTTGACCATACACGACACACACTACTGCCTCAACAGACTGACAGTTCATATATTTTGTAGACATTACAAGGATAGCACTTATCCATGGGGGGGGCGTACTTCAGAGGGCAGATTCAGTGCACAACCATAAATGAGGCATTGGTGAGAGCAAATATAGCAGGTGCTGAGTGAGTGATGTTAGTGTTTGAAAGGGGAGCGACTGGAGAGGGGTTTCGGACCTAGCGTTGAAGCTTTGTGAGGAAAGAGACGATATAAAGTGAGTTAACAGTGAACAATAAATTAAGCTTCTTAACGCACTGTGGCTTTATTTATTGTTAATGCTGTCGGTAAGTGAAAAGTGTTATAACTAGGGCTGTAACGCTACATTGATCTGGATTGATATCTCATTTCAATGATCCACGATCCAACATTATCATATCAAAGTAAATATATCCATACATATCGTCTGTAATGGCAATGTTCCATTAATGGTACCTGCTTGACTCAACTCACCCGCGGTGCCCTGTCCTCTTTTTTTCCATAGCAGATTATTACCGCCTCATTTATGAGGCGAGCCGTGGCTGGTTGTCATAGCAGGAAACTGCTGTGACCTAATGCAATACACACACACACACATACACAGAACATTGAAGGTGCGTTGTTTTCGATTCTTGGCATGTTGCCAGAAGACAAATTTAGTTTCAAAAGAAGCTGGCTAAACTATATAAACACGGCAGGTTTGTTCAGGACACCCACCGTCTGTCACAATAATGTTGATTCGATGAGGTGGTACTAAAAAGTACCTGTTAGCAGGTACCAGGTACTTTTTTTTTGTAATGGAAAACCAAAAAAGGCGAGTAGAGTCAAGTAGGTACCTTGCATTGGATAAACGCAATAATATTTCCCTTTTATATTAGATTCCCACTTTATTTTTTATTAAAAATAATTATTGTTTTAATGTAAATGTCTGGAAGAGCTCAGTAATACAATTGTCAAATAAAAATAAATAAATTAAATAGGCATTTGATATTGTCTCATTATGATCGCAGGTTCTAATCGAAAGCGTGTTGTGGCAGACTTTAAGATATGCGCAAATATATAGTTTTCCGAAGAATCAATATAATTTGTATCTGGATAAAACTTGTGATCATGCACTCAGCACACCTTTTGGTTTAGTCAAATTTTAGTTATGTAATCCACATTGCGATTAGATTAATCGTGCAGCCCTACTGGTTAGTTATATCAGTTATTTTTATATATTTATGATGTCCATTTTTTACACAGTGGGGTTTAATGCAGTGGTGTTATATTTTTATTTCTCTTTTGTAGGAGCACTTCCAACCTCCAACGTTGACGGCAAGAACCTAGACCATGTACGTACTGTATGTGTGTGTGTGTGTGTTTCAAGCTAGACCTTACATGCGTCTGTTGGTCTTGACGCATGTCTGTTTTTTTGTGTGTGTGCGTGTGTGCGTGTAGATCTTCTTTGTTTATTTCTGCTGTTTTTGTTCTTAATTTCCCTTTCCAGGCCAGTACTCAGACTGATGCCATGGGAGTGCCTGTGTCCCGTCGACGTCAAATGAAGAACAAGTCGGTTCTGTGTCGGCCCTTCACTATGGACCAAGAGAGCATGTGCCAGCTGCCTGCACCTTCCACTGAATTAGCAGGTAACTACAAAAACACTTTGAACAGGTTTGGGTAGTTTAGCTTTGTTACATTTTGTTCACACAGATTGGCTGCACAGCTGGATTTAGGTAAGCAAACTGCATGTGGACTGCGTGCAGTCCAGCAGCTTCCTGACAGTCCAATACAGACATTTGAAACATCACGTTTGAAGTATATTAAATCTGGCTAGTTTAAGATAATGTTGCCGCTTTTTAATAGTATCTTTTGTACATAAATGGTGCTGGACCTACAGTAAATCAGTCAATTACATTAATTTAAAATCTTAAATCACCAATAAACATGGTCTTAATGCACTTCACAATTAAAAGAACATATAAATGAAACATTGCAACAAAAGAATTTAGTTCCTGCTCAATGAGGGGAATATTTGTTCCCAAACATCTCCTTGTGTTTATTGATTGAACCAAACCCCTTGTAGTGGTGGAAGGTTAAGTTTCACAACGTGATACTTAAAACATTTTAATATTTTCCTATGACACAAGTCAGATGAGCCAATTAGAATTAAGAAGTTGAATTTAACTTCGTGCTTTTGTGGACTAAAATATTGACCTTGCTTGAGCTTTGTTATTCTTAGAGTCAGCACAAGGTGGACAGTGATTTACTGGACTAATATTGATCTTAGGAATTGAACATCAGGCTTTTCTGCCAAGACAAAGAAAACATTCTGCAGGAAAAACGTACATTTTGAAAATGGAAAAAAAAAAGTTAAAATATAAAAATGGTTAACACTAATGATACTAAATTGTGTTACAGATCTTGACCTAACTAATACTCACAGCAAACGTTAATCATAACAATAATAATTTGATGTCAGTGTTTCCTCTACAATTTTATTCAGCCGCACCGGGGGGGTGGGGGGGTGTTTGACGTCAAAAGGTAAAGGTAGCTGACAACAGCGTGTAGTTTCTCATCACACTTACAGTCCCCATGACCACTACGGTCAGAAACATTGTGCCAAAATATGAACAATAACGGGCTTATCTGCTAATGTTAGCCACAGACCATTACCTTGAAATTATCTAGGAAATAGACGGTGCCTTACCTGAAACCAATGATTTAACACCAATTCAATTTTATTTATATTGCACTAAAACACAGAAAACATTATCTCATTGCTCTTTTCATAAAAGAGCTCAGTTCAACAACACAAAGTTGAGTGAACGTTCTTTGCTCACTACCTTTTTCCTGCAGCGGGGAATCAAAGGCAGAGGGAAGGCAGCATTCGCTAACGTTCGCTTCTTGTCTCGTCTGGTGTCTGATAAACAGTAAATTCATCAAATTCAGTGTCCACAATGCTATTTTCCAATAAACTGTAGCTGTCATATTTCACAGGACCCGCGTGAGTGCAGATTTCATGTTGAGACTTTGTCGCAGTTTGTCACTTTGCCTAAGATTGAGTGACAAGTAATACTTGCCCTGTTGTTTATTTGGTTGCCATGATTTTGCGAGTGATGTCCTGTCACTGTTCCAGTTGCTCACCCTAAAGGGTCAGAGAGAGCGGATGACGGTTCACTTGAGTTCAGTAGAGCAGACGGCTCTGCAGAGTTGTGTAATAACGACTTTTCATAAACAGCTGAAGGAGTGGCGGTGCTCAGTATACATAGCGGAAACCCTGTTATGCGTCTGCCATATTTCTTATACCGTGGCGGGCCGCCATGGTAAAATCAACAGAGGAGACACTGAATGTAATACCTAGTTTTAGCAGCACTGATTGAAGTGGCCATTTTCCCTTAGCGCATGGCTGGTGTGCCTTTTGTAGGGTGTTTGTCACAACCCTACACAGCATCTAATATATTTTCATTCATTTTTTTTGGTTAATTCAATTATTCGTTGTTCACAACTAGCTGTTTCAAAAATTGAACCAGCTCTGCTAGATAGCTCCTCGCAACCTGACCAGCCGACTGCGCAAGCTTCCACATCTCCGCTGCCATCGCCAAAACCTCAGGGAGAAACTCAGCCGTGTAATGGCGTGCCAGCACGCCTAACCGGACGCCATTTCCTGGGCAGGAGGGAGACTGACTCTGACTGCAAGGTCTGCTCACAATACAAGAGGAAGAGAATGGAGGAAGAAGACCAGTTGTTGAAGAAGAAGAAACAGAAGATGGAGAAGGATGAGGAGGAGCCAGAGAGGAAGACAGAAGAAGAGTCAGGGGAGGCAAAGGGAGGACAGTCACATGATTGGGAGAAAAAAGAGGGCGAGCATTTGGAGCAGCCGAGTGGGACATTGTGGAGTAAGACGTCATATTACTGTAAGACCTGCTCAGGAGAGCCCAGTCTGTGTCCCGTGCCCTGTTTTGAACTCTACCACACCAGGCTGATCTACAAAACGCCTGAACACCTGAACTGGAAACAAAGTAAGCCTTCTGAATAACAAAAACACATTGAGATTTTTTTGTGTGTGTATGTGCGTGTGTGTGTGCATGTGTTGGTAAGAGACTTCAGCTATGTTAATGCTATTATAATCAGAGTAACTACAATGATGCACTGATATGATCTGTTGACGACGACTTCTTAAGAGGGCTGAGTGTATCACCTGAGTTTTTCTCTTCACAGCCTCCTGACGTGCTGACAGGAGAAGCTGTCTTCTACCATGACCCCCGGACATAAATGAAATTTCTACAGGTTTAACCCAAAGCCTTATTGACTGCAAAGGCATTATGCCCATCAGTGTACAGTAGTTTCATGAATGTGTATCTGCAAACTGGTAGTGCAGTGAATCTATGTGCGTAATGGGGAGTTTCTGTATTTTTTTACAATTACCAAATTTTCATGGCTGTCTGAGCCCTCTTCCTATAAAGGGTATTTATTTAGTGTGGAGGTTTTATTAAAGGTCTTTAACTGATGGACCAATGGTCATGGCAAGATTGAGATGCTTCCTTAAAGGACAATTCCAGACAAGTTTTACGTTAATCTTGATCGCTATATATTGTACGAGCTTCCACTGAGCTATAACGGTAGTTGTTGGGGCAAGTTTTAGAGTGCCTTTGAGTCAATTACAATGTCTGCAACATGAACAGGGCCCTTACGTGAGAACAATGTGTTTTTAACTCAGACTTTGTTTAAATTCACCTACCCTGTCTGTCCTGACGGTAGCTAGCTTGCCCTGTTAGCTGCAATCTGTGATAAGTGTGTTCAGTACGGCTTCTGTGTTAATGATCCTCCAGCAGTTCCGTGTGTTTTTGTAGCTCATCCATTTTATGTCTGATCGATCTGGTGCTGGTGAATAGGAGGCTTGGCAGTGTTGATTTAAAAACAATCCAGTGAGTGCCCTGTGGTCTGGCTATGTCTACTAGAGAACAGGTCATGCCTTTGCAACGGAAGCTTTGCCCCCTCTCAAAAATAGGTAATTTAGCACTGTAGTGGTTATGATAATATCAGTGACTGTGACTACATGAAAACGGGCCAAATGATGTCTGTGGCTTACACAGAGATAGCGGTAGAGAAGGCTAGCTGTAGTCTCGCGCTGAAGTCCCGGTGTAGCAGGAAAAGGTAAACAATGTGAAGATTGCTCTGAGAAGCAAGGATGCTGCTTTTGGGGTCAAGGGAACTACCACATAAATTGACGAGCCTCCTACTCACCAACAGCAGATCAATCACACACAAAATGAATGAGCTACAAATACACATTATCACAGAAGCCTGATTGAACACACTTATCACGGACGGCAGCTAGCAGCTAACGGGGCAAGTTAGCTGCCGTCTGGATAGAGACATGGTAGGTGAATTTAAAACAATGTTTGAGTTGAAAACCCAATTAATTGTATTTTGTGTCTGTTAAGAGGCACAAAGGCCCTCTAAAACTTGCCCCGGCATCTACCATTTTAACTCTGTGGAAGCTTTTATTCAATTGAAAGTACACACATATTTATAGCGCTCAAGATTAACTTAAAAATCTGAATTCTCCTTTCAGTGCTTCACGTACTTACAACACTGTACTGTAAAAATGTAGTAACATTTATTTTTATCTCAATATGTGTTGCGATACATGAACATGGCATTAAAACGGATCCTAATCATGGTACATTTGTCAAGTGTCTTTAAAAGTATGAGTCTAATAATTCAATCACTTGACTTGTGTTTGCTGTGTTAACGGACTGTGCTGACACTTTATTTCTGGTGGGTTCTTATACAAGAGTATAAGTACAAATCTGTTTTTACCACCACCACATCCCGTTTACCAGCCACTTTACATTACAGGCTGATTATAGCATTACGTCATTAACTGTTTCACTAGCAGTAACGACATCTGTCCTACAGTATGTAACCTGATCCTTACATTTATTAAGGACAATTGTGCCTACCTGCCTGCCCAGATGCAGCCCCTGGAAAAATGTATGGCACTGTAAAGGTTTCTAATGGAGGGGATACAACATTGTTTAGGTCAAAACTATTTCTCATACGTTTTTGAAATTGGCACATTGATGCTAAAATCAAACTCAAAACGTCATGGAGCTGGATTAAAGCAACCATGCTGCTAAATAGACTACTACTTTTTTTGTGGAAATTAACAATTTTCCCTCAGAAGGGCAGTCTGGCCCAATGGATGATTTTAGGTGAAGGTAATTTACTCTCACTGCTAGATTGACAAGGGAGAGTTTACCAAATAGGAGATCAAATGTTCCATTCTTGGTGAACGTTATAAATGAAGGTCTCAGCCTGCTGCCCAACTGGTCACTATAGATGCACCTATCAACTAAAATCTGCAATCAATTGAAGGAATGTCCGAGTGACAAAGACATTCATTCGGATGTTCAGTTATCTTGTTTGTACCGTTACGCTGCATTTTAGTTTTTGTTGTATGTTTAAAAGTAACATTCCTTGCTGTACCACTACTGATGCTGTCGTGTGAACTAAGGTTGACTTCAGTTCATCCAAGTGCTGTCAGAGCTTGGTTGACATTTAAATTGTTTCCAGCCCTGTATTACGTCACTCATAAATACTTAACTGTTTACTTGTTTTGCAACCATACTGTCTGTTGTTTTTGTAACTTCTCCACTGTTAACTGCATGTTTTTGTTTCTTATTTCTAAAACACTGACCAACATGAGATTGTGAAATTATGTTGAATTACATCTTTTTGTTTGTTTTAAAAGAATATTGTCAACACCTAAAAATTATGGTTTTGTTTGATGCAAAAACATGTCAATAAAGTTAAGTTGTGAATACAATTTTGTTTGTGTGTGTTACATTTCTTAGATTTTACCTTCCAAAAACCCAAGTTCATAATGATCCACCAATTTGAATCATAGACACATCAGTCGAAACCGAACTGTTGAGTAGCTTTTACTAAGTCACCGTTGAAACCTTTAATCCTTGAGGAACAAACACTTGCAGTCATTTTAAGATGTGTTCTGTAGTAAGCTGCCTTTATTACAGTTAGACTGTATCCAAGACACAAACTCCAAGACCATAGTTAAGTTAAATTCAATAACCGAGGAACTTCCATACAGCAGTTTGAAGCTGCAGACAGGTGAGGCAACCAGCCAAGCTTCATTTTTACAGATGTGTACCTGAAATTAATAAAATGCAATACGTTAACAAATAATTAAAGATAAAAATAAAAACAAAGTTGTAGAAATGAAGGCGATATTATTCTACAGGTGTCTAATTTAACACTGGCAGGGTAAATGATGGTTAAATGAGCGTGAGAATAGGTTTTTTTTTTTGGTTTTTTAAAATAAGTTCATGTTTTTCTTGAGACAAACTGCTGCCTGCTTTGGGGGAGTAAAGAAATCCATGGAATCTGTAGACATGTCGACAGATCATGATGTAACAATAGTTTTACTTTTCATGTGTTCCTTATAACAGAATATGCCTTAAAAAGTGAACCTGTTGATCCATCTGAATGCATATACATTTACATAGATTCAGATATTAATCAAGTGCTGCAGCTGTCTGGTAAAAAGAAAAATATTTAAATTGTAATTAGTGATTGCTACAACACAAAGGTTCTATGTGTATCATGTTAGCCACACCCATTCATTAGGAGAGCTCAAAGCTCTACATATTTTTATTCATTTTGATAATTATAGATTAACACATAGTGAGTTACACAGCATGGCCTTGATGATGATAATGTACTTTTTCCTGTATATCTTTTCAAAATGTGTTTTGTTAGGACTTTTCAGCAGCAAGAAAGAAAATACACATGTACTGAGATGTCACTTTAGATTTTCCTCTCACCATTTTTTTGTGAGACAGTAGGATGTTTTATGTCTTATCTGTATTTTGTTTCTTTTTCTCCATTTTCAATGAAAATATAAAAAGTTCTTGATTATCTATTTCCTATTTCATTAATATATAACCCATTTCAATATTTTGCCCATCTCTCCTTCTCTCTCTTCTCATTTCCTCCTTCCCCCCTCCCTCTGCTCCGTCTCTGTTTTCAGTTAGTTCCCCTGCAGGAGAGGTGAAGGTGTTGATGGTGCCAGTCCCAGTACCGGTCTTCATTCCAGTGCCTATGAACATGTACACCCAGCACACACCTGTTCCAATGGCCATGCCTGTGCCTGTATGTTCCATAACATTTGTTAATCTATGAATTCAAAATGATTCATGTACATTGTATTGACTATTTGCTGCAGCAAGTCAAATGTTTACTTGTTTCTGCTGTTTGTTACAGATTCCAGTACCTATGGTGGTACCACCACAGAAAAAGGACATGAAAGATGCAGCGGTCCAGTCAGAACCTTTGGCTGTGGAGGAATGTAGACCTGTTTACAGTGCAGGTGAGGGCAGCTTTTGTAGCTTTTATGTGTTTGACTCATATAAAGGTTGATATACAGAATGTCTGCTACATTAATCAATGAAATATCAAAAGCTTAATTACCCAGATTTTACTTCACCTATGTTTATTTTTGTGTCTGTTACAGAACAGAGCAGATCTTACAGTAGAGATATGAAGTCAGAGGTTGTCACTCCCATAACACGTGAAGATCAGGAGACACAAAAAGCAGTACAAGCCAACCTGCCACGTACTGTAAGTTCAGAGAGGAGCCCAGAGTCGACTGTTCCTCAACTTGATACCCAGCTAGAGAGGAGCCCAAAGTCGACTGTTCCTCAACTTGATACCCAGCCAGAGAGGAGCCCAAAGTCAACTGTTCCTCAACTTGATACCCAGCCAGAGAGGAGCCCAAAGTCGACTGTTCCTCAACTTGATACCAAGCCAGAGAGGGGCACAGAGTCGACTGTTCCTCAACTTGATACCAAGCCAGAGAGGGGCACAGAGTCGACTGTTCCTCAACTTATTTCCCAGCCAGAGAGGGCCACAGAGTCGACTGACCCCAAACTTCATACCCAGCCAGAGAAGAGCCCAGAATTGCCTGATACCCAACTTAATACCCAGCCAGAGGGGACCACGAAAACAAGCGACACACCTACCACCAGTGCTGAGCATCAACCACCCTCCTCTCCAATGATGGACTTGGAGACTGACATTCCATCTGGTGAGACATCCTATAACTTAAAGTAAACACCCAAATTAATCTGTTAAAAAAAAAAAAAATGGATAACACGTAGTCGCTACAAAGTTTGTGTTTTAACAGAATCGTTGGATCAGACATCAGCTGCTCCACAGCGAGGAGTGAAGAGACCCAGAGAAGGTTTCTCCGGCCGGAAACGGGTATAAAAACTCAGCAGTTTTTATCTTATCCATTTTATCAGGCTCAGACTTAAAAGCAACTGTACTTACTTACTTTACTTTGTAGCTCTCTAGCTGTAGGAAACCTTTTTAACAAAGAGTGCCTCCCTGTCCTTCGATGTTATGACATTCTTGAATATAACATGTATTTATAGTAGCACTGTCAAACGATTAAAATATTTAATCACAATTAATCGCACATTTGTATCTATTTTAAATGTCTCTTCATTTCTTTTTGTCCCATTATTTTTTCTCATTTTAATGCTCTTATCAACATGAAAAAATGGATCAGCTTTAATAACACATTTAACTGACAGCACTAATTTATAGAACCAGAAAGTTTTCAAATACGCAAAATTTTAGCCTAAAAGTGCATTTTATGCTAGTTGTGAAAACAGCTACAATATCCGACCTTACCCAGTATTCATTGTATTTCCATCCATCCAGGGTCGAAGGCGAACTGTTTCGTCAAACCGCAGTGCAGTGGTAACTCCAGCCCCCTCTACACTGAACCACCTGTATGGAGTTAAAGCCTGGAAGAGCTGGGTCCAACAACGAAACAAGCACCAGAAAGAATGTAAGCTTCGGTTCTCTTTACTATATTCAAGTTTTAAGTTAGAATAGCTCTTCCTCTGATCCTTTGATTGGTTCTGTTTGTTTATCTTTTTATTTCATTCTATACTCGTTGAGTTTCATGTTCTCTTCCCTTGTAGCCAATCCAGTGGCTATTAAAGAAGACATCCTTCAGTGTGACTCTGCTGAGCTCAGCTATGCTCTGTCTTGCTTCATAATAGAAGTGAGACGGCCCAATGGAGAGGCCTACAGCCCAGACAGCATCTTCTACCTCTGTCTAGGGATACAGCAGGTAACGCACACATATTGTGTCACGGGTTTCCATCTTGTCTCTGATAGTGTGTTTCTTATTGGTTCCTTCTTTCCTGTCTCCCTCTCTTCGGAAAGTATCTGTTCATGGAGGGCCGCATAGAAAACATCTTTAATGACCCGTTGTACAGTCAGTTTGCCGCTAAGATCAGTGGGATGCTGCACCTCTGGAAACCTAAACTACTACCTAATGGTATGATTACTTACATCAAGTCCTAATCCTTAAGATTTTCATGAAGTTGTCCGGGCTGTAGCCTTGGGCTGCAGCCTTTGCCTTAACTTGCGCATGTGTTTGGTCCCTTGTCTGTGGGTGTGTGTCTGTTTATGTATGTGTTTGTATGTGTGTTTTTTTGCATCTGTTGTTTTGGATGCGTTCCCAGGTCTCTGCATTGTTTGAAATTGTTTGTCACTGTGTATAATTTCTTATTATTCCATATTCTTTGAATATATAATATATAATCTTTAATTTATATATATATATATATATATTGATTTTCATGAAATCACACCCTAATTTTTTTTTTTTTTAATAGATGTATTTACCATTACCTTTCTATAGAGACGTTTTTGGTTGGTAGTGGTGGAGTCTGCCATTCCAGGGATTAGATTCAGATTACCAACAATTCTAGAGCAGCACTAATCAAATTCGTGATATTAACAGTGTATCATAAGACTACATATACTGCAATGTAATCACCCAACTATACGGTTCCTCTCTGCTCTACAGAGCGTTTTAATGCCTTTCGAGTCATTGTTTAGATTGCATGGACTACAACTTTACCGTTTTGGTTCAGTCTCTCTGCTGTCGTCAGCCTTGTTTATAGAAGCAGCAACAAGAAGCTCTTAGAAGCCCACTGTACGTTACCTGCCTAGGACCAAACAGCAAGGTGCAGCTAGCTGGCGAACACAGTGGATTTAGCTGTTCAGCACCTATGCATGCAATTAAGCAAAAAGCATGGAAGCCCCCTAAACGGGTGGCCAGTTAACACCTATGGGCACCTTGAGTCTCCAATTTACTCAGCTGTCTCCATTCTTCCTCTTTCCTCCTCAAGGTGGTACTGTTTCCCCCCGTATTTTGGAGTCCTATTTATGGGAGTGTAAGCAGCTGGGTGCCTACTCCCCCATAGTGCTGCTCAACACACTGCTCTTTTTCTGCACAAAGAACTTCCGCTTCACCACGCTGGCGCAGCATCAAAGCCTCTCCTTTACCAACTTCACTCGACACTCCAAACCCTGCAGCCGAGCCGGCAAAGTACACTACCTCCGATACCAGAGAAGCAGCAATGCCACACCCCACACAGGTGGGTGTTGTTCAGTAATACATGTATGTCTTTTTAAATTAAAGTTGGAATGATAGTAGTTTGTCCATGCAGCTCTGCTTTTGAGCAGGGGCTTATATTTTTAAACTCACCATATTTAGAACAATATATCTGGTGTCAATAACTTCACTACCAAAGCTGTTAGTATCAGCCTTCATCTGGTATCAGTATGTTTGATATTGTCCTATTTCTAGTCATCAAAACCAGATTCATAAATTTTCCCTAAAAGCATTATGTGTTTGGAATAGACAGTGATGTTACAAATAACTGAATAAGCAGTGAGTAACTGAGTTGTGGTACTTCTTTTTGTTTTTAGAGCGATACAAAAAAAAGCAGGGAGAGGACGAGGGAGACCTAGAGATGTTTGAAAATATTGCCAATCCTCTACATTGTCCCGTCAGACTCTATGAGTTCTACCTCTCCAGATGGTGAGACACAAACACACACACGTATAGGCAGGATACAACTAATACAACTGGACAAACGTTTTGTTTTCTCTGTTTCCTCTTATTCCTAACAGCCCTGAGTCGGTAAAGAGCAGGTCCGACCTGTTTTTTCTGCAGCCTGAACAGTTTGTGCACCCTCAAAGGTCAGACTCAGTCCTCCAACATTAAAGAAACCCAATGTTGAAAGTGTCACTTACACTGTTACCTATTGAAACTAATCCATCTGATAGAAGGGGAAAATGTTACTTTCTCTGCTGTTTGTGAACAACAATGTGCAAAGGTATCGCTTTATACTAAAACTTTAATGAAGACATATTTTTCAAATTTCTTTTCCATTTCTGACCTCAACAGTTCCCACTGGTATACCTTTCAACCGTTAGATGGCGCCACTCTACAAAGCATGCTCACACGCATCCTGGCCGTCAGAGAGGTTCACCAGGAACAAGAAGCAGCCCAACATCAGTCTCCAGCCACCGCTGATAATGACAGTTTACAGTGATATGGAGCTCTGCTTATTCACACCCTGCTTATGATCTTCTCTGCAACAGAAACCTGCGCTGATGCTTAACAGTTCACAGTGAATTGCAGCTGTAGGTACGGCCTTCAGTCATTCAGACAGAGGTTGACAGGTCTTTGAGAAAGGAAGAGCAAAGAAAGACACAATGAAAGGAGCTATTGTCAAAAAGAGACAAACTTAAAGAATGTTACAAAAAAGTGTGGGATCATTGTATTTTAGTAACCTCAGTAGTTCCCCACACAAACGCACAATGAGTTTACAAACATCCAATACTCTAAAATATGACAAGGGGAGTACGTTGTTGTTTTCTTATCGTGTCACACCAGAGTGATATTTATCACATGTGGTTTGTTTACTATCAGTAATGGTCCATGCCAAGCCTGTCAAATGAACTTTTTATTCCAACAAACAGTTCTGCAATACTAAACTGGTATGAGCAGCAAACTGAGAACACTCGGTGCTGATGTGGTTGACAAGAGTTAACATAACTCTTATTATGTAATAACATCTGTTTAAGGGGTTTAAATGAGTATTTACTTGTACAGTATACGTTTTAAAGTTGGATACTGGTTTTTAAAGCAACACTGCGTGTTTTCTATTTGTTTTCAATTTTTCGCCCCTACAGTTTCAGAGTTTAATTCACTTCTACACTGTTGTCATAACATGCTCAGCTGTACATGTGCATATGATATGATTACATAACTTAGAAAAGAAACTTTAATCTTATTAATCACATACAAATTGACTGTACAGTGTAGTTGAATTCAATTAGTGCATTGAACCCATTCTAAGTATTAGGAGGAGTGGACAGTTAAACATCATCAGCATCTGGGAAACAACTTGGAATTCAGTGTCTTGCACCAGGACACTTTGATAGTGGTGACCCACTAACTCTGACTCACACAGCCCATGATCAAAAACAAGCAAGTTGACAACTTTGCTAATATTAATTACTAGGCCAACAGAAAGGGGGCCCGCTCGGGTCTGTTGCCCGCCAGCGTCCCAGTCCTGGCAGCACGGCTAACCGAGCAAAACTAACTAGCTGATGGCAGCTACAGTTAGCAGCCCTTGGCATTAAGCCTTAATTTAGCAACAAATACACTTTCTGTCCATCTGGAAACTCTATAAATCAGAGTCGAGGCCGAGCAGCCGAGGGACATCAGAGGGAAAAACCCCAAAACATTTTATCCATAAAATATGATCCAGTTTCACCAAAATCAGTGGTAGTGCCATGAAGCTTGCAACATTCCCTAAGTCAGTGTAGCATAAAAATGATTTTGGACCTGTTGTTTTAAGGTAAATAGTTGTGCAATGTGGCTTTGATGAATTGCTTTTAAATTTCAACATCTGGAAACAAAGACATCCTGCGCAGGTTTTGTAATTTTATTATTTATACATAGCTGCATAAAACTTTAAAAGAAAAAGAAAAAAGTCACTTAGTTCAGGGGAAGCACTTCCCACAGACATCCAGTGTAGTTTTGATAAATTAAACATTAAATGTAGTTTACCGAACTGCATCACAGTCATCACATTGGCGGTGGATGACATTGACTGGTTGACATCTAGCATTTATTTAAAAAGCTGTATATCAGTGTAACCCTTCTTGTAATAATAGAGGACACTTGCAGTGCCTCTCATCCTTTGTTTTATTATTATTATATAGTTATCTGATATTATGTTGTTCCTGTTTTTAGTCTTTGTTCCCAACCATTTTCCTTTTTCCAATTATTTCTCTCCATTTTTCCCTTACATACCTTCACTTATTCCCTCTGGAGGTGAAGTGGGGGAGTGGCTCATCACAACCCACATCCATTTTACTGCAGTGCATATAATCTACTAGTCTCTATATCATGAAGCTGAGCTTCATTCACAGACCACCAGAATTATGAATAGGAGTGTTACAATTATAGTTACAATAGGACATCTACTCTCTTAACGCGTTACCTGTAAGTATTCCTGTCCCCTTTCCTTGTTCTAGCCCTGCCAACATCTTTACTCCTCTTATTGTTGATATCTTAATTTGCCTTTTCCTAATTTGAGAAATGGATTTGGGAGAACTTGGTTGTGCGGCAGACAGGTCAAAGTACTAGCAATAAATGTGTGTTTTTTAATACTTTCCCTAACCCTTGAGGTATTATAACCAATAGTGTGTATGGTTTGTGGTACTATATGTCTTTTGTTGGCCAATTAAAAACAAGTATTATGACAATGTGCCTGCGATATTTACCATTGTGTCAGCAGTGGTAAATTTGTTCCTATTCATCTATTCAAAATCATAGTTTGTTGCAGATTAGAGCGGCAATAGACTTTTGATTTTTAATGGATTGTAAACTTTAATTCTGAGTTGGCATATAGATAGTCCAGGGGACTCAGGACACAGACAATATGCTCCACAGGGTTGCTGCTCAACCACGTCACACAGCTTGACATGTTGAACGTAACCAAACACATCTGGACATACTGAACATTAATGCCAATACATAATGTCCATTAAACATCCCTGACTATATTCATAATTTAGTGTTTAACTTTCCTTTCATAATTCTCCCTGTTGATCAGAAAAGTAAATATCTAAGTTAGAAAGTTGAGATTTAATGAAAATATTACCATTTGTTGTTTTGTGGACTCCACTACCCACAATACCATGTGATAACACCGTGTGTGTGTTATGTGTTAATTGATACTTTATAGCAGTTATGTTTTTGTCATAAAGGCCAGGGTGCCTTTACTTTTGCCTCAACATTAACCATATTGACAAATGCATTATGCAAACGGAGTTCTCTAAATGTTAGTGAATTATTTTATACATACTGTAACACAATGTCACCGCCGCTGGTGCATAGGAAATATTACTGTTGTAATATTATCACTGCTGACCGAAGCTCCCATGAAGATATTTAAGTAAGAACAGGTCCAAAGAGAGTCAGATGTTTTATTGTCACACACAAAATGCTGTATTTCCATTAGGTATTAAAAATTATTCTTTTCTTTCCTTTCCTTGAATGCAAGGCAAAGCATTTATTACGAAAGCAAGATAAAGTTGAAATGTGATTTGTAGGGTGTAATTGAAGTCTGGGCAATTTTTAAACTGATTCATAAAATGTGCATGGGTCTTTGGTGTGTATGTGTTTGACTGTGTTTCTCGCTTCATGGTAATGTATCAGTTTGGTATATAATCAGGGATAGGGGAAATTGGGCCATAATTATTAGATTTTTTCATTTTTAATATGTTAAAGTCCTGTTCATGTGTGGTCCCCCAGTCTCCCTAATGGGTAGCAGCATCTTAAAAAGTGGTTTCAGAGACGTAGTCTAGCTAAGGACTACATTTCTCATCTGCTGAACACTGCTGATTATGTATTTAATTACAAGAGCTGCAAAAATTGTCAACAAATAAATTAATCAGCAGCTATTTTGATAATCGGTTTGAGTCTTTTTTTTCTTTTCTTTTGTTTTTCTCCCAAAAAATCAAAACTTCTCTGATTCCAGATTGCTAAATGTGAATATTTTCTATTTTCTTCATTCCTCTGTGACGTGTCTTTTAGTTGTGGACAAATCAAGACATTTGAGGACGTCATATTGGTCTTCGGATAACACTGAACGACAGGTAAGGAAACGGAAGAAAGATTTAAAAGATACCTACCTTTCCGTGATCATTTCTGTCTTTATGTAAACTAAGGAAATAGGAACAGGATTTTTGATTCCATAATGAGGTACAGGATGTGTGTTATCTGACTCCTCCATCTGCTGCAGTTAACAGGATGGTTCTACATGATGTCTGCCCATTCTGAATATGTTTTTTTTTTTTTTTTATGTTTGCCGCCGTGTGATAGTATAAAAGGAAATTAATTTGTTTTGCATTAATTCAAGAGACACATACAACTATTTTGGAAGTGTGCAGTTTAATTTGAGTGTCACATATGGATTTTATCTTCTGGGGACATCTGAAAACAGATCAGCAGACTCAAATCGCTCTGCTCCAAATAGTCCTACATCATTATTTCAGTAGATAGGCTACTGCTTTGGAAAAAGTTTTTTTTTCAAACAATTTATGAATGCATCACGAGGCCATAAACACTATTTGATAACACTATTTCTAAAAAGTATGTTTTCAGAATTATCAGTTGTTTCTCTCCCATTGTTCTGGAATTGGGATTGCTTTTTTATTTATTTAAGATATAAAAAGAGCTGTTATGTGTGCAATCTGTGAGCTTGTGTAGTGTTATATGTTTAGCCTTTAATCTGATGAAGTGAGAGTAGGCAAACAAGGACGTTGGATGTTATCAGATCTGTGGCCTCTTCAGCAAGATAACGTCCTTAGATTTGACAGACAGAAAATTTGCATAACAGGCTTCCATCACACATTTTGCATAGAAATAAGGATTGTATCATATGCATATACATGTAAGAGATATAGATATGAAAAATATGGGCCACATCTTGCTGGGAATTTGTTGCATTTATATTCAACTTGCTTGGCATTACTGCTCCCTGCGGAGATTTCACGTTGCTCAGTCTCACAGCCATCTGCCACTTAGATGTTCACCTATGCACTGAATCATCTTATTTTGTGTGACACCATGAGCTTAAGTATCACAGTATTTGGACACGGGATGTTGCCAACAGGAAGGACATTAAGTCTTAATGTAACTGTCCCAGTAGGCAGGTTGAAGCTGAACAGATTTACATCATTGAGCAGGTTTCATTAAGCTTATACATGAGAACACCTGTGTAAAGGCTTTATAATTTGAGTAATGAAAAATCTGTAATAGTTTAGTCAAAGTTATAAGTAAGCCATAAGTAACCACACAGCATAGCACCAATTCATCAGATCTTTATTAAGTCCATCTATACTTTTGATGCCAATAACATCCCAGTACAAACACACTAAGAATAATGTAGCAGTGGCCAGTGTCTGACACTATTTATAGTGCATGGTGTATTTTGTTTTGCTAATTGAATTTACTACATTATTATAAAGAATTACACTCAAAAACCAAACCAAATTAAACCAAATATGTGTGGAATTTAGCCATCAGTGCCATGAACTGGTCAGTGTTACATTCTCTTCTATCACAAATACACATAAAACCTGGAGCATAAAAAGGGCTAACTATTAACAGAGGGTGATCATTGAGTAGACAAATAAGGTCAATTATATATGGATAGAGATTTAAAACCAGGAGTCATATTGTTCTGTGTCATAATGGGTAGTCGGTCGTCTGTGGACTTTGAAATAGGATGAGAAATGTTATTGCCTGGCGCGGCGTTTAGGTGATACCCACCAAACAGAGAAGAAACAGGAGAGGTTAAAAACATTCATATTCCTAATCAGAAAGGAAGAAGTAGTGTGAAAACAGAATGGACAACATTTATGAATCAAGGCTGGAGAATTCCTACAATGAGTTCAATGTTATCAATTGACAACCTTCATTGGAGTTGCTGTGCAATTAAAAAAAAAAATTGTTGTCCAAATGATTGATTTTAAGTCAATTATCCATAATTCCAAACTAACCTAATTCCTAACTGTTGCATAGTGAGAAAAAGGTCATGGTAGATGTTTAGGCCATGTCTTCTTCGCCTTCCTCCTCAAACTCGCCCTCGTCCTCAGCAGTGGCGTCCTGATATTGCTGGTACTCGGACACCAGGTCATTCATGTTGCTCTCAGCCTCAGTGAACTCCATTTCATCCATTCCCTCGCCCGTGTACCTGAAACAATTAAATACTTACTTACATGCATTTTGACAAATTAGCTTAAGTCTATTGCTGAAGTGTTTTGTAATATGACAGATTTGGGGTTATGAAAAGACGTTCATGCATGAAAATGTTAGTGTATGAGCTCTGGGTAAGAACAAGACAGCACAAGTGCAGGGACGTCTCCCAACTGTCCTGACATCGGTCATCTTTTACTCACCAGTGGAGGAAGGCCTTTCGGCGGAACATGGCAGTGAACTGCTCAGAGATGCGCTTGAACAGCTCCTGAATGGCTGTGCTGTTGCCGATAAAGGTGGCAGCCATCTTGAGGCCACGGGGAGGGATGTCGCAGACAGCCGTCTTGACATTGTTGGGGATCCACTCCACAAAGTAGCTGCTGTTTTTGTTCTGCACGTTCAGCATCTGCTCGTCCACCTCCTTCATGGACATGCGGCCCCGGAAGATGGCGGCGACTGTAAGGTAGCGTCCGTGGCGCGGGTCGCAGGCTGCCATCATGTTCTTGGCATCAAACATCTGCTGGGTTAGTTCAGGAACTGTCAATGCCCTGGAAAAAGACAACCAATTCAGTTAGGATTAATTTGAAATACATTTTAAAATACAACATGAAGGTGTGATACAGTCTCTAAAAAGCTAAATCCTGCCTCTTTACCTGTACTGCTGGCTTCCCCGGCTGGTCAGGGGGGCAAAGCCGGGCATGAAGAAGTGCAGCCTGGGGAAGGGCACCATGTTGACGGCCAGTTTCCTCAAATCAGCGTTAAGCTGGCCAGGGAAGCGCAGGCAGGTGGTTACCCCGCTCATGGTAGCTGAGACCAAGTGGTTGAGGTCACCGTAGGTGGGCGTGGTGAGCTTCAGCGTGCGGAAGCAGATGTCATACAAGGCCTCATTATCAATGCAGTAGGTCTCATCTGTGTTCTCGACCAGCTGGTGGACTGAGAGGGTGGCGTTGTATGGCTCCACCACTGTGTCTGACACCTGGAGTGAGAGTGAAGGGAAAGAGGAGACAAAGGGAGGAGGAGGTAACAGCATTGAAGCACAGGGATGCATGTTGAGGAACAAATATTAAATGTTGAAATATTTCAATGTTTTTTTTTTATGAACCTTGGGTGAAGGCACCACGCTGAAAGTGTTCATGATGCGGTCTGGATACTCCTCTCGAATTTTGCTAATGAGTAGCGTGCCCATGCCGGAGCCAGTGCCTCCTCCGAGGGAGTGCGTGAGCTGGAAGCCCTGGAGGCAGTCGCAACTCTCTGCCTCCTTTCTCACCACATCCAGGACCGAGTCCACCAGCTCGGCTCCCTCAGTGTAGTGGCCTTTAGCCCAGTTATTACCTGCTCCACTCTGGCCTGTGTTACATGCAAATACAGACATCTATCACTGCTGTGGTGTCAAAACCTCATGGATGGTGTTCTACATGAAAATTGCAAAGTCTAACACAATTTAGTCACAGTGAGCAGTGCATACACTGAAAGAAACACTGAAACTACTTTACAGATATACGGCTTTAAAGTGAGGGCTGATGCTTAATCACAGTATGGCAATTTGATCAACCCAAGTAGAAAAAACAAACACATAGTTTACATTTAAATTCTCACCAAAGACAAAGTTGTCTGGTCTAAAGATTTGGCCAAAGGGACCAGACCTCACAGAATCCATTGTGCCTGGCTCCAGGTCCACCAGCACTGCACGGGGGACATACTTGCCACCTGGTGATTACAACAAAAGTGGACAAATTACAATTTACACAAAGCTGCTTAACTGCTTGTTTTTCTTCTTTTTTAGTGTGCATTAAACATTTTGCATTTTAAAACGTAAACCAAACAAAGCAAAAGAAAAACTAAAAGAAAGCACAACACCTGTGTGTACAAGTAGTAGTGGTTTCTATTTTTTTTAAATGATGTCATAAACGTGTAATTATTTCCTACTACAATATTTAAACGTTGAATAAACAAAGTTAGTCGCATATAAGACGCCTTCGTATTTGTTTGGGATGATTTCCTTAGCTGGAGGTTTGTTGTTTGTATCATGGAAACGGCGACGGTAACTAGGAGAGTCGAGCAGGGGCCACCGGCATCACTTCTAGTGGCTTCCAGCGGGATAAGGAGGCTCCCCTGCTGGACGGCTACGGAACTAACCAGCCTTCCGCGTGGTATTGAATTACCTCGGCTCTCTTAGAAACTAGCAACCTTATCAAAAACTCTGTAGTTCGGAAACTCAAAGCAAAGTGTTCGTTTACCTGATGCCTCGTTGTAGTAGACGTTGATTCGCTCCAGCTGCAGGTCGCTGTCCCCATGGTATGTCCCGGAGGGGTCGATGCCATGTTCGTCGCTTATCACTTCCCAGAACTAGAATCAGGGGGAAAAGCACAGTTAAATGAACTGGCTAACCAGCATGACTTATCCGTACGAGTCAAAACCCTCGGTGGTAAGGACACAAAGGTTGTGATTATTGTTGTCAACGTTAGGTAAGCTCATTTATCAGCCCGCCAAATCTAATTTAACATTCACGTTCTTTTTCAGTGACTTAAGCCTTAAACAAAAGCTATTCTAACCTTTGCTCCAATTTGATTTCCACACTGGCCTGCCTGAAGGTGCACGATTTCCCTCATTTTGGTGGTAATTAAAAACTTACGAACAACGACCGAAACAGACAAAGTTGTGGCCGGTTGTAGCGCTGTAGCACTCCAGTAACGGACTAACCTGAGAAGGTGGGAGTGTTGCCAACTCCAGCTGGCCGATAAATGCAATTGGACTAGCTAAATGTCGGTTAAAGCGTATCAGACATGTCATTGGTCAAAAAAGTTGGATTCCAGTTTTGATTGGATAGTACTATGGGAGCTCTGTTGTCTTGGTAACACCAAATAGAATCGAATACACAACAGCGTTTCTACTTTCTACCATGGTTTCTATAGACACTGGGGACGCTCCAGACGCCCCTTTGTTTATTCAACATTTAGCTAAATTTCAATAAAAAACAAACAGCACGAGATCTTACAATGGTTTTCATTGTTGACTATATCTCTAATACACGAGCCTCGCTGTTGCTCAAAATAAAAAAGTTAATAATAGATACAAGTGAGGCGATATATGATTATCTGTGGCACACATACCAAGCTTTCACAGAGCCTACTTATCCATTTTCTGTGATGCTGTAATGACAATTTAGTGTGGTTTCATGTTTATTAGGCGCGTACGTATTCTATCTATTAATCCTAAAGTCGCCATGGAAGAAGAGGAAGAGGAATGAATGAGTAATTGTCTTAGCTTTCTTTGCCACAAGAGGGTAGTAGAGAGCGTTATGACATACTCAACTCACCTGACGCAGAGGGGCGTTTCCTCACACAGTTGAGGGATTTTGCTGGTAGATGTCTGTTCACTCTTCAATCTGTTGTGGGGGTTGACATTTAGAAATTAACATCTATGAATAAAATGTAAATAAATCAAATTAATCAAATGTTTTCCTCTTCCATAAATAATGCAGCTTTGATAGACATTCAATGGGTGCATTGCCTATTTATAGGCTATGAGTAGCATAATTAACCAATTCTAATATATGTCTTATAGATCTTTCTCTAAGATAGTTCCTCCAAGATTGTCCGGGGATTAGCCTGGTTACAAATTACAAATTTGACATAACAGTTCATTTCACTGCCTACTTTCAGGCTTTTACCCTTGCACAGTTAATCATATGCAGTGCATCCATCCATATGATGCACATTGCACACATAATTTGGGTGATGTAAATGTAAGATGATTGCAGAAGTGACAACGATCTGTGTTTTTGTTTATTATTTTTAAAGAAATGGCAGAGCAGATTCCAAAAAAACAAGTCCAGTGTGGCAGTGTTTACATTTTTTTGATGTGAATTGAGGGCGCAAAAGCGGTATTGACTCAAGAAAATTGGCAGCCCGTATCGGTCAGCGGCTGGGGCTGATGAGAAAAACCATATCGGTCGATCCCTATTAGATACATATGAAATTCTCCAAGACACTCCAGGCCTCTTTAAGTTTGCTGAGTAAATGTATAGAATTGGCTTTATAAAAAAAACAGAAAGGGATGGAGTGACACATATACCAAGATAGATAGATAGATAGATAGATAGATAGATAGATAGATAGATAGATAGATAGATAGATACTGCATCCAGACGAAAGTATTAGCGCATCCAAGGTAGACAAAACCAGAGGGTTACTATCGAAAAGGGACAGAGCTATATGGGACCCATGTATCAGGTCTTCCCTGAAGCACTAGGTTCACCTGGGCAACAGGTTGGCACAGTGACCAGTGGCAGCATGCTACACCTGTGAACTGTTAGTGACATGATTATGATTTTACATAAAACCGGCCCTCAAATAGTGAACACTTGTATTTGTTTTTGCTGAGCTTGTGTAAGACAGTTGGCTAATTTATTTACCTCTATATGATTCATTTTATAACATATAACTTGTTGCATTGTTGTGTTGATTTATATTGAAAAGAGTAGTAGGTAATCCGCTACACGTTTTATTATAATTAAATCCAATATAATAATATCTGAAAATGTAGATGCAAAGTTACATTACACGGTATTTTATCATAGGGTTTTGTACTGTTGTGGCCATTCACTGAGAATGGGCATCGAATAAGCCGACTGACAATTGACGTCATGTTCCTGCGACTGTTTTTATGCGACATACCATCATGGCTCTGTTTCCAGCTTTTGCAGAAGTAGAGAATAACAAAGTTGAAGATTCGTCCAAAGGTGAGTACTTCTTCACTCAGCTCTCGATTTAATACGGGTTGCTATTCGCTTCGATACTCTGCTGTCATCGTGTTAAGAAGATAACGTTAAATCTGTTGAACTACGAGCTAACGTTAGCTCAACATTAGCTGTCCGCCGTCTGCCTGTCGTTGAACCTAAAAAACCGAACCTGGTTTACATTCCGCTACAGAGTAGCTCCTGAAAGCCAGGAAGATCCCTTCGGACTATTTGTTTGCATTTGGTTTGCCTCGTATATGATGTTGTGATGTAGTAGTAGTAGTAGTAGTAGTAGTAGTAGTAGTAGTAGTAGTAGTGAGGTTGTCACATTCGCAACACTGACCAAGGAATGCAGGCGTTATTGTTATCTTGTGCGTTCGAAACGACATGACCGCCGGGTTGAAAACAACTGCTTCTTGCATTTCTATATGACAAAGTGACCAAAATATAGAAATGAAGCCATGATGATATTTTACACGGCGTGTGTTTCTGTTAAAAATCGAGACACTGTTATCCACATCAAGTTTTTATTGTTGTTTTAAAGGTCCCGTGACATGGTGCTCTTTAGATGCTTTTATATAGACCTCAGTGGTCCCCTACTACCATACCTGAAGTCTCTTTTATATAGACCTTAGTGGTCCCCTAATACCATATCTGAAGTCTCTTTTATATAGACCTTAGTGGTCCCTAATACCGTACCTGAAGTCTCTTTTATATAGACCTTAGTGGTCCCCTAATACCATGTCTGAAGTTTCTTTCTCAAAATCCAGCCTTGGTGCAGCATTCCAGCCACTAGAGCCAGTCCTACAATGAGCTTTCCTTAGTATGTGCCATTTCTGAGTCTGCAGCTTTTGAGGATGGTGAGGAGGGGCAAGGTGGAGGCTGAGGGTGTGGCCTTGACCAACTGCCACTTTTCTTGTTTGAAAGCCTTGAAGTCTCTCTCTCATGGGAGGGCCAAATTCTCTCGGTGGGCAAAGCAGAGAAAGGGGAGGTCTGGAGTCTTGCCTCTCATGAGGCGCAAGATTCCAGATTAGCCCATCTGAGCTGTAATTTTATCAGGCAAAGCAGGATACCCGGGGCTCGGTTCCCACCTATTGTCATTTCCATAGGCAGGGGTAACGCATACTAATGTTAAAAAAAACTCATAAAGTGACATTTTAATGGGACCTTTAATAATATATGGGACATAGATTAATGTAGCATTGAGAAACCTGGTTATTCAGCTGATGATTCTAGTACTATCCAGGTTCCTGATCCTCTGTGACAGTGTAACAAATCTCTACCAACTGAGTTAACTCAGTTTGCTTTCTGGCTTTAGCTTCTCCGCCTTATCTTCAGTAATGCAAGACGTTCAAAATTATCCCCTGCATCATTAGTACATGATGTACTAAACATCACAATCTCTCAATCCTCCTCCTGATCACTTGAATGACACTCTTTTTTTTCATCCACTCCTTACTTTTAGAATTAGACTGGCTGAAAAATAAGAGTTTTCGGACTGGAGAGGCCCTCTCTCTTCACAGTCGTTTTTTTGAGAAGATCAGTGACAGTGAGAGGCTGAACCAGAAGGAATCAAGGTAAAAATCCGAAAAGCTAGTTTCTTTGCAGACACAAAGCTGGGCATTTGACTTTGGACGCTCAAACATTCAACTTTGTGGTAGCGTCTTTTAGATTTCCTCTTAAAACATTTTTATGAGAAACCCTCTGTCAGTGTAGGGCACCATTTTATTGTTTCTTCTATATTGCCTTTTCCCCTTATGTTTTTCTTGTTTCTTTGTTCTTATACTAGCATCTATTCTTCTTCCCTGTGAAGCACACTGTTTAAAAAAAACAACTGTTATTTAGATTGTTATTTCTTGAACATGTTTTAGAAAATTAGTACATCTTTGACTTTACATGAGGCAGGTGTTTAATGGTTTCTTTGCGTCTCTGACTCTCATTAACGTTGAGTTCACCTTATAATCATCAGTGTAAGCAAAGATGTGAGCTCTGCGGAGGAGGAGGAAGAAGAGGGCAATGTACCACCCAAAAAGAAGAAAAAAAAGAGTGAAAAGAAGAGGAAAAAGAAGAAAAAACACAAAAAGAAGAGTGAAAGAAATTCAGACGGCAGTGGGACTGACTCCGAAACCGTTTTCCCCAGTGACCTCAAAAGGGCACAAGTGGCAGACAGGTAATAGACACTTTTACATCGCCCATTCTTAAACTCTTAATCTTATATACAATATCAGTGACTTACTTCTGCTCTGTATTCACGGTTGGTGTGTGTGCATCCATGCAGTCCTCAGCCTGCTCCATTAGCAAGTTGTTTCTCCTGGTTGGATGACCTCCAGTCGCCCACAAAGCAGCCGTTCTGTGTGGACCGTAAAGCAGACCCATCCAACTTGACCTACAAGTCCCTGTACAGAGGAGACGTAGCCAGGTAAGTAACACACACACACACACACACACACACACACACACACACTCTCAATCTGAAAAGCATCGCAAGAAAAAAAACAAGATCCAAATACTCTGGGAAGAGGGTTAGTGTTGGTCTCGCCCCCCGAATTTTGGGAAAGAGACTTCAGATATGCTATTTGGGGACCACTAAGGTCTATATAAAAGCATCCAAAGAGCACCATGTAAAATAATATATAATATATATTTATATTTATATTTATATAATAAACTATATAAAAATACTGTATGTTATACTATACTACTATATATAAAACTATAAAATATAATAACTATATAAAAAATGTTTTGGGTTATAATTTTAAACATGATGTTTAAACTGTGTGTGTGTGTGTGTGTGTGTGTGTGTGTGTGTGTGTGTGTGTGTGTGTGTGTGTGTGTGTGTGTGTGTGTGTGTGTGTGTGTGTGTGTGTGTGTGTGTGTGTGTGTGTGTGTGTGTGTGTGTGTGTGTGTGTGTGTGTGTGTGTGTGTGTGTGTGTGTGTGGAAGGTATAAGAGGAAAGGCAGCTCATCCTTGGGATTGGACTTCCGCAGACAGGGCGTCAGCTGGGAGGAGTCAGAGTCAAATAAGAAACAGAAAGACGGTGACAAGAAGAGAGCAGCAGACAGATACTTCTCTACAGTCAGTCGCAAGCTACTGAGGTCCGAGCCCCCTATTCCTACAGTACCTACGATTCCTGAGTGCGGTGATGCCGCCATCCCTGCCTCCTTCCTCCCGCTGGGTGACAAGGAGAACAAAGGAGCAGAGACCGGTAAGCGAGTTAGCCAGGCGGTGAAGGTGGAAGTCTTTACAATCTCAAAAAGTCAATCAAAGCTGGTGTGGTAATTTAATATAAATGTCAATCCAGGGGACAGGATGAAGACATCATCAGTAAATCCTCTCGGCGTATATGATACGTCAACGTCCCTCTGGCTGCAGGGGAAAGGACAGCAGGAGCAGACAGAACCGCAGAAGCAGGACATACAGACAGGGCAAAGTGCAGCGCTTTTGGCTGGAAGGACTGAAGAGTTTAACAGGCGGCTCAGAGAGCAGCCGGAAGACACGCAGCTATGGATAAAATTCATACGATACCAGGTGTTAACTTTTGTTAATATATAGACTACTGTGTTATTGTGCTTCACTGGCCTAGCCTCGCATCGCCAGAATCACTGTATCTCTACAGCACTGCTTCTTTTAAACAACATCATCTCCTCCCTCACTCTAGGATGAGCTGAGTGCAACAGTGTTTGGAGGCGAGGAGGAACAACAGGGCAGCGCTTCGGCCGAGCACCGTAAGTCCTCCTACAGAGCGGTCCTGGAGAAAAAGCTGAGCATCGCAGAGCGGGCAGTGGCCACCAACCACAGCTGCATAGCCCTACAGCTGGAGAGGCTCAGGATCTGCCAAGAGCTCTGGGAGCCCTCACTTCTGGCTAAGGAATGGAAGAAACTGGTCAGTCTGCAGTCTTTATATATTTCCATAACACTCGGTCCTTTTGTATTTAAACTATAGATAAAATTGGTCGTGCTCTAATTTTGTAGTTGGTTCATTAATTTTCCTTAATTAATTACTTCTATTAACCTGACCTGACCTAACTTGACCAAATGGTTTGTTACACAGAGTCATCCGAGAAGCCGTTATTGGAAACAGGATTTGAAAGAAGGGAGGAACGGTTAACTAGCTAAAGGCCAACTTGTGTTTTGTCTATTTTATTTCAGGTGTTCCTCCACCCAAACAATGCCCTCTTGTGGAAGGAGTATCTGCTGTTTACCCAGAGCTACTTTAGCAACTTCACAGTGTCAAAGGTCAACGCTGCCTATGGGAAGTGTCTAAGCACGCTCAGTGCGGTGCGTGACGGTAGCATGGTCTCTCACCCGGCCCTGCCAGGACTTGAGGAAGATATGTTGGGTAACAGAGATTTTGTTGTTTTGGCAAGCGAAACTAGCCTCTACTTATCCAGTGTTTGTACTCTGAGAAGACTGATTAGTGGATAACAGTTACATATTCACTTCACCAGTATTCAGACTACTGTCCCAAGGAAATCACACATTAGTCATCATGTTCCTATTTGTTTGAATACAAAAACCTTTTGTCTGCATGCTCGGTGCTTTTTAAAAGTTGTTGTTTTTCCTTGTTGTGTTTTCTCTCTGTTTAGATATCTTCACCCAGCAGTGTCATTTCCTACGTCAGTCTGGTCACACAGAGAAGGCGATTTCACTGGTTCAGGCCATGATCGACTTTACTTTCTACAAACCTGACAGCGTGAGAGAACTGTCCACCAAGCAGCAGGTAAACACACACATACATACTAAACCCCAAAAAACTTCCCAGGCTCTAAACCTAGCCCTCACTTTTATCTTTAAAATGTAAATCTAACCCTAATTATAATAAATAATCTTGACTATAATCCCGAATCTTAATTTATAACGACTAACAGGAATAGTCCGACATTGCCGTCTTGGCCCGGTGCAGGGACTTCCTGAAATCTTGTGAACTATGTGAGGTTGCCAGGCAACTTGTCACTTGTACACTTTGTTTTTTGTACGTATTAAACAAACACACCGGCTGTCTTTGTTAGTTGATTGTTATACAAAATATCTACTTGGGAGTAAAGACATTAGAGTAAACACCAGTGCTTCAGCACTGTAAATAAGGAAGGTTTTGTCGCTTTCAGTTAAGTGTGTGCATGTACGTGTGTGCGTGTGCAGGTTGAGTTCTTTGAGCCGTTCTGGGACAGCGGAGAGGAGAGGGTTGGAGAGTTGGGGGCCAGAGGTTGGAAAGCCTGGATGCTTCAACAGGAGCGAGGAGGGTGGCTACAGCCCAGTGCAGGTAAAACACTCAGACTCCTTATAGCAAGTAGTAAGGCAGTCTTTACTTTATTTAGTGTTGATCCTGGAATAATCTTTAGATTGTTTATGGGGCTAAAATCTTTATTTTATTTAAAATCATTTTTAAACAGTGATCTTCTTGGGTGTGTTTGTGTGTCTGCACAGAGGAAGAGGAGGAGGAGGAAGAGGAGGAGGAGGAGGTGAAGGATCGGAGCCAGCCCAGATGGACAGTCTGGCTGGATGTGGAGCTGACTCGTGAAGCAGCTCATTGGCTGCCCTGGAGGCCGGACAAAGCCAAGGGCCAATCGGAAGAGGACTGCGAGGACCCGGACAGACAGGTACTAATTTAATGCTCATGTGTGATATGTTCTGGAAGCAATTTGCATTATAATAAGATTAAAGCCACCATTGTTGGTGTGATCACTTTGTTTGACTTGTTCGTCTCTCTTTTTCTCTCCAACTGTAGGTGTTGTTTGATGACATTGGGCCGTCCCTAATTTATCTGTCTTCACCAGAGCTCCAGCTCCGTCTTCTTCTCCGTTTCTTGTCATTCCTGGGACTCCCTGTAGACTCTGTGCTCTCTGCTGCCCCCTGTCAGCCTGGCCTGCTGCTGGAGAGCCTTTCTCTGCTCACTCAGGGTAAAAATGGCACCGTCAGTCAGAAAAATACAAAATAGCGTATTCTTTTTTCTTTTAACCATAGCAATGAACTTAAATCATATTATTGAGACAAAGCTGTGTCACATCTTAGGTTATGAGCTCACGCGTCCTCTGACCTCCCAGGACCTACCTGAACCCGGGGTTAACTCTGTAGGTCACATGACCACTCTCCAGGGATCAAGGAAGTGGATGGGGCTTGGGAAGCAGGGTGAGAGGTTTGTCACAAATGTGTTTAATATGATCCAGCCTGTCCTTCCCGCCCACCACCGATCCGCCCTGTCACTCAGCAGGATGCAGTACGAGAAACTCAAGGTAAGAGTCTGTTTATCTGACTCAAGTTATATTAAAATTGGAAGAAAAATCATTTAAGTCAACTTAGTTTCAAGTCTAAAAAGGGTCTGATATTTGCACTGATTTACTTGTTTGTATGTGTCTATGTCAGGTTTTGCGTTGCCTGCGTGGCAGCAACAAAAAGCGTGTCCGCTCTCAGGGAAAGAGCAGCAAGCGAATTGCCAAGCAACTGCTCAAAGAACCCGACAACCGCTCCTCGTTGGTGTTGTGGAGGGAGTATGCCCACTTGGAGTGGATGCTGGGCAACCTCGACGAGGCTCGCAAAGTCTTCTCCACGGCAACAGCAATAGGTGGAACCAAAGGGCTGAAAAGCTCCACGCTCTGTGAGCTGTGTCTACTGTGGGCCCAGTTGGAGGTGGAGGACGGGTCAAGCGTGCAAGGGGGAGGACTAACTGATGTCACCGTGTCCCCAGCTGTTTGTGTACTAACCAGGCTAGCAGAAGGAACCTCCTCTTCCTCTCAGCCTCTCTCTCCGGTTTCCATCCTGAAAGCCAGGAAGTCGTACGAACAGGCTCTGACTGCCGGCTTGGCATCTCTGGACCAAAACCCCCGCAAACCTCAGGCCATCAAAACAGGTTCACTTCATCAACAACTTTTGTGTGTTAAATCTGTTGCGGAGGTGCGCACACACACACACACACATATACACACACACACACACATATATATATATATATATATATATATTTTTTTTTTTTTTCTGGGTGGTTTCAGTACAGCAACAAAACTGTTTTTCTGAGTCGAGCTAAAGTATTCCGTTAGTTGTAGGAGTAAACTCCCCAAATAAACGCTGAAGACATTTTGACACTACACAGTAGGAAAAGTCCCGGTGTTAATAACTAAATGGCTGAATTCTATGTAGCGGCTTCGGTCTTAGGGTACTGGTGTTGTGCATGCTAGCTGACTGTTTTTTCTTTTTGGGAAACTTGAATAGAACAGAGCTTTTGTTGATGTTATTAGTAGCACCTGTGCTTTTCCTACTATGACAGGTCTAAATGTCTCCAGCATAAAATGGCTGCCTTACAATTTTGAGCTTATCCTTATCTTATTTCACCAGAACGTGATGAGGACCTGCTAGAAGAGAAGCTGAGGCTGAGAGGCCTAATAGGCTGCTACGCTCTGTTCCAGTACCTCACCATGGGCATCCAAGCAGCTAACTGCGTCTACAGCCAGGCTAGAGAGAGGGTGGAGGAGCTGCACCGCACGCTTACACTTCCCAAGCAGCTTAACAGTAATGAAGTAGCCAACCTTGCTAGCACTGGTGCTAGCCAGACTGCAGAGGGTTCCAGCCATACCAGCAGACGCTATGTTAACGGGCTAGCTTCTGAGTGTGAGGCATTAGCAGTGCAGCAGGCAGCGTTGCTTAGGTACCACAACAGCATCAGTGTTTTTCCACTGGCAACACTAAGACAGACGGTCACCTCTGCCCTCTCTAGCTGGCCCAGCAGCGCCCCACTATGGAGCATATATGTCCAGGTAAGCCAGGGCCTCCCTTTCATTTTTCAATCATGAAAAATCATCAATCATTCAATCTAACAATCAATCAATAAATCATTGCTAAGGAGCTTCTCTAGATGTGTTTTAACCAGCACTTTGCACCTTTTCTATACCAAATCAGTACTTGTGTATTTTGGCATGATGACCCTTATGTTACCTGTGTTTCAGGTTGAAAACCGTTACCATAGTGCTGGCCGGGCGCGTCGCTTTTTTCACTCTGTAACCAGGAACAACAGCAGTTTGGTGCCACGCCTCTTTGCCATTGTTGCTGAACAACAAAGGAAGCAGCTGGTGGACGCTGCTCAGAGGTGAGAGAGAGAGGTAGTGGTGGGTAGTTGCAGGGCTTAAGCACTGTAACAACGTAGAAAGATGTAATCATCCAATGATGCCATGATCATAGTTTTCAAACATGTTTTCTTTCTTTATGTGTGATAAGCAAAGAAAACAATTATTTACAAATACTTTCTAGCCAAATCCCCTTTCCTTATTAATAATTGTGTATATATAAATGTATGGTGTTTTTATAGGTCTTGTTGCCATGATGCTGCCTTGCCCATCCTGCCGGAGAATGGCCTCAGCAACCGTATCCGTGGACTGTTTGAAAACGCCATAGCAACAGAAATGGGTTCTCACTGTCCTTTACTTTGGAGGATGTACATGCACTTTCTGGTGAGAGAGCAACACTGAGCAACCCTCATATGTTTACTGCCCTCGTGAGGACACTGTCTTGACTTGAACTCATTTTCTATCTTTGACCTGTCATGAAAGAAAAAGAAAGATTAGGAACTCATAATCCTTTTAAACAGTTATCAATTTGTACTCTTAACGTATTTAGGGACTTCACTGAAAGGGGCAAATACCAGCTTTCTTTTTTTACAAATAAACTTGTCAGTTAGCTGATAGATGTTAAGGGTAGTTTCAAGAGTTATGTGTATCAAGGATCAACGCAGTAATTAGCATTTAGCATCATCAGGGATAACACTTGAACACAAAAATGTGACTGGAAAAGCCTGGTGTGTCTTTAAGATCACATTTTGTTGTGCATGTCATCCTGCTTGTTATGTGACCTTAGAGTGCTGCCTATTTTCTTATTTTCCAAATATTGACTTGGAGATACAAGTATAAGGCTAACACACACAGGAAGACCAGCCTATACAACGTTACTTTGTGGTAATTTGCACATTTGGATATTAAAATATTGAGTTAGTAAAGTCTTATGCTTAAGCTGTGTGTGCTTCATGTGTTTGTATTTGTAGGTGTCCGAAGGGAAGGGTGATAAAGCCAAAGGGATCTTCTACAAGGCCTTACAGAATATTCCCTGGGCTAAGGTCAGCTACAGACATCAAATTCCTATTTCCTAACAGCAGCTGACCTCTGTCTACTTCATTTTTATAATATACGAGAAATAAATTGTGTGTTTGTGTCTGTGTTCGTTCGTTTGTTCAGGGGTTGTACATGGACGCAGTGCAGCTGTTCCCTGAACATCTGCAGGAGTTTGTAGATCTAATGACAGAGAAAGAACTCCGACTGAGACTGCCTTTAGAAGAACTGGATATACTACTGGAAGACTGAACAAACATCTCATTCAAGAACTTGAGTTTGCTTTACCGGCAACATGCCAATATCGGCACACTTGATGGCTAGAATAGGAGACGCATACTGTACACAAACTCAAATACTTACACACACAGGATTAGAATTAAATTGCAAGGTTGCAGTGATCTAATGGGCAAGGAGCCATCCTTTGTATATAATGTCTACTGCTTTATTTTCCCAGCAAACCACAAAGTTTTATTACCAGACAGTTAATAAAGATATCATTCTCATTCATGTGTTGTGTGCTGTAGAATTGTTTTTGCATAGTTTACAGTGTATGCACACTGAGGTTTATGGCCTGTACTGAGAAAAATGAAAAACATAAGAAAAGACTGTGGAAAAACTTAACACTGCCTCAACATTTAAAAATCCTTATCATTTTTAATCTATGAATACTAAAATGCAAACGTTTCAACTTGTTCATTATGCTTTGGGCACCTCGTGTTAAGAGACTACAAATGAAGATTAGGTTAAATAAAATTTGATCCCTGCACCTCGGTGAAAATGTATCCCACCTTAATACCAAGAATAGAAAAAGATCAGACTGGCACTAGAGTCAAGTTCTGAAAGTTGTCACTTTTCACGTGGTGTTCCATCTTTCAGTTATTTTGTATATTAAATGTCACCATGTGAACAGTGCTAATGTAAAATCTGTCACCGAATTTAGGCCTGAATATGCCTTGTTTCTGTTTTTGTTAATTTAAATAAAATTCTCATTTTAAAAATTACATTTTAAACATAGGGACTTAAGTCTCATTTTAAGCCTATAGGCTATGTCCGCGGTACTTTTTATTCATTCACTCCCTCAAATGAAATAACCTGAAAGTTTTTAGGCCTACCTGCCCTGTTCGTATTTAACTAATACAACAGACCACAGCAGCAGTGGAGTCGCTCCCTCTTGCCATCGTTGCCGCGCCGTGGTTTGACGCATTGCAGATTCGCCCTGGCGAATCAGCGGCCTCTGCACAGTGTGCAGAATATTGCGGGTCTGCTTCGTCCAATCAGAATCCGCCTCTCAAAACCGCAACTTCCCCAGTGCCACGAATATATCCTTCCGCCTGCATAAAACTCTGTCTAACACAAACTAGTCCGTCACTTTCCACAGATAAAAAACTAAACGGAAATAGATACGAGGAAACATCTCACATTTTTCTTTCAAGCCAAACAACCACTATTATGAACTACTCAATTATTTTAATAAAGTTATAATTATCTTTTTTTCCCCAGACAGATGTATCCTCATGATAAACCACTGCTTTTCACTAGGCTATGTTTAGGAAAATAAAACAGATCCTATTACAGTGTTATGTGAAATGGGTCAAAGGAAAGTGAAGTTTTTGTCTGAATATATTTTTTTATTTGTAATGATGATGCTGCACTAACATTTTAATTTAGGCATAATGTCAACGCATACAGGTACATGAAGACACCTGTTACAGTTAATCCGGTTTCAACGCTAATGTGTGTCTATGTGGCAACCAATGGCTGAAGAGACCTCAGCAGCACATTTAATGATTGGTGCCAGGTAGTGTGTTTTATGACTGCATATATAAAATAATAGAAAAATGGGATTTATTTCAATTTGTATTACAATACTAATGTTTACATCAGTTGATTCCTCTAAATCTCTAATTACGCAGCACCAAGGCAACTGCCGTGGGGCCCCAGGGTCACTTTATGTCATGTGAGCAAAATTGTTAGGGGATATGCACCAACAATATCAAGTAAAGCAGGTCCTGCATTATTGGCTATTTTTTATTATTAGCTATTTTTACCACTTTTTGTAGAAGGATCTTGTTTTAAGAGCTTTGTTTTGTTGTGCGTATAATAGAGTAGCCTAGGCAACATACACATTGCACAGGGGGTGTTAGGGGTCAGTAGCTGATGGTCAGTACATTTTGTCCAATGGTTAATCCAGTGTTATACAGCATGCAAACCCCTTCACACGGTTCACACCGCTTCTCTTTCTAAATGATGACTAGTTTTTAACAAACCCGGATACCCCCCTTGGAAGAATTTGCTACTCCACGCTTAATCAACAGAGCAAAAGACATAATTAAAGATACCTCTTCCCTGGTCACGCACTCTTTAAACTGTTACCACCATGGCAGACGCTTCAGAGCTGCCTAAAAACTCGGACCATCAGGCTCAGACACAGTTTTCCCCAAAGCCATGAGCACACTAAACAAACAAATAAAGTAATTACTTCCAACTAAATCTAAACCTAAATACACTAAGCTCTTGCTGAACTTTAAATATTTTTATATGTATCTATTTTTTTCATTTGTATCCTGCTGAATGTCCTTTGTCTCTTATGTTTATGTTTTTTTATGTTGGAATGCATCACCTGAGTGTCACATCTAATTTCTATGTGTTCCTATGCAATGACAATAAAGGCTTTCTATTCTATTTCTATAAATTAAGAGTAACTTCCCTGTATGAAACAACCAAAAACACGGGTACGAGGACAGCAGCAGTGCGCACGTGTGCATGCACGTTCACGTTTTAAGAAACGGAGGAAAAGCGAACACGCTTCACTGATTGAGCGACTTTCCCCACAGTGCGGAGGAATACAGTGAGCCGTTACAGCAGTGGTTCGTCCTGCTTGCCCGCCTCCAGCCAGCCAGCCTTTTTGCTCAGTAGCAACCTTCCATTTCCTCTCTCCCTGTAGCGTTAGCAGGCCAACCTTCCTTAACTCAGACATGGTGAGTATTTTGTCAATCATAGTTTGTGATATGTTCGAATTGAAATTGGGTTGATTTGACTGAATGCCAATCAGGGTTTTTTAGGGCTCCTCGCGGATAGTCGTTTTGTTGAAATATCCCGCAGCCTCCATTGCAGAGAGCGCGAGTAAAATTGTCTTGTACAGTTGGCTAGCTAACTATGCTAGCTGGTAACACTGTCGCCGCTAGAAATTTGCATATCACATCATCGTTGCTTAAATTGCGATTACAATTATAACGGTAGTTGATGTGATCACACGATGAAGCGTGAACTAGCTAGTTACTTGTTACAGGTGGCTGCTTATTAGCAGCAGCTGCCACGGTTCGGTTGGCTGCCGATGTTAGCATCACAGCTAACGTTACACCCACCCAATGAGGCAGCTGTCTGTCAAACCGGCATTTCCGCGTCGGGGTGGTAACGTGAGTTAGTTTCCGCCATTAGAAATAACAAATGAAAAATAAATTCAATTGTATTTCTATGGTTTCCGCAGTTGCTCTCTCTTTAATGCCATTGTTGCACCGAAAGCTGTAACCAATTAGATTAGACATACGAACCGAAACGAGACTGATGGGTGGTGTTGCTAGTGGGGTAACACACAGATCTACTCTTAAAACCTGCTAAGTGGTTTCTGCTTAAATAGCTTATAAATATTGTAACCCGTCTAATATAATTCATATAGGTTCACATTATGGACAGTTATCAAACTACCTGTTACCGTTGTAAAAACTGCGCTGGTTTAAGCTGAGAGTCCTTGTTAGGTCACAGAATACCAGATCTGTTTGTCACTGCTAAACCTGTAATTTGAATACCATAATTAATTGATTGTTTGGGTGCTGATTGATTTAAGAAGAAACGTGTCAAAGTCTGGTATATCCTAATTACTGTAGGTGAGCTTTGGAATGAAGACATTCCTACAAACAAAGACATGTACCTCATTACTACTTGTTTTACAGAACTCTCTCCATAACTGTAAAATCTGGTTTGTTTGTTAATAAACAGTGGCAGCTTCTTAGTTAGTGTCCAGGGAACAGTCGCAAGGGAGTGGTATGAAATGCAGTCATGTGGGAAAATTTGATACTATGACATGGTGGACCTTTTCTCTAGGCTGTAAACCTTGTGTGATGCAATCTGCCGAATAATCCGTTGGCTCCTTTGCTTTTTTCTTACACAATAAAAGCTCCGTACTTAAGTTAACTCCCATCAGTTATGTAAAGAAATGCTGCAGCAATATATCAAATTCATCTTTTTGTGGATTATTTTCCAGATCTCATTGTGATATGAATTTTGGTTGGTTCTGGTCTGACACATCTTCTTTATAGTACGTGTGTGTGTGTGTGTGTGTGTGTGTGTGTGTGTGTGTGTGTGTGTGTGTGTGTGTGTGTGTGTGTGTGTGTGTGTGTGTGTGTGTGTGTGTGTGTGTGTGTGTGTGTGTGTGTGTGTGTGTGTGTGTGTGTGTGTGTGTGTGTGTGTGTGTGTGTGTGTGTGTGTGTGTGTGTGTGTGTGTGTGTGTGTGTGTGTGTGTGTGTGTGTGTGTGTCAGCAGCTCATTAACTACAGATAAGTGTTATAAACTGTATCACAGGTGGGAGATATTTGCCAATCATAGTGCTATAATAAAAAAACTAACCGACCCCTCCTTTTTTTAGAAGACCTGGGTCTAAAACCAGTAGACTGCATTTTTTAAACCAGTACAGTGATTTGTCTCTTGAGTTGTATGGTAAGTGGTCTCAGCACTGACATGACATTTGCTGTTAAAGATAACATTAATTGTAGCATATAACCTTGGGTTATTTCAGCTAAACTCAGATTATCGTACAAATCCAATTGTTTGGTAATTGATTTCAAAGTAGTCTGACAGGTTTTTTCAAGGAGTTAAAATACTAGGATGAGCTGTGTTGAACTAACATTTCATTTGAATTTTCTGTTAGATTTTAAAAGAATTTCAAATACCCCTTACAGACTATTTTAGTGTTAATTTCTGTAGCTACCTGTTGGATTAGTTACCAAAGGTTCATGGTTTGTTTGTTGTTGCTATTGCTACATTGATAAAGTTTGATACAGGAAATAGTTTTAAGTGGGATTGAGACATCTCTGTTGCTATTGTCCTGGTTTCTTTCTATTTGTAGGTCTTGTTTAAGCCAGAAAGACTTGTCGGGTCAGTCTTACTCTGGTTGGAGTGTGAATCAAATGTGGTCATGATTAGCCCACTGGAAGTTGGAATGTACTTGAAACAAAATATATTAGTAGTCAGCTTTGATCACTGGGTGTATTGTAGATGTAACGGTAAACTGTGATTAAAAAATGTTGGCGATAACAATTAACCGTTTTCATGTAAAATATCATTATCACGGTGGATTGCCACAGTGTGGAAACCGTGTGTTTAATCATTCCCAGCTTCATCCGAGACTCCTGAAGTTGCCACGCGGACTCACTGCGTAGCCTACATGTTTCTTGAAGTTGGAATTGTGGCAGGAGGAGAGGACAGTGCTGAGGACAAGTCTGAAGCATGGGCATATTTTGGTTATTATAAGAATGCCAAAGGAGAGTTGATTGAAGATAGCTGTCCTGTCTTCAGAGCGTGCAGGAGACAAGTTGCTGCTAAAGGCATTGAACATACTTTTAAAAATACCGGTATAATACCGAAAACCGTGATCATTTTGGTCACTATAGCCGTGAGGTAAACTTCATATCGTTAAATCCCTAAATAGGTCATTGCTTCTTTTTCTCCAAAGAAATATTTTCTTATAAAAATGACCACATAAGAGCTCTTGATGCTAATCACAGATTGAGTTTCAGTAACCGTAGTATAATCCGTAAATTACACTAAAACCCTAATTACATTTTCTGCCCATGGATGCTGTTAAAGTAAATCATACGACCTACATACTGAACTCACACACCATCTAACAGGAACACGGTCTTTATTGCTAGGCATTGCGGGGCCTTTCGAATTTTGCCTGAGAACAAGAGGGGTTAGCAGCTTGTTAACCAGCGTTGGAGCGTGCACACACATGAACACAAACACATCTTCTGTCATTATCAGCAGCCAAATTCTTAAAGCCTACTATTTATTAATTGTAGATGAAAGATTTCAGTTTATGTTCACTTTCCTCCCTCTCATTCTCTCTGTTCTTAAGGTCAGACAAATACAGAATATAGTTAGGAACATATATCAATATTTAGAGTATTGATTATGATAATTACTTTTGTGCTTTGAGTTCTAAATCCTTCCAGACAGTTTCTTATCATTCAATGTTAAAACATACTACTGTCTGGGGAAAAAAACTTTCAAATATCAAAACGTTCTGTCTTTTATTTATAGTTTTAATATAACAGCATAAAAGGCATTGTAATTGGGTTGCTGATATTTCTACATTTAAAAAAAGCCTAGTTACTAGCAACAAAAAACAGTTCATGAATCTAATGGGTCCTTATGAACACACTTATGACTTGTGGTTAGAAATGTGAAGATTACAAGCAATGGAATGGTGATTTCATTGAGTGTTGTGTTGGCAGCATCATCTTGTAGAGGACACACTTTCTCATTTGAACACATGTTATAATACATTTATGGATATTCCTATAAGTGTTATTGGTGCCATTGTGGATTTAATTTTGGAAGGATGGCAGTTTTCCATTTTTGGCTCATTTACTTCATCAAACCTTAACACAGGACTCATGGTGAACTCCTGGGTGTATTACTCAGAATCTGTAACTCTGTGCATAGGGGCTCATGTCACGGGGGCCGTTTGGTTTGACCCATAATGCCGTCTAGGAGGTCAGCAGCCACCTGATCCATCCTAGGAGCCGCAACTGTAGCAGTGAGATGACAGGCCACAGTTTAACACATGCGCGCCCCCCCCCCCCCCCCCCCCCCCCCCCCCCCCCCCCCATTCTCTTTCTCTGTCACAGTGTTGACGGCTTTCCTTCTTTTGAACCACTGCAGGAGGTGGACACTTCATCTGTGCATCTATCTTTACTGTACATCTGTTGGAGAGATGGAAAGAAAACTAAGCTTTAACTGTCACGACCAGGCTTACAAACACACACTCATACTCGTACACACACTGACATGGAGGGACAGGGAGT
Source organism: Etheostoma cragini (assembly GCF_013103735.1). Taxonomy (NCBI): domain Eukaryota; kingdom Metazoa; phylum Chordata; class Actinopteri; order Perciformes; family Percidae; genus Etheostoma; species Etheostoma cragini. Next base: position 20,087,207 of record NC_048426.1, on the reverse strand, counting down.
GGTGTTCTTCATTGCCTCACCCAGTAGGAGTCAGGTGCAGCCAGGGAAGGACAGCGTCTGGTCACGTTCACTCACAATGCTTCAAGACATAAGGACCGAAAGAAAGATCAACAGTTAGGCATGCAGGCAGCATTATTGAAAGACAGACTGATGGATAAGTAACCAGAAAACAAACAAACAGAAGGACTGACTTTTCCATCAGCTCTTGATCCAGCTCATTGAAGAGAGAGGTGAGTGCCAGTCCACTGGCCTTTGCCACTTCAGGGGGATTGTGAAAACTTCTGTCATCCAGACATCCACTCACACTGGATGGATTGAAAGACAAGTCCTGATTATCCAGTTGTCTGATCGCCATTCATGTGTCTATCTACCTATCCACTAGGACAAAAATTGTAACCCGTTTTGCCATCTACTTAAATCCAAAATTATCATTTCCAGTACAGTTATGTAACTATAGAGATGGCAACATCTGCTGTCCACCATTCCTTCTGTCCATCCGTTTTTACAAATCAGGAGAAACTGATAGATGTCTGGCCATCATTTTTTTCATCCACCTATTCCTTCCATCCAAAGGCATCATTTCTGCCCTTCATGCCATCATTTCGTCATCATGCAGCCTAAGAAAGTTGCTCTGTACCCAGCAGAGGATGAGCTGGTGAGCCTGTCCACTGTCTATGACCTCTTGGACGAACAACAGCATTACTACAAGGAGCTCATCCAGCAGCAGGAGAGGAACTACAGAGCCTTCCTACAAATGTTGATGGACTCGTCATCTAGCCGCATGGACAGCCTGGTTAGGGAGATGCAAGATCTGAGAAACTGTCTGCAGAGAAGCAAGGCTGAGCTGGCTGAGGTTAAAAAACAGGGTGTCCAGAACAGCAAACGGACGGAGTGTCTGGCTGAAGGCCTGGTGATGGTGCGAGGGGCGCTGGATGGCCTCAATGTCAAATCAGGAGTAATTGGTGGAGGTGCAGGAGGAAGAGGTGTGGATCTGATGCAAAGCAGAGGAGGTGGTGGGTTAAGGCTGGATGGAAGAAGAGGTGGAGAGGCAAAAAAACCTGCACCAAAAGCAGCGAAGCTGGTGGCTGACCTTACAGATATCCACTTTGATGACATAAAGGTTGTACACGGATGCACAATCGGCGTGAAATCAATGGGTTAGCTAGAGCTTTTAGCATTGCTTAATGGTTATATTGTTTAATGTATGCCTTGTGCATAGCCATAAACTTGTGTCCCTGTTTTGAGATAGCAATACTGGTTGTTTGGTGCAACTAGATGTTGTGTGCTCAGGCAACCAGTCCCAAAAGTAAAAAAATAAGTAGCTTACAGTCTGGATGGTATGGGTTTGGGATCGAGTGCTTCTTTGTGTCTGGTTATGGTCGTAGCACGTTACTCATGGCACAAGATTATTTTAAAAGGAGTGTCCTTTAGACCAATACTGTTTTTTCAAGGCTGGTACAGATTATGAGTAGTTAATATAACTGATATTTGGAACCAATATGGATTTACAGTGAAAACGAAAATCTTTAAATCAAAATTTAAGATTTTGGAATGTTACACTCAACACAAAACTTTAATGATTTAAGCCATTACTAATAAATTCAGAACAATATAATACCAGTAAAGATAGTGTTGTGGGTGGGACATTAAGTCGGACTCAGTGGTGAGTGAAACTGTAGCAGAGGGACAGACAGAGCTCTAGTGAAGTCAAAGTAGCACACTTTTTAATCTATCGGTTCTCAGGCAAATAAAACACAGAAACAAATAATCTGAAAACTGCTAAAAAAACGGGCCCGGCCTACACATTGACGTGTGATTGTTGCACAAGCGTGATGGCTGTGACTGAGTGGCTATGTGCTAGGAAGAAGGGTTTTTAACATCTGGGAAGTAAATTATTAATACATCATTGGTCTAGGAAATAAGTTTATTAAACGGGTTACTATTTGCATCCTGACCTTTACCTGTAAGATTCAGCTATTTTTGTGTTTTTAAAAGTGTCAAATTTCTTTTCCCCTTTTTCTACTCCTGTCTTCCTTCTGTTTTTTGTTTTTGTTTTTTTAGGCTGACCAACTAACAGAAGAGCAGATTGCAGGTATGTTGACAACATAAAAAGACTGCATTATCATCTCCAGCAACAAACGCATTCTCTGCATAGGTTCATGCATTATCACACGGAATATAAGTTTTGTTACTAAACATCTTTCATCCTTTCCTCCACCTTTTGGTTTCTTTTTTTTTTTTTTTTTTCTCTTGTGTCTGTCCAGAGTTCAAGGAGGCCTTCTCCCTGTTTGATAAGGACGGAGATGGCACCATCACCACTAAGGAGCTGGGCACTGTCATGAGGTCACTGGGTCAAAACCCAACTGAGGCTGAACTCCAGGATATGATCAATGAGGTGGATGCAGATGGTATGCTGATTCCACCTCAAGATGGGGAAGGATTTTGTTAAACTGGCTAATATAGACCCTTTTTAACTATATGACAGGTTGTAATCATAACTTACAGGTTCTTCTGATTTCTTTTCTGTTCAGGCAACGGAACAATTGACTTCCCTGAGTTTCTGACGATGATGGCAAGAAAGATGAAGGACACTGATAGTGAGGAGGAGATTAGGGAGGCATTCAGGGTCTTTGATAAGGTAAGATGTGTTTGTGTATGCATAATTTGTTTAGCAGTAATACACAAATGTCCCTAAACTCAAGCTGACAACTAAGAAGGAGCTTACCTCTGTTTGGCCTGACATTTAGGGGTATTTAGAGAATGGGTGTTCCGCTGTGAGGAAAAGGGATAGCCAAGGTAATGTATAGTTAGTTAAAAGAACCAATAAAACAAGCTTGAGCTCCTCAAGACATGGTGGCTTTATCTGTTGTCAATACTGCCGGTAGAGTGAATGGCGGTACCCCTGAAAAACATCGGCTTAACCCTTAACAGTGTTTCCATTCCAACTCAATGTGAGAGTCTTTACTGAGATTTGCTGTCATTTAGAGCTAAAATCATCTATTGACCTATTCCACAAATAGTTCAGAAAGCTCTGTCAATAAAGTAAAAAAATATATGTGTAGACATTGCAGAAAATGCTGTTTAGGCTGAAAGACGTGCATGCAGGCTGAAACTCAACTGTGCGATTTTTGTCGGGATTAAGCTAAAGAAGGAAGTTCAGCTAGCGACAAGGCTAATGAGCTATTAACATTGTAGCGTTAACGTTAATGTGTCCACTTCAGCTTAATGTACTGTCCCTCATTTGTGCAAAGATGAAGTGATGAGCAACTTAAGTTTTCTTTTTTTTTTTTTCTTTCTTCATCTCTCTTCATAAACTCTTGAATGTAGAATAGAAGAGAGTCGATGAGGATAATTACACAGTGAATATTTCCATTTGGGGTTGTAATCAACCAAAGAAAATCTTGGTCGACTAAAGTCCTGAAATTTCGACTAAAAATGGACTGGGGGGGTGCGCGGAGGGACGGGAAAAAACGTAAGATTAATTAACCGTACTGTCCCGCAGTACTTGTCCATGCAGGCTAATTGCGGTATATTAAATAGTTTTTGACCTAATTTTGCACTGAAATGCCACTCGTCTGTCGGCTCTGACAGCGCTGCATCGGCGCTCGGTGCATGTCCTCGCACGGAGCGGCTGAACATCGAAGCTTGGCTTCGCGGCTGAGACACAAATAAACTATCAATTTAAAGCTTTTACTCTTAAACACAAAAGGCACGTCCACTTTAAAATATACTGTATGTTTTAAACATATCTGTGGTCAAGCTCAGTGCCTCGCTGTGTTGTATTAACTTTAAAACTTTGAGTCGCTTTGAGTCCCTCACATTTTGTGTGATGGTGTGCTGGCGCTGTATATTAACAAGTTCTTAAAACCTCAGCCCTCCACAACAGCAATGGGCCTCATATCTTGAGCAATAAAGTTGACAATTCCTTCCGTGATATTATAATTTTTGCATTTGGATGATAGAGGCTTAACATCCAGCGGGGTCTGGTGAGCGCTACAGTCGTTGCGGGAGGGTGCGCCGGTAGTTATAAAACAATTATTGGACTATGAAATATGCAAATTCTTATATGTTCATATAACCTACTCCAAACAGACAGGGCAACCTAACGCAGAAAAGTTAGCTTACCGTTGTTAGGTGACATGCCATGTTTGTAGTCGAGCTGCGATATGCAAACTGTTACTTGCAAAACTTTGCATTCGACTTTTTCCGTTATCTATTTTTTTAAATTGCTGCCACTAACCACTAAACCAAGGCTTTCTTGTTCTATCTTCAATCTGTCCCCAGTGGGTCGGGCTAATCCAAAGAAGAGAAAACAAGGGGGGTGTTCTGAAGACAGACTGTTACCTGTAAAACAGGGATTCTCTGAAAACACCCCCATTAGCAATAAGTGCTTTCCACCCATAGACCGTAACGGTCCATGCTTCCACCTGATGAAATAACACGGCAAAAAATCGACCAATCAGAATTTTGGTCGAGCCAGAACGTATCGACCAATAAATCGACCAGTTGACCGGGAGATTAGTCCTATTTTCATTCTATTCATATCACATAATATCTGTTCTTTTGTTACTTCCTTGAGCAAAAGTAAAAAAAAACAAAAAAAAATGTGGTGATGATGTCATTGCCGCGGTAGGGCCACTTAACTGAAAGTGTATTCATCAAAAGCTGCGACTGACTGTATACTGTATGTGTGTTGGATAGGATGGCAACGGTTACATTAGCGCAGCAGAGCTGCGTCATGTGATGACTAACCTGGGGGAGAAGCTGACCGATGAGGAAGTAGATGAGATGATCAGAGAAGCAGACATCGATGGAGACGGACAGGTCAACTATGAAGGTACAAGAGATCAAAGTCTTGAAATTTATCCACACTAATACAGTTTATTTGCATGCATAAAGGAAAGCTTAGCTATGCGCGCGCGCACACATACATACACACACACACACACACACACACACACACACGTCCTTTCCTCAGGCATTAGTATTATGATTAAGTACGTTTTATGGAACAAGGCTAAATAATTAAACTGACATGCTTATGAGACAAAAGCTGTGTAATCACTTTGTGTATCCAGTTGCTGTGTTTTTTGTTTTTTAAAGTCTGCTCATTTTTTTCAACTGTGTACACAATTTAATTACTACTCCTGATGAGTTTTGTTTGTTTCCCCCCCCACAGAATTTGTTCAGATGATGACCGCCAAATGAACTGGGCTCACAATGTTTCACTTACCTCTTATTGCAAAAATCTACATTTACTCATACTGTTATGTATAGACAACTTAAACTGAAATGTTGGAAAAATGAAAATCTGTTCATATAAACAAGCTCAAAAAAGGTAAAAAGACAATACGGAAAATTCTAAATGAATCTGCATGTACTGGCTTGTATTCCCCGCCCCCAGCGCTGAGTTGCCCAATCAGATCTCTACATGTTAGACAAGCATCCTCTCTGCATCTGGCTGATTGGGCCACTGCTCCTCTGCTTCCTGGTTCCATCTGCCTGATGTTCATATGGGCTGTTCAATCGCCTTTCTTCTATGACTTCCTGTTTTGTTTATCTTTTCTGTTCTTCATGCATGCAGCTTTAGATGGGTTACTGTTGAGAGCCCAATGGCAGTCTGTTTGGGGTTAGTTAAAAGATGGATGGCAGTGAGTGAAGCAGCAGAACCTTTGCCGTTTGCTTCCCTTAATGAAGTCAGTGACAATAGATATTTTTAAGAATTTTTTTAAAATGAAATAAATAGGAACTCATTTTAGATTCAGTGTTTCTGGCATGTCAGGATAATCACTTTATCCTTTTGTGTGTTTACCTTTTTTGAGGGTAAAGCTTGGGTGGGGCAAAGACTCAAGCCCCTTGGGTGTTGGATGTGTATCAGACTATTAGAGGGGTTGGGTGGGCTTCAAAGGTGATGACATACAAGAGGGACTTTGAGGCAATATCGGTATCATTAATATGTTTTGAGTTGGAGATTTACAAACAATGAATCTGTAGTTATCACTGAAGCATGCTTATGTACAGTATATTGCCTCAAAGGTTGCATGTGTTTCATGATTCTCCGGGGGCTTTAATTTCAGTAGTGGGGACAGGGTCAGGGCTTTGCAGCATTTCTATCTTGTTTGTGTGCGAGTTTGTGTGTGCGTGTGTCTGTGGGTGCGGCGAGGCCCGACCCAGTCCAACTGTTCGGTCCAGTTCAGTTGATCTGCATTCCAAGTTGTACAAGCTAGTCTTTACATTTTGTTTTTCCAATAAAATACCATGAACTAACATCTCGTATTGGGGCCCTGTGCGTTTTGTTTCTTAAAAATCAGCCGACTTGTGTTTTCTCTCAGTGAAAGCAGATTCTGTGGGGGAAGTGCTGCTTTTAAATGACTCATCTGTGCTACTTATTTCATGAAATCTATTTCTGAGAGTATAAGACATAGACACTGAAGACCTTTTTAGGAGGGGAATCATCAGCTTTTACATTCCCAAGTCTAAATGAGCAGTTATCAGACTAGCAAAGAGTTAGTCTGGTTTTCAACAAACATGAGATGAGAACTGAAAAATAATACAAAACGTTGCAACTAGTCTCAGTCTTTTATCAAATAAATATTTGCATAGTAGCTAGGCTGTTATTTAAAGGAACGGTGGGAAATGGGAGCCAGGAACTAAGGGTCAGGAATAAAGTGATTCTGAGGTAGCCCTCTCTGCCTATTAACACGACCCCATGGTGACTTTAATTATCTTCCCTTGTTGATAAAGCTATTAGAAAAAAGCACTATCATAGGAACAGGTAAACAAACCCAATGTCCTGTTAATATAACAAGGAAAAGTTGCAATAAAGGAATTTCAAAATAGACTACTCAAAAGACTATGTTGACTAACATGTACACACCAGTGAAGGTTATGGACACTGTGTCCTCACTCGTTTTATAGTATAGTTTGTGTATGAAGGGGTGTCACAAGGACTTAAGATCGTCCAAGAATGTCTGTCTGCAGATGAGTCTGTTGCTAGGCAACAGAGCCTGGCATGGGGTGGGTGGAAGTGAAGGAGAGGGAGCAGAAAACCGTGGGAGTTAGAGAAGAGAGCGAGTGGGGGGGGGTGTATGAGGAGGTTGAAAGACAATAATAGAAACCCAAGGCTTGAGGGATAAAACAGACTGATAGAGGATCTTAAAACCCATAAAAGCTCTCTTTTTCATCTGGGTCAAAAGCTGATGTTCTGGCTTTAACAGATGAATCCAGTGGAGGTTTTAGGGTGTATGAAAACAAAGTTTTCTTTCTGTGCTTAATTACTAGGGTGCTATGTCAATTAGCAGTGTACTTCATGTTTCTTCTACTGGTACTTGCACTGATGCTACTTCCTAGCGTATACGTACATTACGAAATCAAGCTGAGGATTCCGATTATGGCATTTGCGGGAGGCAGACAGATGGGGAAGTAAAGGTGTTACATTTATCTATGTAACACATACAGTTAGCTCAAGTTATGTAACTGTCTGAAGTGTATTAATAAATCTTGCTGATCACCGCCACTCTGATGTTATTAACAGAGTCTCTAATCCAGAAGGTTAATCTCACATTTGGCTCAAATTCATCTCACACACATTTACACACAGTGTATCCTTCACAGATACACAACCACCTGGCTCCATCCTAACATATAAATATTTAAGTTTTTCAACCGACAGTCTTTCTGTGTGTTGGGGTTCGTCATCCCATTCCATTGTATGAGGCAGATATTCAGTATAATATAACTCAAATTTCTCTTTCTGCTTCTTAAATGGTATGCTATTTTCTAAACTTTATGCATTTGCAAATACTGGATGTACTAGAAAAGCATTTCCTGCGCAAAGTGCTTGAGAATGTTTAAACCTAATTTGCTAAACGGGATGCTGCCATAATTATGTAAGAAGAAGGTGAAGAAGTCAGAATAGCTGGAAAAGTAGAAATGGTTTTAATTAGTGTGAATTTCACTGAAATGTTAAATTATACCAATAATGTATCAATCTAAAGTGGAATATTTTAAGTTGAAGAGAAAGACAATGTTCTCTCAGTATAGTCACAGTATAGTGTGTCTAAAAAGTGATAAAAAGTCACTGTATAATTTATTGATAAAAAGTCACAGTATTTTATGTCAAAGAAAGGGATTAAAATAAGTGTTAGTGTAGTATGTTGAAAAAAAAAGTCGTAGTAGAGCATGTCAAAAAAAGTGATAAAATCAAAGTATAGTATGTCGAAAAAAATATTAAAAAGTTGTCATAGTACGTTCAAAAAAATGATTAATAAATAAACACAGTATGTCAAAAAAGTCATAGTATAGTCTGATTAAAAAAAGTCATGGTATAATAATTAAATAGAAAGTAATAGTATAGCATGTTAAAGAGACAAAAAGTCAAAGTATAGTTAAAATGTCAAAAAAGGGAGAAAGAAATTAATAAAGAAGTCATAGTATAAAATATCTGAAGAGACGTAGTATAGTATTCAAATAAGAGATAGTCACAGTATAGCAGGTTGAAAAATTTTATAGTATCGTATGTGAAAAAAGTGATAAAAAGTGATAGTATAGTATGTCAAAAAATATTAACAGTCGTATCATAGTATGTCTAAATAAATCATTGTATACTGTGTCCAAAATAGTGACAAAAATGTCATAGTATAATTCATCGATAAAGCCACAGTATTCTGTCAATAAATAATAAATAAAAAAGTAATTGTATAGCATGTCTAAAAAAGTCATAAAACGTAATAGTGTAGTATGTCAAAAAAGTCATAATATGACAAAGAGTCATAGTATGTTGAAAATATATATTAAAATAATATGTTGAAAAATATTTTAAAAAGTTGTAATATAGTCTGATAAAAAGTCGTTAAAAACTCATAGTAAAATATGTCAAAAACAAATATTAAAAAAAGTCATAGTATAGTCAAACAAAATGATTATAGTCGCTCAGAATGTCAAAACGTGCTTATAGCTTTACAAAACAAAAGGTTGGGATAGCGACGGAAAGGAATTCCTCTTCAATTATTTGTATCCTAGTACAGCACATCCAGAATATAATCGCTCCTTATAGGATTTGAACATCCAACCTTCTATCTGACCTCAGTATATTGAGCCCTGAAACCTAAAGCAGTTGAACATCAACCTTGTTTCTTCCAATCATTCTCTTTTCAATCTAGCTAACTAATCTGACGCTAGTAAAGTATGTCAAAAAAAGTGTTAAAGTCATAGTATAGTATGTAGAAAAAATTATAAAAAGGCTATAGTATAGTATGTCGAAAAACATATAGTATGTTTAAAAGTCATAGCATAGTACGTCAAAAGAAATAATAAAAAGTTATAGTATAGTGTGTTGAAAAAAGTCATAGTCTAGTATGCCTATAAAGGTGATTAAAAAGTCCTAGTGTAGTATGTAGACAAAAGTGAAACAAATCATAGCATGTTGAAGAAGTGATACAAAAGTCATAGTTTTGCATGTCAAAAAAAAGTTAATGTATGTTTTGAAAGAAATTATTTAAAAACAGTAATAGCATACCATGTCGAGAAAAGTCATTAAAAAATCATAGTCGAAAAAAGTCATAAAAAAGTAATTGTATGGCACGTCTATAAAAAGTCATAAAAAGTAATAGACTAGTATGTCAAAAATGTACTAATATGACGAAAAAAGTCATAATATGTCAAAAATATATTTTAAAATAAAATGTTGAAAGTATTTTAAAAAGTCGTTATATAGTCTGATAAAAAAGTCACAGTATAGTATGTCAAAAAAAGTCGTTAAAGAAATCATAGTATAGTTTATTGTGAAAAGTCAGTCAGTTTTTCAGTATGTCAAAAAAGTGATAAAGAGAGTCATATGAAGGCATGATGAAAAAAAAGTGATAGTCATAAAAAGTCATAGTATAGCATGTTGAAAAAGTGATAAAAAATGCACAGTAAAGTATGATTAAAAACAAAGCCATAGTATTAAAGTTCCAACAAATTGGAAAAAAACACACTTCAAAAAAAGTCCTAGGACAGTGTGTCAGAAATAGTCCCAGTCAAAGTCACGCATTACGCACCCATTTAAATGTACAACAGTCAAAAAAGCACTAATCTTAAACAGTGACGACATAAAAAGTGTAAACGATATTAAAAAGCTGAACCATTTCCTGATAACTAAAGGTTTTTGTGATTAGTTTAAAGTTTTATGACGTGTGTAGGTGAAAGTATGTGGGAGGAGTAGTATTTTGAAGTGGAAGAAGCCTGAAGAGGATTTACTTAGTGCTCCATTAACTTTCAATGATAAAAAAGACTTAATATTTTAAAAAGTAAATATGGTAGACAGAAAGTAAAAACATACACAAATGCCCTTAAAGAGTTGAACATTTTGATATTTGAATGATTTTTTGTAGCTAAAAGTCGGCGGAAGTAGGCGACCGAACGTTTTACAGAAGAATGATTTCACGTTATTAGCATTCAAACAGCAATACTCATAACAGTCATACTGTAATCCTTTCATTAAAAAATCTTACTGTTCATTACAAAGGATGGCATATTCTGGAGGAAACACTTCCTGATATTGGACTCACATTAAAAAGATTAGCATTTAAACCGCTGAAACACAATTAGACTTCATAATTCCACTTTAAAAACACTGGTGTGTCCTTCCATGTTGTTTGGCAAAAAACAAGCACATGAGTAAATGTACTCATTGCAAAGAACGGTCCCTTCCAGAGTGGAAACATGTAGTGTGATTACTGCCCATTGGAAGATTTTCAGGCTTTCAGATAAGTTAAAGAATTGATAATAATAAATTTATTTAAGACTCACAATGGCCCCAATATAGGCTCTACTTATGAAACAAAACAAACAACATTTTAAAAGCCAATGAAATGAATTGTCACACTGAAAACGGTGATAATGCTTCAGAGATAGATAGGTGCCACAAGACAGCGATCGTGCTAGTTAAAGCTGTTACAATACCTGAGCCTCAAACTTGTACTGAAATACAGTCCTTGTAAAATTAAGTCCAATGTTTCAGAATTACAGAAAAGAAGAAAACCTGATTCTGTCCGTTTTAAAATGGGTGTCAGAAGCATCAAATGTGCAATCAAGAATTAATCACAAGACCAGTATCAGCCTGTGGACAGTACGTGTGTGGGCTGAGTCCATGACCTTTAAGGGGGACTAATTGTGAGTGACACCTGAGAATACAGCAGTAGTGGGGGGTCATTTGTTTGAGAGACTGAACTGTGGCTTCCTGACACTCTAGGACAAAGCCTTTCAGCGCCGTAATCCTCTGATACAAAACACACCTATCTACTGACAGACACACACCTGAGAACGTAACACACACTGCTGGCTCAGAGGTCACAGTGACAGGGAACACCAGCACACAGACACACACACACACGTATGTTCTAACCAAAATATTAAGCCTTAATAAACATCTAAGCGTACATTGTGAGTAGAAGAAGACAGGGTTAGGGTTGGGAAATGCTTTCAATATTGAATATATCAAATATAACAGACAATTCCACGTTTTCAACCACTTTTATTATCTTTGTCATTGTAATCATCCTTATTTTCAGTCGTTCATTTACAGCACAAAGGATTCTCTGACCGAGCTCACATCAGCAATTCATCCTTTTATTCCTCCACCTGCACCTAAGTTCCACCCCTCTCTAGAAAATAGATTTATAATTTACTTTCTAAAACAACATTAATAATACACTTGGAACAATCAAATATACAACAATAAGCTTTTGTATTTATAATGAAATGAAAAAGTATATTCATCTTGTTCAATTTACAATGAGTGACAGGATACAGAGACAACACAATCACTGGCTGCATTTACACACAAGAAGAAAATAAGAATTTTGAAAAAAATAAATAAAAATAGAACAGATTCCTCCCATTCATACTTAGAATGTGTTCAAATACCAATGTTACATAGGAGCACTGGTTTTGCAGCAGTTTACATTAAATATAACTGCTTATCGGACATATTATCTTCTTTCTGTTCAAGTTTTTGTAGTTGGCACTCTTATGTGTTCAGCTATTGTGACTACAGCTGCTCATGTTAAAAAGAAATCAGCTTTTCCAAACAGATTTATTATTAATATAATTATTAATATGGAAATAGAATTAATAGGAATATTTTTACACTTTGGTAATATGCTTGTTTTCTTCCTTGCTGAGAGTTATAGATGAGAAGATTGATACCACTCTCCCAAAAGGTCAAAGTATTTATTTTGCTTCCCTTGGGCAAATTGAATATTAGGGCATATATTGGAAGAAATTGCTAAATAATAACATGTCATGATAATATGGCTAACAAAAGGAGCATGTAAAGGCTGTCGACATGAGATTAAACGTGCTTTAATCTATACATGAGAAAAAAAAAGTGTCAGCAGTCCCTTGGGACATCAGCAGTTTCAAATCTGATCTCCTGTGTGTGTAGATGCAGCCTCTGTTTTGGCATTTAGACTTTACTGATGATTGATTGATTGATTCTTCGGTGATCTGTTGATCATGCCTGTTGATACTCCAGTAGATTCTCAAAGCTCAGGCAGTCCTGAGTCAGCCATACAGTAACCGTGATCTTCTCCATGTGAACAGCAAGTGAATGTGTGTGTGTGTGTGTGTGTGTGTGTGTGTGTGTGTGTGTGTGTGTGTGTGTGTGTGTGTGTGTGTGT